>NW_028257189.1:0-443613 GCF_035046125.1 Drosophila serrata | reverse complement strand
GTAGATGGAAGAGGTTAGGGGGTATCAGTGGAAATCTTTTAAAACCAATAGCCCCAGGAATATTAAAATGACCTAGGACTACCAACTGGTCTCTATCCAAAAGTCTACTGGAAACCATCTGAATAGCGGAGAGGTAGTTCCAATAAACAGGAAGTTCCGACAATGGAGGTATGCAGGAACAGGTAATAAAAATAGAGCTACCGTTGATAGAAAGCATCACACATACATCACATTCGACATCGTTGCATTCCTCGAGAGCTAATAATTCTGACGTGGCGCGTCTGATAGGACAATCTAGTTGATATACTGTGAACACGAGATGGAAAAGCTCGGATCTTCGGCTTTGACCAGGTTTCTGTGCAGTTCAATAAGCTGAAGAAGCAATTAAAAGGCTATCAGAATACAAGTTAGAAAGCCTCTTGCAACTAAAAGGATTTACCAAGTGGGTTAGTTTTTTGGGTCGGGATTGGAAGACGTAGAAGGCACAGTGGTAGGATTCGGCCTGGGAAGAGAAATTCCAGCAAGCCGCTTTTTCATTGTCTTCGCTTCGAACTCCTTAACAACAACGTACTCTGGCCAGAATTTGGGAATTTGGAAATTGTGCTAAAGAGCTCGTTAGGGACATTTATTTTGAAACATGAAATATCCCTATCATTAGGGACATTTATTCTGAAAGATGAAATACCCCTAGCACAAGAGAAATTGAACTTCTCCACCTTAATCTTTATTTTATCGGCTTTCTTTTTCCCTTGAATAAAGGCGAAAACATCTTTCGATGTTTGATCGGGGGAGAGCCGCGAAACAAAAATATGTCTCGTAGGAGGAACCGCTATAGGGCATTTGATTGTCAGATTGGTTATCTGTCGTGCCATTGTCGGCCGGTATAACGGGACTTTGAGGAGTCAATATTTTATAATATAAAATAACCATCCAAAATATTGTCAAAATCATACAAAGCGCACATCAACATAGAATATTGCAATTCCGTGAAATCGATTAAATATATCTGCAAGTACGTGAATAAAGGCAGCGATATGGCAGTTTTTGGTGTTCAGGCAGAAAATGGTGACAACAATGCAGTACGAGTTGTCGATGAAATATCTCAATACCAGGCTGGAAGATACATAAGCAGCAACGAGGCTGCATGGAGAATTTTTTCGTTCCCAATTCATGAACGCTATCAAGCTTTAGTTCACTTGGCAGTCCATTTGGAGAATGGTCAACGTGTCTATTTCACAGAAATAAATGTGCAAGAAAGAGTCCTGAGTCCGCCAGCGACAACTCTGACTGTCTTCTTCACCTTGTGCCAGGAAGATAATTTTGCCAGAGCCTTGATGTATTCAGAAGTGCCCTCTTAACCATAATATGCCACAGAGAAACGTGGCAGGGTACAGCTAGTATATTATATAAAGGTCCTATATAGTCTGTGCTATTAAAATGTTTAAGTAAATTGTTTGTTTTACCGAAAACAAGTTGATATGGACAATAGTTATGTGCCATAGATGGTGTTGTTTTGTAACAGTAAACGAAATATAGGATCCATACGTCCCAATCAGTTTTATCAACCGACATATATGAACGTATGTATTCATTAAAAGTTCTGTGACTTCTTTCGACTGTTCCAACTGTCTGGAGGTGGTGTGCTATTGATGTTATATTACTTATTTTTAAATACTTGCACAAATCATTTATTATAGAATTTTTGTTTTCTGTTCCCCATGTCCGTAATGAACGTCTTCATTGGACCGTACTTAAGAATAAAATTCTCAAAAAATCGCCTTTGCTACTGTGTTAGCATTTATGTTTGAAATTGGAATCGCGACTAGATATTTAGTCAGATCACAAATTAATGGGACTGGTCTTTATTTTCATTACCCATTTCCTGGGCAGTGGACCAATGGTGTTTACTATAACCCTGTCGAAAGCATATATTGGCGTATCTGTTATTGTTAAAGGAGTTTTTATTTTTCTTATCACTTTTGATTTTTGGCATTTTTGACATTTTCGTATGTACTCGTGATACCTCGAGTCATACCTTTCCAATAATAATGTATTTTGACATTGGCCAAGGTTTTTGAGATGCCTGTGTGACCTCCTTGTATTGGATCATCATGGAATGTAGACAATAGAGCATCTTTTTTTCTTTTATTGTTTCTATTTGGGTCACCAGGTCTCGATGAAATTAATATTTTATTGCCATATTTTTGAAATTATCAATTGAAACGTGTTCAAAGATATTTTCCCACGGTGCCACTTTGAGTTGGCTGATTTTTTTTTTGTACCGGCTTGTGTTTCAAGCCTTTGGAAAAATTGACCTACGTCAAGAGTTCCATTGGTATAATAAATCGCTAACAGTAATTTCACAGTAATTTTCTTACCATGTTTAAAAAAACATAGCATATTTTTTAACTAAAAGGATTTACCAAGTGGGTTAGTTTTTTGGGTCGGGATTGGACTATAACCCTGTCGAAAGCATATATTGGCGTATCTATTTTTGTTAAAGGAGTTTTTATTTTTCTTGTCACTTTTGATTTTTGGCATTTTTGACATTTTCGTATGTACTCAGTGATACCTCGAGTCATACCTTTCCAATAATAATGTCTTTTGACATTGGCCAAGGTTTTTGAGATGCCTGTGTGACCTCCTTGTATTGGATCATCATGGAATGTAGACAATAGAGCATCTTTTTCTTTTATTGTTTCTATTTGGGTCACCAGGTCTCAATGAAATTAATATTTTATTGCCATATTTTTGAAATTATCAATTGAAACGTGTTCAAAGATATTTTCCCACGGTGCCACTTTGAGTTGGCTGATTTTATTTGTACCGGCTTGTGTTCAAGCCTTTGGAAAAATTGACCTACGTCAGAGGCTATTGATATAATAAATCGCTAACAGTAATTTCACAGTAATTTTCTTACCATGTTTAAAAAAACATAGCATATTTTTTACATGCAAGGTAACTACTTTACGTACTTCGTCATTGTTAATGACTTCATATACGTTGGGCTTTGAAGCTTTTTTATAGATTTCCTTGGCAATTCTATTATTTCTTTTCTGCGCAGGAATTTTGTCTACTTTGATATCTTGTAGTGACTTTCTTTATAGATTCATTTATGTGTTGTAGCTGCTTGAATGGTTGTTTTGTAAAATTATTCTTCTCTAATTGAAGTCTCATACGCGTAAGCTTTGAGCTTGGATTTGCCATTGAGAACAAGTATGTGATCTGTTTTGACAGTGAATCTTCTACCATAAATATATGGTCTGAAATAAGTTATTGGCCAATGAATTGCTGCCAATTCTTGTTCTGTTGTACTTTTATTACTTTCACCCTTAGTAAACGATTTTGATGCACAAGCAACTGGAAGTTGGAGTCCATTTTTGTTTTGAGTTAAAACTGCTCCACATGCTTGTTTACTTGCATCATACTTGCATTCTTTGCTGAAATCTGGAATTAACATTTTTCAGGATGTAATTTAAGATTGTATTTCCTACATTTCTCAAAGACATCATTTAAGTTTTTGAGCATATGTGTTTCGGAAAAACCATTGACTATTAAATCATCCATATAAAGGAAAGCTTGAGAAGGTTTTAATCCGGAAAATGCTATAGTCATCATTCTCTGAAAAGAATTTGGCGCTCTTTTTAAGCCGAATAGCAATCGCGTGAAGCGATACGAGCCATTGCTTGTAGAAAAAGTCGTTATATCTCTTGAACTTTTTTCGAGTTCACTTTGATGAAATCCTGACATTAAGTCATGGCATGAAAAGTATTTTGTTCTTCCGAGTTGATCCAAAATGTCATCAATTCTAGGGAGCGGGAATATATCCGACAACATTTTTTTATTAATTTGATGATAGTCAATTACTATTCGCAATTTTTTCTTGTCCGAACCTGGAAGAATTTCTTCGGAACTAACAAAAGTGGGCTGTTATAAGGGAATACAGACGGTTCGACTATTTTATTTGTCGATTAATTTTTGTACTTGTACTAGTATTTCATCTATTTGACTTTGCGGGTTTCTAAATTTTTTTATGTAGACTGGTCCATCATCCTTTAGCCTTAGCTTTTGATGTAGAAGTTATTGGTAGTGATCGAATCGGTTTCGAGTCCGAAAACGTCACTAAACTGGGTGCATCAATTAGTCAATTCGGTTTTAAACTGTGGTGGAAATTTATTGGTTCCAACAGGATAATAACCCCAAGCATTCTTCGCATAGTGTAAAGCTATAGTTGCTTTTTAATACCAAACATCAACTGCATTTACCGCCTCAGTCGCCGAACTTAAGCCCCATAGAGCATCTGTAGGTTTTCCTAGACCGCAAGAATAGTTTCTGTAATAAGGGGTATCCTACTTTTTACTAATTTCATCAATGCCTTAACAACAAATGGTTGTTTTTTAAATAATTTAAGTTTATACGCAGACTTTTTCTTGCCCGAAAACTTGGGTATTTTTTGGATGGAATCAAATGACTGGCTTTACTTTTTAATAATAGATGTGTCGTTTATTAAAAAAAAAAAAAAAAACAAGAAAGGAAGCAATCTTTGGCACGCCGAAGTTTATATACCCTTGCAGATAGAACTTCGATGACGTGGAATTCATTCGATCGAAATTATATATATTTAAGTTAAAAAACAATACAGTAAAACCTGCTTTCATTTCATTGACCTATACATATTATATTAACAGTTTTACATTCAAAGACTTGCATTTTATCTCTACATCTAAGGATCGTTCGTATGGCACCTATATGATATAATCGTCTGATTTTCATAAAATTTGACACAAATTTTAATACTACTATAGAATGTCTATATCTTAAATTTATTCAAATTCTGTTGAATACTGAAAAAGTTAATAATTTTTAATTGTATTAATTTCTCGTTGGATCCTATGGGAGCTATGGATGTATTAGTCCGATTTTCATAAAACTTTACACAAAATTTTAGAGTCATATAAAATGGCTATATCTTAATATTGATCAAATTCTGTAGAAAACTGAAAAAGTTTTAATTTTTTATTGTATTAATTTCTCGATCGTTCCTATGTGAGCTTTAGGACATAGTAGTCCGATTTGCTTTAAATTTTACACAAAATTTTAAAGTAACATAAAATTGCTATATCTGAATTTAATCAAATCCTGTTGAAAACTGAAAAAGTAATAATTTTTAATTGAATTAATTTCTCGATCGTGCCTATGGAATCTGCAGGATATAGTAGTTCATTTTCATAAAATTGTACACAAATTTTGAGACTACTATAAAATGGCTATATCTCAAATTTAATTAAATTCTGTTGGAAACAAAAAAATTTATAATTTTTAATTGTATTAATTTCCCGTTCGTTCTTATGGGAGCTAAGGATATCGTACTCCGATTTTCATAAAACTTTAAACAACATTTTAGAGTAATATAAAATGGCTATATCTTAATATTGATCGAATTCTGTTGAAAACTGAAAAAGCTTTAATTTTGAATTGTATTAATTTCTTGATCGTTCCTATGGGAGCTATAGGATATAGTAGTCCGATCTTCTTTAAATTTTACACAAAATTGTAAAGTAACATAAAATTGCTATATCTCAATTTACTCAAATCCTGTTGAAAACTGAAAAAGTTATAATATTTAATTTTATTAATTTCTCGATCGTTCTATGTGGACGACTATATCATATAGCTGCGATAGAAATGATCGGAAAATTTTTACAAAAAAAATGATATCATTTTTAGTTTTCAATAGAATTTAATCAATATTGAGATATATTTCATATTATTCTACAATTTTGTGTAAAATTTTATGAAAATCAGACTTCTATATCATATTGCTCCCATAGGAACGATCGAGAAATTAATTCAATTAAAAATTATAACATTTTCAGTTTTCAAAGGATTTTCATCAAATTTGAGATATAGCTATTTCATAATTTTCTACAATTTTGTGGAAAATTTTATGAAAATCGGACTAAAATAAATGTGCCAGAAAGAGTCCTGAATCCGCCTACGATAACTCTGACTGCCTTCTTCACCTTATGCCAGGAAGATGCTTTTGCCAGAACCTTGAAGTATTCGGAAGAGCCCTCTTAACCACAATATGCCACAGAGAAACGTGGCAGGGTACAGCTAGTATATATATAAATATATTCCAGCTGCCACTTTCCTGTACTTGTTGATCCTTCGTTGATGGCAGTAGTTGGCGCAGCAAAGTTTTTTCGCGACCAACACGGTTAATTTATTAAAATTATTTAAATTTAATTTATTAAACGCAGCGCGTCGCGGACAACAATTTTTACAAGCAATAATTACACTTGCTTGTTGAACTTAACTAATGTATAATTTTTTATATATATGTATATATATGCATATCTGTGTCACTGTCACTATTATTTGTTTTTAATTATGTTGCCAATTTTATTGTTGTCCACCCGGGGGAGCCATGAATTTTTTAATTCATTTATTAAAAAATAAAATTAACTAGACCGAGATGTGGTGGCGAGAATTTGGCACAAGGACGAAAAGTAATGCGATGCTTCAATTCAATTTATGCGAGTAATCTATATTTCTTAGCTTAGCCTAGCTTATGCTAAGGTTGGCGAAGGCGAGGCGAATGCGCGAAGAGCACGAGAGTGCTTTATTGCGCTCTCGCCATCGCCCTAAACTAACTACACAAGACTTCAAATTATCATCTCAGCCAACACCGGCCCTGTTGAACACCTCCACGGCTTCAACATCCTGGAAGCCAGCTTGTGGATCGCCCTTAGGAAGATGGCTCCATCGCTCCGTCTAAGATCGACGACCCTGACCATGCCGTCCTCCCCTGCGTGCGTCGCGACGATCCGTCCTCTGCCACGATGACGAGCTGTCCCTCCTTTACATTGTCCTGCTCGTGGTGCCACTTGCCTCGGATTTGAAGGCCCAGCACATACTCCCGGGACCATCGCCGCCAAAACATTTGCTTGGCTGACGAGACAAGCCGCCATCGCCGCAAGCAGCTGAGACCCGCCTGGTCCGGGGTCCGCAGTGCTGGTGCTGCGACGAGGGGCCCGCCTGTCAGCAGGTGTCCGGGAATGAGTGCCTCTCCGTCGCTTGGGTCCTGGCTGAGAGCTCCGAGGGGCCGCGAGTTCATTATGGCCTCGATTCCGACGAGGACTGTCTCCAGCTCTTCTGCGTTGAGGAGTGCACTGCCCACCGCCCACCGAGTAGGTGCTTGGCAGTTTTCACACCTGCCTCTCATAGTCCGCCCATGTGCGGAGCCCGAGGGGGTGTAAACTCAAATTCGCATCCGCTTTTTGATGCGAATTCGCGAATCGCGTCCGCCTGCTCCTCGAGCCTCACGCGAAGAGCCTGGAAGTGGCGCCTCGCTCCGACGAAGTTCGTCGCGTTGTCGGAATGCACGGTCTGGGGACATCCTCGGCGACCAATAAACCTTTGAAATGCCAATAAAAAAGAGTCAGTACTTAGGTCTGAAACAATTTCTAAATGAACCGCCTTGGACGCAAAACAAACAAATAAGCCAATGTAGGACTTATATGGGGGCCTTCCTCGTATTTTCAATGTCGTATAAACAGGGCCACAAAAATCAACGCCACATATTGCAAATGCGCGGAGAGCACGGAGTCTTTCTGCGGGAAGATTTCCCATAATTTGAGTCATCAGTCGGGGCTTGTACTTAAAACAGCGCACACTTGATCGAACTGTCTGACTGCAGAGTTCCTGAGCGTTTATGGTCCAAATACGCTGTCGTAGGATGCTCACAAGTGCTCGAGGACCGACATGAAAATTTGTGTGGTGCAGATGCCGGACGTAGCTATGCACAAATTGGGAGCGTTTCGTCAACAGCAAAGGAAACTTGGCATCGTAAGATATAGGAGCGTTTGCTAGTCGCCCCCCAACTCGCAACAACGAAAAATTGCACCAAATGCCGGCGTCTTCATGGATGAATGGGTTCAATCGCTAAAGACTTGGGCCGACCTTGGAACATTTACGAATTTTTACTATTTCTACTTGATACTCGTGATTCTGAATTATTTCGACGATCTTATTAAATGCTTCAGTATATTCAGTCGGTGACAGAGTTTTTTCGAAAACTATACTCTTGTCTTTACATTTTCTTATAAAGCGGAACATATAAGCGAACACTCTCAGCAGTTTCAGGTGTGACGAGAATCCCTCGATGACGTCTAGCAAATCGAAAATTTGCACAGCAGCGGTCAGTCCGATTCGAAATTTACATTTTTGGGCCAGTTTTCCTCCTGGTCCTTCAGAAATTGAGGCCCCGTGAACCAGATCGACTGTCCAATTTAGTCGACGTCACAACCTCTAGACACTATATCTGCTGGGTTCTGCTTCGTTGCAACATGCCGCCATGTTGCCTGTCCTGACCATTCTTGAATCTCCGCAACCCTGTTCGAATCGAATGTCGGCAACGACGATGGATGAGATCGGATCCAATGGAGAGTGACTTCCGAATCCGACCAGTAAACGATTCGCTCGAAAGGAACATTTATTAGCGGTTTGATTATCTTGCAGAGATCTGCGAGAAGGTGAGCGGCACATAACTCAAGCCTTGGGAGCGTTTTTGTCTTGAGCGGCGCTACTTTCGACTTTGAAGTCAACAACGATCATTTGTAACCTTCAGCAGATTTTCTGCGAATGTAGACGCATGCTCCATAGGCTCTTATGGATGCGTCAGCAAAGGCATGTAATTGCACCGGTGACATCGGATCAGTATGCACAAACCGAGGAATAGCTATCTTATCCAATTGCGACAAGGTGTTTTTTAGCATATTCCATGCAGTTTCTAAATGCAGCGGAATTGAGTCATCCCAGTCTAACTTCTTAAGCCACAGTTCCTGCAATAGGATCTTTCCTTTTATTACAATGGGACTTAATAAACCGAGGGCTTGGATGTTACCGATAAAATGTTCCGTTTTGTCGCTCGGAGACCCTTGACAGAATCGTCAATTTTAAATTTGAAGGAATCTTCTCTAGGCAACCAAGATATTCCTAACGCCTTAGTTGACTCTGAGTCCGACATAGGTATCGACATAACTGTGCTCTCAGATGCAGTGACCTCAGGTGAAATTGAAAACCACTGTGTCAATTCAAAACCTGCTGTTTGAAGAACCTGAGACACTTTGGACTTGATTGTCCGTAGCTCCTCTACGCATGCAGCACCAGTTAGCATGTTATCGACGTAAGAATCGGATCCAATTACGTCGGCAGCTCTAGGGAATGAAAGTTTCGCAGATTCACTCAACCTTTTTAAACACCGAATAGCAAGAAAAGGGGCCGGTCCAGTACCATATGTAACGGTGTTGAGCTTGTATAATCTCAAGGATTCAGATTCAGATTCAGGATTCATAATCTCAAGGATTCTCCACACTATGAGTTGAGACTGCCTATCCGCTTCGTTAACCATCACTTGGCGATACATCTTTTTTACATCGGCAGTCACGGCATACCTGTGCAGCCGGAAGCGGAGTAGAGTGGGGTAAAACTCTTCTTGGATTGTCGGTCCCATCAAGATGTCATTTAAGGCCACCTGAGTTGATGTTTTGCACGATGCATCGAAAACAACGCGCAACTTTGTTGACGTACTCTGGGGACTCAACACACATTGATGGGGAATGACATAATGTGGAGTGGAAGGAATTTTGTTGTCTGTAGGAGACATATAACCTAAGGCGAGATATTCTTCCATAAATTCCAAGTACATGGTCTTTAAGTCAGAATCTCGAGACAACCTTCTCTCAAGCGACAAAAACCGCCGTTTTGCAACTTCAAAAGAATTGCCTAACCCCTTAGGGTCAGATTTAAACGGCAGCCTTACTTCAAACCGACCTGATGGCAATACCTGAGTAGTCTTCCTGTAGTACTCTTCACATAACTTGTGCTCAGGCGACAGAATTTTTTTTGGATTTGGCATTCCTTCCAGTGACCAAAATTTCTGTAGCGTGTGGATCGACACTAACGATTCTTCACTACAACTGAAACTATTCACAAGTTGCTTCGGGACTGCAGATTTATATCTCCCCGAAACAACCCAACCAAGAAGGGTCTTTTGAAGAGTTGCATAGTCAGGACCTTGTTTAATTTGACCAACAGCTAGCAATTCGAAAAATGATTCGGCTCCGATTAGCATATCAATTTGTTGGGACTTGTAATAGTAGGGGTCTGCTAATGGGAGGTTCTTTGGGATCTTCCAATCGTTGACGTTTACCGATTGATCGGGATGATAACCGGTGATTTCTGTAGCGTGTGGATCGACACTAACGATTCTTCACTACAACTGAAACTATTCACAACGTGCTTCGGGACTGCAGATTTATATCTCCCCGAGACAACCCAACCAAGAAGGGTCTTTTGAAGAGTTGCATAGTCAGGACCTTGTTTAATTTGACCAACAGCTCGCAATTCGAAAAATGATTCGGCTCCGATTAGCATATCAATTTTTTGCGACTTGTAAAAGTAGGGGTCTGCTAATGGGAGGTTCTTTGGGATCTTCCAATCGTTGACGTTTACCGATTGATCGGGATGATAACCGGTGATCGATTTCAAGATCCAGAAATCGAACGAGAACTCACTCCCATTGATTCGTGACTTCACCACGGTGTGTATCTTTTTCTTGACTTGAGAATTGGACTCGCCAATACCAAGTAAGTTGATACACGACTCCTATCTGTTATAAAATTCGTTTGAGACCCAGAGTCCAGAAGTGCTCGGGCTAAAACGTATTCACCGCTTTTCGTGCGCACGCTTACGATTGACGTAGCCAAGATTACCCTGTCCAATGGCGTAGCATGCATGACATGTGACGTGGAAGGCTGCTCTTGGTAAAGACGGAGAAATATTCTCTTAGGGTGGCAACGCTAAACTTTTATCAGGCACTGTGTATCTGTGGAGCAGAATGTGATGTGAGCGGTCACAAGCTCTACACTTTTTTCCTTTGCCTTTTGACACAGTATGGCCTTTTCGCAGACAATTGATGCATAAGGAGGCTGACTTAACAAACTCGAACCTTTGTATTACAGAGAGACGCCCAAACGGGCTGCAATTCTTTAGTGAATGATCTTCTGTATTGCAATAGCTACAAGTTTGCTGAGGCTTGCTGTTGGAGGAAGAACACGAAAATGAGCTTCTATTATGTGGTTTGCTTGACGGTAATTTTTCCAGCTTTGGTTTTGTCGATTCTTCAGCCGATAAATGCTGGTATCGGCGATTTAACATTGTCTCACAATCGGACCAAATTGGCAATGTCTCATAATCGAGCTGTTCCTCGCATTTTTGTTTAGTGACTGGGTCGACTCTATTTAATTCCAAATATATCAACATTGCGTTCGAAATTTTTGTATCATCTCCTATCGATAGCAGAGAACCGTAAATCGACGAAACAGTGTCGATAAGATTTCTCAAGGAGGATGGGGTTGATGAGATATTTTTGGAAGACTAAACAATGTTGAAATACTATTCATAAAGATGAGGCATTCGTTGTCGTAAACCTTTTTCAAACTGGCCATCGCCTTTTCGTAATTACTTTCGGTGACTTGGTAAGCTGTAATTGTTCCTAAAGCGTCACCAGAGAGACATGAAATTAAATGGTTAAATTTTTCGATAACTGGAATGCTGGCAACTTTATGAACCAAAGTTTCGAAGAGGCTAATAAAATTTTTAAATTCCGAATAATTTCCACTAAATTTTGGCAATGCCAAATTCGGAAGTCGCGCACGAGTTGGTGCTGCCGCAGCTGATCCTGGAGTTTCGCTGCTGGCTGCTGTCCTAATGGCAGGTAATAATGACATTAATTTTGCCTTAGTCACGATGCTAAGTTCTTCCAACTCTTCGCCATATTCATAGCCACTATCTATTTCTTCTATCTGTTCTTGTATTTGATTTGCCTTGTTAATTGAAGCATTTAAGTTTTCGAGTCGACATTTAAATTCTTCTTCTAAAATCGGAATCGAACCCTGTTCCAGCCGCTCGTTTAATCGGCGAATGGTTCTGACCCTACTTTGGAGCATGCTTTTTAACTCCTCCAGAAGAGATTTATTCTTTGTATCCTGGCTCATTTTTTAAAAAATTTTTTTTTTATTTTTCTTGGACGTTGATGCACTAAGGTCAGTACATTCAAGTGGCCCGTATGACACCAGGCACGTGCCTGTTAGGGTTAGGTGTTAGTAGGCGCGATGGAAAATATAGGACAGAATACGAGGAAAATTGACTACCGGCGTGCTGCCAGATTGTTAGCTTGCATGCTTACTAAGTGTGTTAGTATTAAAGATTTTAATTTGGGAAGGGTATCTACGTTAGAGATTAGTGTGTACAAATCATTATAATTTGCACATAGCACTCTAAAAGGTTCATGCAGTTCAAAGGAGGTTCTACAGTGGCGCAACACTAATGGGATATAGGATCTAGTAGTTCTACATGGTACATGGAAATTAAGCTGACTCAACAAGTCAGCACTTTCCACATCACCATGTATAAGGTTAAAAATAAAGGTTATCCCTAGCATCGTTCTACGATTGGCTAAGGACGGCAAGTTTATTAATTACGAATTAATTAAATTAATTTTCCCAAGAAGGATAATAATGGCCGAGAATTATTGTTTAAATCAGAAAGACGACGAAAGTATTAATTATAGCTTTCGAATCTAATAAAAATAATATCAAATAAACACTCAATTAAAAAGAACAAATTTATATATATATATATATAAATATTCTTTTTAATTTAATAAATATTTAATATTAATAATTAATTAATTAATATTACAAATTAATATTTTTATTTTGTTCGAAAAGTCTATTAAATATTTTTTCTGATAACAATAATTTATTTAATTGAAACGAGTCACGCAGTATCAATATTAATAGTGGGTGCAAGTGACGCCGAAAAGTGTATACCCGACAAATACAGGGTAGAGCGTCACTTGGCGGTCCGCCAATCAAATGATTGAAGAGAGTATACCCGACAAAAACAGGGTAGCGCGTCACTGGGCGGTCCGCTAATCTAAGCGCGCCAAACTAAGAGAGCGAAAACGAAAAAGTTCACCGCTGGAGCTGCTAGTATATAAGGCTTTATGTATTGGTGCGCAAGCTTGGATTAACTTCCCAACTATTAAAGCGAGTTCTCACGAGAGAGGAGGGGAAGGGGGCGACAGTGATTGCAATATTATACAATAAATAACATAAATAAATGTTGCGTCCAAGTGCGATTCAATATTATGTATGTATATATTTTAATTTTAGACAATATATAATTGAATAAATAAAACATGCAATCTTGCTCTACTATAAATACGTATGTGCCAAGAATTGAAAGCGAGGTGCAATATTTCAGCACAAGACAATAAACAATTAATTTATTTTACTCCAGCTTTCAATTTTTTGCACAAATACCTCTAATTGGTGATATCTATATATATATATAAATGTTCTGTTCGTGTCTACTTCCTTCATAGACTTGAAAAGTTCTAAACCGTTTAAGCCAAAATTTTTACACAACATGCGTTGAGGTTCCAGCTTGGTTATTGTCTACTTTTGATGTTGATAGCTTATCTGCGGTTGCGAATATATCAATTTTTTAAGCGTTTCCCCGTGCCCCTACTGCTGCGCCCTCTGCAGGCAGCCAGCTGAATCAAAGCATTTCCTGTCAATCATTCAAAACATATTGAAAGAAGAAATTGGAGATAAAAATTTTATTTTTTTTGTTCAGGTTCAGTAAGAAACGAAGTCATACCACCCAAGAAGTCGAGTTTGGGTCGTCGTACTCGCAATACAGAAGCAAACAGACGTAAGATTACGAATATGACTGACGAAGAACGGGCCTCCATCCGAGAGACTGAGCGGCTGAAAGCAATGCAGATGCACAACGAGGAATCAGCAGAAAGACGAGCAGATAGGCTTGAGAGAAAACGATTGAGAGTAAGGCAGTCGCGTTCTGCAGCAATCGATTTGATTCACTCTCAAAATAATGAACGCGACAGGGCAAGGGTAGCTGAAGCGCGTTTACAGCTTGCAGAAGATCAAAACCTGCAATACAATCGTCTTGCATTCAGATATAATGCAACTGTTGATTACAGCTCGAATCGCAATGTCGTTATTGGCCGGATGGATCAGGTCTGCATATACTGGCAGGCCTCTTCGATTGAATCAGACGAAACTTCGGTCCGATGAATATATACATTTGCGGGATGCTGTGATGAATGACCGTAATACAACCAACGTTGGAAAGCTCACGATTTTGCCATCCTCATACATACGCCACATGCAGGAATATGCTCAAGATGCCATGGCATATGTTCGTTGCTACGGCCGTCCAGACTTCTTTATCACCTTCACATGCAATCCAGCTTTGGACGAGATAGTACAGCTGTTATTTTCTGGACAATCATATAGAAATAGGCATGACATCACAGCCCGTGTTTTCAGACAAAAGCTCAAGTCACTGATGGATTTCATTGTAAAACATGGAGTTTTTGGATCTGTGCGGTGCTGGATGTATTCAGTAGAATGACAAAAGCGAGGATCGCCGCATGCGCACATACTGATTTGGCTGTATGATAAAATTACTCCAGACAAAATCGACGATGTTATATTCGCTGAGATTCCAAGGGCCGAGGTTGATACGGATTTGCATGAAGTTGTCATCAAGAACATGATCCATGGCCCTTGTGGTACCCTCAACCCATGTTCACCATGAATGGTAGACGGGAAGTGTTCCAAGCGATATCCTCGAGCATTTACAGCCAACACCGTAACAGGGGACGATGGATATCCTCTGTATAGGAGACGGTCAACTGAAGATGGAGGGATTTCGGCAACTTTAAACATGAGAATTGGTGATATTGAGGTAGACAATCGTTGGGTGGTTCCAAACTCACCACTATTGTCAAAATCATACAAAGCGCACATCAACGTTGAATATTGCAATTCCGTGAAATCGATTAAATATAACTGCAAGTACGTGAATAAAGGCAGCGATATGGCAGTTTTTGGTGTTCAGGCAGAAAATGGTGACAGCAATGCAGTACGAGTTGTCGATGAAATCTCTCAATTATGGCGAATTTTTTCGCTCCCAATTCATGAACGCTATTCACCTGTAGTTCACTTGGCAGTCAATTTGGAGAATGGTCAACGTGTCTATTTCACAGAACTAAATGTGCAAGAAAGAGCCCTGAATCCGCCTAGGACAACTCTGACTGCCTTCTTCACCTTATGCCAGGAAGATGCTTTTGTCATAACCTTGATGTATTCAGAAGTGCCCTCTTAACAACAATATGCTACAGAGAAACGTGGCAGGGTACAGCTAGTAATATATAAATAAAGCTGATGTGTTTCTCTTCCAACTACTCCCGGGCTTTTTAATTCTAACCTCTTTGGGTTATAATTTCGTCTGCGACGTGGAAAATTTCTTTCTTTTTAGCATTGGTCCTTCGAGCCCGGCAATTTATTCTGATATAGATAAGTACAAGTTTTCTTCCGTCACTTTCTCGGTGTTGGTCTTCAAAAGTGGTCCGAACATTAAATTTTGGTCGCACTGCTGCAAGATAAATTTTTACTCGTGTCAACTCTAAGTTTGAGATATTCTGACTCAACGGTAGTTGAGAAATTCATATTACTCTTCGTCTTCAATGGTCAAAGTATTTGCGTTTGTGTCCGTTTTGTGTGCGCCAACAAATTTTTCTCCAACGCTCCAACGCCAACGCTCTAAGCCTAAGGTGCAGCTGGCACCGTCTCTGCTGCTGTCGTTGCTTCCGCTTATGTTCTTAGTTCTTCCTTTGACGTTCTTTGTTCTCAAT
This sequence comes from Drosophila serrata, assembly GCF_035046125.1. NCBI lineage: Eukaryota > Metazoa > Arthropoda > Insecta > Diptera > Drosophilidae > Drosophila > Drosophila serrata. The sequence goes on along the minus strand of NW_028257189.1, from coordinate 427,817 downwards.
TAATGCTTATGACGATTATTTTAACCAATGGCCATATCTTATTACAATTGGTCAATGCATTGAGCTTTAATCTTCTTCCCATCTTAAACGCGGCTGTCCTCGGTCGCAACGTACAAGAGTATCAGACCGGGTTGTGTAGGCTTTTCCTGCATTTCTAGAAGGGGGGTTACGATTTCTGCTTACGTTTTCTTAGGAGTTCTGGGGCCATGCCTTTTATTACTACCAGGAGTATGATGGTAGCTAACAGAAACTGATCACTTTTGTGTTGTTGAGGTTTAGTTCTTTGACCATTCGAAGTGAGAGAACTTGTTCACGTTTCGTTTTTTCTACCATGAGTTAGAGGTTCAGGTTCGGCTATGTTGATTTCTTTTGATTTATACGTCACCTCGCCAATAGTAACCGTTTAGTTTCGGTATTTTATGATAAAAGAGGGATGTAGTTTTAGCTGCTTCCCATCTAGCGATACTGGCCAATTAAAAACGTTCAGCAGTATGGTGCCAGGTAGTATCTCCTCAAAATCGGGTATGTGCTTATTGTTAGTTATCTAACATTCTGGTTCTCTTACATTTCACAAGTATCGTTACTTAAATATAAAAATTTTTCTTAGTTACAAATAGCCTTATTAATATAGGATTCGCATGGTTCTGTTATAGCAAATAGCTAGTTCTAACATTCTAACAAAAGTTGGTTTTTTATATTGATTTTATATTTTGTCTGTTTTTATGGCTGCTAGGCTAATAATGTAAAGGAGGTCGTTACCGTCTGTGGCTTATTTGAACTTAGCAAATTCGAGTAATTCTTTAAAGTTCAAAAATAAGTTATTTTATTTTTTTTATTAAGATGTCTTCTACTATTGTGGTTTCTGTGGTTGTAAATACAAATGAATTTGCTGTGTTTGATTTCGCCCATTTAATTGAGTGTATTATATTTTATGTATTTCCTCTATTATCAATATCTTTCATCTTTTCAAGTGAACGGACGATTTTTTTTCTTGCGTTCTTGATTTGTGTTAATGTTTCCAAATAACCACCGCGATTAAATTAAATATTCTATTGTGTGTGCAACATCTTTACCTTCACCTTCACTTGTGCATGCAGCTTTTTTTTTTTTTAATTGGTTTTGTTTCCCAATTTAGTTGTTCTGCCAGTGTTAACTTTTGCATATCTTCGTTTGGCTTTTGTTTGCGCCGTCGCGACACCTAAACGTTTTAGTTTTCTATCTTCCACGTTCTTCCGCTCTCTCGTTCTCGCTGTGCTGCTGCACCTCTTATCCATCGCTCTCTGTTGATCTACAAACGTTTCTGTACCGTGGTAAGTCTTAATTATGTCCGCTAATATTGTTTGTTTCGCAAAAACCTGCAAGGACTAAAATGCAGGTGATCTTACCATCGGCTGCTGGCTGTGCAACAACATCATGCAAGCCAAGCATATTGTTGTTGCAGCTCGGACGGTGGACGATGTTGGTAAAAACATCGGCTTGCGCTACTGTTGCGAGGCTTGTCGCGTGGTGGAAAGGGAGGTAGTGTCTTTCATACGGCAAACCCAGGACAGTTTTAAGAAAGTTTTATCGAGTTTTCGTATAACTCATGAAATGTTCTTGACGCTGAACACTAAATTTAATAGCCGTAGCGGTATTGGTGGGCAGCATGTAGCGGACCCCAACTACCCGCAACGGGCTCTCAGCAGCTCTGAGCGATTTTTAGAAGTACTTTAGTGACGTTAGTAAGTTGTTTGATTTGTTATATTGATTAATATATTGATAACTTTTGTCTACTATTGTTTTCTAATTGTTCATTTATCGTGATCTCTAAAATTTCGTAATTTGATGATCTGGTGTTCCTGCCAGCCATTTCTGCGCAGTACCTTTTGCCCTCTTTTGTCTCTTTCGAGTTTGGAGTCTGCAAAAATCGGTATGTAGCTGTTTTCATTCGTAAGAAAGATATGGGTTTAATGGGTGAGATGATGTGATTTTATGAAGTGATTCGTCCAATTTTAATTCGTACTTCTGTAAGTTACAAATGTAAATGATTTTAAAAGTTTTTTTTTTTAGATATTTTTCGAATGGGAATAATACTCACAGCCGAGCTTAATGCTCGTTCATTATTCATTACGATTATTTTCGACATATCAAAAGCAATACGCATTTTTCTTAGTGGATTCTTTATGTGTTCAGTTGCTCAGGACACTAGAATTATTACCTGTGCATTTTCAGAGAATTTATTGATACCTATTCGTACGTTTTGTTTTCCTGTAATGTATATGTCTATATTAAATTAATTTCTCGTGGGTAATGTGGGATAGGTGTTGGTTGGATTTCTCCTTTTGTGTGGTGTATGTCGTACTTTAATTCTTTACAAGTTTGACAGAGTTGAACAATGGCTTTAATTTTCTTTTGGGCCTGCCGAAAAACATAGTTCTTTAAATTTTGTTTTTTGTTTTCTTTTGCATCTCTATGGTCTCTTTTATGTTCAAGGGTGACAATTTCATTTTACTGTTATTCTGAACTTACGTCTTCTACTTTAATTTGCGAAAATCATATTTTGTATGATTTAAAATATGTAGGATTTATATTTTTTATTTTACCCATAACCTATTCAGATGTTAAAATTCCGTTTCAGTTTAAGGTTGAGTTTGTTCGTTAAAATTGCAATGATTTTTTCCTCCGTGTAGGAGTTTTGTTTTATGATATGCCTGGGATATGGAATGTAATTTCGTAATTATAAGAATCTGAATCTGTGGTCATTAAATATATTTGTTTTTTGAACGCGTTGATAAATGTTGAAAATATGATATTGTGTGATAAGCTTTCATAGCTGTGAACTGTTTCCGACGAATTTATTGAATTGATTTCTGCAAGGGCGCAAGACAATGCATCTGCTACTACATAAGCAACTCCAGGCTTGTACCTGATCTGGTGGATATATTTACCAACGATATCTCTCCAGCCTTTTAGCTTTAGGTTATGGCTATTTATACTATTTGAAAAACTCAAGGGCTGATGATCTGTGTATATTACTACTTTTGAATATCCATATAGATAATGTCTTAAACTTTTAAGGGCTCTAACATTTGCGAACATTTACCTTTTTGTTTGTAGCAGTTTTGTTATTGGTCTATGATTTTGTTCTAATACTGCACCAATTTTTTAGCTGAAAGCATGTGAAGTCAACTGGAATTCTTTTCCAAAATTTGGGTATGCAAAAGTTACATTCCTGGAGAATTTTTAAGTTTCTCGCCTGCCCCTCTAACTTCGTCTTAGATATACGTCCTTCTTCGCCTCTTAGGTGAATGGTTAAAAGCTTTGCTATTTTTGCATAGTCTTTTATGAAACGCCTCTAATAACCTGACACGTCAAAAAAGAAACGAAGGTCCTTTAATGTCCTTTCAGCATTTTGAACTATGGACAGAGTGATGAATTTAACCTCAAATGCACAGTCCACACAATTAACACATTTCAACTTACCATCTTAAAGTCAAATGCCTGCTATTGAATAATTTTCACAATACATCTAATTAATTTTATTGTTTCCAATCGAAATGTAAGGAAACGACTACTTCAAATATTGGTTATATATCAGAGATGGATTTCACCCTTTTTTGTTTAAGTTTTTCCTTCATTTTCTTGCTCTAAACCTCACGGAGTCCGAGACCTTTCCAACGAATGCAAAAGCGGGGAAATCGGTTCGTGCGTTCTGGAGTTAAATCGTCAGGAAGGAAAACCTGACCCAATTTTATATAGTAGATTGATAAAAAGATTTTGGTTTTGATTTTAGTTACTCAGAAATCGAAGGTTGAATCTTAAATAATTAGTAATTAATCCTAATCTTATGTCTTATTTTGTGTATAGAATTTTTAATTTTCTAAATTGCTTGTAATACTCAGTGTTATTCTTTTTAAGTACAGTTCAAACTATTCTTACAATAGTAACATTCCTCCGTGTGGTCTCATGACAATAGATTCGGCAGATTCCTTTTTCTCCCACTCTACGACGATTTCTGCCTAGTGTGGGTATACTTGGGGGCCACCACTATACCTATATCACGTTCCCTTCGAACGGGTACTTACCGGATCACAAAGATAACTGATGACCTGGTCATTAAACTAGGTACAAGTACTTTAAATAGGAGTAGCGACACTTTTTCGCACCTCTAGTTCGCTTTGTTTGGCGGACTTACTTGCCGAAACGTCGGGTTATCTTTTTCGAAGATATTAGCCAGGTCCCTGATCTGGTGCCAGTTAAAAATTATTAATTATTAAAAAAAATCTTAATTGAATTGAGTTGGATTAAGAACTAAATTTGCTTGAGCTATTGGCCGTTTCTAATTACAATTGGTCAATGCATAGATTTCCCAATTGATAGATGCCCTAGATGCCCTAGTCAAGTACGCTGAGCTTGCAGTCCACAAATAGGAACTCTGCTTAAAGTGTTTGGCACCAGGCCACAAGTGTCCACTCCTGCCCTAGTGCCACATCATCATACTTTGCTGCATCCAAGCAACTCCTCTAGTGTCCCGGTTCCTTTTGAACCTTCAAGCCCAGTATCCCCACTGTTCCTCGTTCTCCACTCAAAATATAACTTCTCCCGACTTCTTAAATTACTGTGTTCCCTAAAACGTTCAAAGCAAGCGTTCCACAGGCACTCACTCCTACCGTTGCAGAGTCTGAAGCGGAATACGAAATGCAAACAGTGCCTCAGGCTCAGTGCTAAAAAGAAGCATCGGGTCCCTCCGTATTCTTAGTTCACACCATTAAAGGGAAATTTCTAGTTTTTCAATCTCAGGATCTTTATCGGGCAGGATCGCCCACTAAAAACATGCCTCAGACCATCGCAGCAATTCTCGCAGATGTGATTCAGCTATTCTGATCAAGAAAGGAAGTTCCTACTACCAACTTCATGTTGTCAAAAGTTGGAAAATTTAACTAGCTGCTTCTCTTTACTTAAGTTGAACTAGTTAAACTTCAGGGCAAAACGTCGACTGTGGGTTAGCTGCACAGGAGACCGTAAGGGAGTGCTCCACATGATGCTTTAACCAATTCTATAGCACAAGTTCTACGTGCTTTCCATTCAACTCTAGAGTCACCCCGAACTGCATTTATTTTTTGTCTACAAATCGATTGCGAGAAAACTACTTTCCATCAGGGATGAGCATGATCTTAGCTGTGATCACTGGCCGCTTGTAGCAATCTTGGCTTCTTCTCCTTCTACTGTTGTCTCTAGAACCAGTCTGACTTCCAAGATTCACTGGATAGCTCTTTTGAGATTTTACCATCCTAAACACGAAGGATGACGTGGCTCCACCCATCAACACGATCCTTACAAGGATTGGGAATGCTGCTGCATTTGCTGAAAGCAGTCTTACGCCAAGACGTCATTGTGTGCTTTATTTTGAATTAGAGCGGTTAGTGTTTTGAAGAAGAGGCTTAGGCGTGAATAAACCAGCACATGTGACGTAAGGATTAACCGCTTGTTCCGGAGAATTTTTAACAGAGTACGGAACAAATTTTCGTTATTTAAGAATGAAGCTATGGATCGTATGCTGGATAACGTGACAGCTGATGCGAGCTCCAACTATGCCCTTTGGAAGCTGACTAGATCCAGATAAGGCAAACTACTCCCAAGTTTCTTGCCAAAAAAAAGGTTGTTACATGGACAAGATGCAAACAAGACAGAGTTTAGATATAGATAGATATAGATATAGATATAGATATAGATATAGATATAGATATAGATATAGATATAGATATAGATATAGATATAGATATAGATATAGATATAGATATAGATATAGATATAGATATAGATATAGATATAGATATAGATATAGATATAGATATAGATATAGATATAGATATAGATATAGATATAGATATAGATATAGATATAGATATAGATATAGATATAGATATAGATATAGATATAGATATAGATATAGATATAGATATAGATATAGATATAGATATAGATATAGATATAGATATAGATATAGATATAGATATAGATATAGATATAGATATAGATATAGATATAGATATAGATATAGATATAGATATAGATATAGATATAGATATAGATATAGATATAGATATAGATATAGATATAGATATAGATATAGATATAGATATAGATATAGATATAGATATAGATATAGATATAGATATAGATATAGATATAGATATAGATATAGATATAGATATAGATATAGATATAGATATAGATATAGATATAGATATAGATATAGATATAGATATAGATATAGATATAGATATAGATATAGATATAGATATAGATATAGATATAGATATAGATATAGATATAGATATAGATATAGATATAGATATAGATATAGATATAGATATAGATATAGATATAGATATAGATATAGATATAGATATAGATATAGATATAGATATAGATATAGATATAGATATAGATATAGATATAGATATAGATATAGATATAGATATAGATATAGATATAGATATAGATATAGATATAGATATAGATATAGATATAGATATAGATATAGATATAGATATAGATATAGATATAGATATAGATATAGATATAGATATAGATATAGATATAGATATAGATTATAGATATAGATATAGATATAGATATAGATATAGATATAGATATAGATATAGATATAGATATAGATATAGATATAGATATAGATATAGATATAGATATAGATATAGATATAGATATAGATATAGATATAGATATAGATATAGATATAGATATAGATATAGATATAGATATAGATATAGATATAGATATAGATATAGATATAGATATAGATATAGATATAGATATAGATATAGATATAGATATAGATATAAGGCAGGAGTGGACACTTGTGGCCTGGTGCCAAACACTTTAAGCAGAGTTCCTATTTGTGGACTGCAAGCTCAGCGTACTTGACTAGGGCATCTAGGGCATCTATCAATTGGGAAATCAATGCATTGACCAATTGTAATTAGAAACGGCCAATAGCTCAAGAAAATTTATTTCTCAATCCAACTCATTTCAATAAAAATTTTTTTTTTAATAATTAATAATTTTTAACTGGCACCAGGGGACCTGGCTAATATCTTTGAAAAAGATAAGTCCCGCGTCTTGCATCGGTCTGAAAAAAAACCCGACGTTTCGGCAAGTAACTCCGCCTAACAACGCGAACTAGAGGTGCGAAAAGGTGTCGCTACTCCTATTTAAAGTACTTGTAGCTATTTCAACGACCAGGCCATCAGTTATCTTCGTGATCCGTTAAGTACCCGTTCGAAGGGAACGTGATAAAGGTATAGAGGAGGCCCCCAAGTATACCCACACTAGGCAGAAATCGTCGTAGAGTGGGAGAAAAAGGAATCTGCCGAATCTATTGTCATGAGACCACACGGAGGAATGTTACTATTGTAAGAATAGTTTTAACTGTACTTAAAAAGAATAACACTGAGTATTACAAGCTATTTAGCCGTCAGCCGATAGGGTGCACAGGGGGATCAACGGATGACTGTGTCATCTGCCGTAACTGTGTACACCATCGGTAGTGCGACTATACTCTCCAAGCGAGGGCGGCTGGAAGCAGGTCCCCAGTCGAGGCTCGACCGGGTATGCTGACCAATTGTAGTCGGGCGGACTTAGGCAGTCTTTAATCAAGCCTCCCCTCAAGTCAGGTGTGTGATGCGACCCGTGCACACTGACTTCCAGGTTCGCAGCTGAGGGGTAATTCCAAGCTGTGTCTGCACGGAGCCTTCCCAGGGCCAGGCAACCCTGGGTCGTAAGTGGCCTTGCCGCAGTTTTGGGGCGAAGCTGCGGTCGACCTGTATTCAAAGCCCCAAACCCCCTCTGGCCCGCTGCGCTTGCCAGGTCGAGCAAAGCGGGCGTTCATGATATGCTATGAATAATTCAAACCGAGCTTCGGAACTCCTGGGAGAGGATAAACCCCAAAAACTGTCAACGATGGACGAGAAGGAGATGCAGAGGCCGAGACTGGTCGCTGCATCTCACATTGTATCGGAGACCGACGAAGAAGAGTCGCAATCCGAGAGGAGGGCGAGTAGCACTCCCCAACCGAAACACACAGGTGGGGCTCAGCTGAGCACCACCTCAGAGATAGAGAAATTTTCTCACCATCAGAGACGAGCGAGGGTTAACAGAGCCCGCTTCGTTCTCGGCAAGATAGCCAAGAATGAGGCTGAGGGCAAAACTGACCCTCGGGATGCCGAGGACAAGGCCAAATTCCTTGCGGAGATCGCGGAATATGAGAATTACAAAGCGGCAAACCCGGCGGCGTTCCAGCCCTCGAAGGCAAAGCGAATTCACTCACAGGAAGTGAGCGAAAGCGCGCCTAAGAGAGCGAAGGACCCACAGGGTAAGCTGCGTGCGACGAACTTTGTCAGCCAGGCAAAGAAGTTTAGCGAGGTGGCCAGAGACAGTCTGGCTATGGCACTGGTGGACGAGCTCCATGACGACGGTCGCCTGCTGTCGGAGAAGTGGGAGGAGATCGAGGCCAAATTGGCCCACATGGTGACCGACAGGTTGGTTAGCATGCCGACCGGCCCTATCCCCTCCTTCGACTCCTCAGACGTGGTCAGAGGGCACCGGGTCATCAGGTGCGACGACGGGTTCTCCCGAAGCTTCCTGGCGGAGTGTGTGGCTAAGATCAGCGACACATGGGCTGGCCTTAAGATTAGGCTAGTCCACGCCAGGGAGATCCCAAGGAGACCCAGAGCTCGCATCTGGTTACCAAAGGGCCAAACTGACCATGCTAGGGTGATCGCCTGTCTGAAGGCCCAGAACCCAGACATACACACAGAGGACTGGACCATCCTCAGAGCAGAGCAGGAGATGAAGGCGAGTCAGCCTTTCCTCCTGCTGATTAACCAGCAATGTCTGCCCCAGCTGGAGGCAAACGACCACAAGGTCAGGTACGGCATCAGGAAGGCCAAGATTAAGGTCTTCTTGGCCGAGCCGGACGAGATTCTGGAGGAGGTCGATGACACCAACAAATTGTTGGAAGACAAATCTCCCGACGCTACCCCCACCAACATCGATGTCGAGAATCGTGCAGATTAACCTGAAGCGCAGCTCGCACGCTTCACCTAATCTCACGATCCTTCTAAGGGAGAAGGATATCGACATCGGTCTGATACAGGAGCCTTGGACCAGGGACGGGCAAGTCGCTGGACTGAGAATCCAAGGATACACACTACTGTGCACAAACTCGGATGGTAGGTCGAGGGCTTGCATTGTAATCAATAATCATTTTAACGCTTTCCTCTGTCCCAATCTCAGCACACCTGACCTAGCAGTGGCCAGATTCGTGGCGGCGGATGGGAGCGGAGTCACCCTATCATCTGCGTACATGGCCCATGACGAGCCGGCCCCGCCTGAGCCGGTAGTCAAGCTGCTGCAATGGGCGGAAGTGACGAAGACGACCCTGGTGCTCGGGTGTGATGCGAACGCAAGACACACGCTCTGGGGGAGTTCGGAGACTAACGAAAGAGGTGAGTCACTCTTTGATAATATTATCTGTAGAAACGTAACAATATGTAATAAGGGCAATACGCCGACCTTCATCTTTCCGAGTACGGAAAATTTTCAAGGTTTGGAAGAGGTGTTAGACCTCACATTACATATAGAGCAGAACAATTACAGGGTCGAGAACTGGAGGGTATCGACAGAACACTCCTTCTCAGACCATAGGTACATTTTCTTTGAATTAACGACACCAGTTCGTGAAGGACACTGCGGCACAGAGCGCAGTAAGACTGAAGGCGAGCAATTGCTATTGCAGTGGCATTAACACAGACGTTAAGACCGACTACATGATCGCGGAAATGAAATTCGGGAATGCATTCTCGACATCATACCCATCAAGGGAAGACTGGAGTAGGGGCATAGTAGTAGAGGAGAACGAGGTGTCCCTCTACACCGATGGCTCAATAATGAGCTGCGGCGTAGGGGCTGGGATCTTCGCTGAAAATTGGAGAATTGAACAGGCTTTTAATCTCTCTAACTCAGCGACGGTCTTTCAGGCTGAGTTACTAGCCATAAGGGAAGCAGTCGAACTTTCCTTAAGGCAGGACCTCAGGGGCAAAAGAGTTCGAATCAACTCGGATAGCCAAGCGGCTATAAAATCCCTATCTGCCGTGCAAACGAATTCACGACTTGTGGCAGAATGCAAGAAGGCCCTTAATAGATTTGCCGACAAAAATAAGGTACAAGTAACATGGGTACCGGGACACAACGAGATCCCAGGAAATGAGAAGGCAGACGAACTAGCCCGTGCAGGCTCGGCAGGGCTAAGTTCTGACTTCGAATTACCGATCTCCCTAAACGCGATCCAGACAAGGATCCATGACCACTTTAGGCAGATAGCCAATGAAGAATGGCAAAGCAAGACTGATCACAGAAGGTCAAGGGAATGCTGGCCGAGGTACGACGAAAAACGAACCAGGGAACTGCTATCCAACAGCAAGCGGGATATCAGCAGGTTCACGGCACTCACCACGGGACATTGGGCGATCGGTTCGCACGCAATGAAGTTGGGACTGCCACACAACGCAATCTGTAGAAGCTGTAAGCTACCTACAGAGCAAGAGACACCGGAACATCTGCTATGCTTCTGCCCAGCGCTAAACCACATCAGATTTCGCCACTTCGGTGCCTACCAGATGGAGTCACTGAGAAACATAGGAAAGCTGGAAGTTTCGGCAATCCTAGGTTTCCTGGCTGACTCTGGATGGTACTGATAGTGTATAATCAACAACAAACAGAGGGAGTGAAACAAAAAGGAGCTTATCTCTAATTGGAGGCCCCAGCAATGGGCCTCACCACTGCAACCTACCCTACCTATACACAAAATAAGACACAAAATTCGGATTAATTACTAATTATCTTAGATTCAACCTTCGACTTCTGAGTAACTAAAATCAAAATCAAAATCAAAGGCGAGAAACTTAAAAATTCTCCAGGAATGTAACTTTTGCATACCCAAATTTTGGAAAAGAATTCCAGTTGACTTCACATGCCTCCAGCTAAAAAATTGGTGCAGTATTAGAACAAAATCATAGACCAATAACAAAACTGCTACAAACAAAAAGGTAAATGTTCGCAAATGTTAGAGCCCTTAAAAGTTTAAGACATTATCTATATGGATATTCAAAAGTAGTAATATACACAGATCATCAGCCCTTGAGTTTTTCAAATAGTATAAATAGCCATAACCTAACGCTAAAAGGCTGGAGAGATATCGTTGGTAAATATATCCACCAGATCAGGTACAAGCCTGGAGTTGCTTATGTAGTAGCAGATGCATTGTCTTGCGCCCTTGCAGAAATCAATTCAATAAATTCGTCGGAAACAGTTCACAGCTATGAAAGCTTATCACACAATATCATATTTTCAACATTTATCAACGCGTTCAAAAAACAAATATATTTAATGACCACAGATTCAGATTCTTATAATTACGAAATTACATTCCATATCCCAGGCATATCATAAAACAAAACTCCTACACGGAGGAAAAAATCATTGCAATTTTAACAAACAAACTCAACTTAAACTCAAACGGAATTTTCACATAAGTAGAAGACGTATGGGAGTCAGGCCCGAGTTGGTAGTTCTAAATGCGAGCACCCTCGATTCATTTGATATCAAACCAGTTTAACAAAATGACATTCACATTCCACTTCGCGATATATACCGATTCGGCGCAATGAATTAGGAAATCTATGGTCACTCTGCGAGTTTCCGGTCTCTTTCTTTTTCAACGTGGGGCGATCGAGTGCAGTCAATTTTTGGCACAACCAAATTTTAAATCCGCAGGCATCGTAAGGATATACCCCGACTAATTTGCAGTAACTACTGCCAAACGGTTATCTTTGTATATATTCCCTACTGCTGGTAAGCTTTCAAGCGCGATCGTTCGGAAGTGTAAAATAAAAATAGCATGCTGCTCGCCGGAAAGTTGAAGAGTGCATTTCCTATTGGGTGCACAGCGAAGGCTGGGCATTAATCTTGGCAGCCAACCCTGCCACGTGGGTCGGGCTGCAAAATCAGAATAACAATAGTTCGATCACAACCAAAGCATTCACCGCGTGTATCAGGAAGCCCGACGTTCCATTTTTGTTGCGAATCGAAAACAATCGCCAAGCCGCGTGAATTGGTGTCCCCTTCTGCGTTTATTGCTGCGATCGAGGAGCCACTCTTACTGAAAGAACACGTGCCATCTCTTTAGCATCGTCCGATCTCGCCTTCTATGTCGCACTCACTTATTGGGCGTGATCCCCTGGTCAGCTGGTCATCGGTTCCTATCACGCTGACAAACTGCTCCATACTTGGCCGCACCGGTTGCATGGAGCAACCAACCGAAAACCCCAACCAAATTCCATCTGTCCTATCAGAATACTGGGCTTACGCAGCAAGCTAGCTTCTCTTTTGCATCCCAGGTAATTGTGTTTTTTGAAACCTTGGTGAAGCCGGAGATACTCTGCTCCGAAATTCTTTTGGGTAAGTACACAATTTATAGATTTGACCAGCATTTCCAGCGTGGAGGTGGAGTTTTAATTGCCGTTGACTCCTGCCTTATCTTGGAACTAGTAGTATCTGAAGATTTCACGGATATAAAATTTATATCTGTGAAACTAGTAGGTAGTTTTATTAATATCTATTGTTCGTATATCCCGTAATCGTCTAAAGATTCAACTTATTGGAAACACCTTTCGCCAATTCGGGGCGTTTCCAAAAGGCTTTCAGATAGGGACCAACAAGTGGCTTTGAGGAACTTTAATATATCTAGAGCTCATTGGTCTTCTGATGGTGTGACAAATGTCCTTTAGACTGTGGCCCATTACCTCATAGATAGGCTTGCTTGATTTGTCTTTATCTCAAGTTACCCATGTGCATAGCTCATCAATCCGCTTACTTGATATGTGCTTCGCCCCTGATCCTGTTGGCGTAAACCTTAGTAGAGTTACTTCATTGACGCAATGTGAAGATCCTTACCACCCAATTGTCAAAATGATCATAGGAATTAAACCTAATCGAAAAGCATACAAAGTCCGCTGTTTTTGAAAAGCTGACTACCAAAAGATAAGTACTTTTGGATAGAGACCAATTGCTACTCCTAGATGATTTTAACATCCCTGGGGCTATCTGGTCCTCAAATAATTCCACAAATACCCTCCTGACCTTTACCCAATTTGATTTTATTGTTGGCTTGTGCGACATTTCGCTGTCTTAAGTCAACCATGTACGAAATTTCTTAGAGCTCTTGCTTGATCTTTGATCCGGCGAGAGTCAGTTTAGCCAGGTTGGCGCCTCTGACGCAATTCGATGATCCCTATTATCCTACTTTCCATGTGACTCTAGACATTGGGTCTGGCTTACCGAAAGTATCTGACCGTCCAGTTAAAAAGTCCGCTGTTTCCGAAAGACGGATTTTGAACGGCTGAATCATTTTATTTCATAATTTAATTTTTCTGATCTATACATGGATATTTTTTATAATACCATGAATTTATTTTTTTTATTGAATGTGTTCCGTTATACTATCCGGCAATCTCGAATAAGCCTCCGTGGTTTACTCAAGAGTTGTGCCGCTTTAAAAATAAAAAATATAGGCTGTGTACTATATTTAAAATCTTCGGTTTGCAATCTGCCCTTTCCTCTTATTTATCTCCTCGGTCAAGCTTTACCGTGCTTAACTCGCAGGATTATAAAAACTATTTGATTAGGGTTAGAGATTGATGTAGAGTCCAGTTATTGCAGGGTCCAGTTCTCTCAGGACCAAAAACAGTTTTTTGATTTCGTTAACACTAAACGTAAGCCTAAAACAAATCCTTCCACGATTTCATTTGAAAACACTACGGCAATCGCAGATCAAAGAACTTAACTCTGCTAACCACTTCCTTCTTGTTAGGAAACTAGATTTAATGGGACTCGCAGGTGATCTTCTTAGTTGGATCTCAAATTATCTGAATGGCAGTACGCAAAAGACTAACTTATCTAAGGTTCTCCGGGTTACTTCTGGCATCCCGCAATGTAGCCATTTGCCTGCCTAAAATTCTGACTAACTCCAAAAAACTTATGTAAGCTGACCATTTAAACGGCTCGAAATTCAAGCTAATGACATTCTCTCGTGTCTTTCCTAAGCTTTCCACTTACACGCTAAACTGCTGCTCTTTGGAAAGAATTAATTTAGTTGATGATTTGGGCGTCCGCTTGGACCCTAAGCTTGCCTTTATCGATCATATTTCGTCTATAGTGAATATAGACAGGGGAGTTCTTGGATTTATTAAACGGAAGTCGAAAGAAATCAATGACCTCTATACTAAATCCTCATGTCCTTCTTTAGTTCGTCCTATCCTAGACTGTGGATCTTGCGTTTGGAGCCCTCAGTACGGTGTCCATAGCAAACCCATCGAGTCGGTTCAATAGAACTTTTTACTTTTTGCTCTATGCGGTTTAAATTGGGATGCAAACCAAAGATTGCCTATTACTCAAATAGACTCCCATTAATAAACTTACCGTCCTTAGCCAATAGTAGAACAATTCTAGGAAGAACCATTATTTATAAACTTATCCATGGTGATGTCGAAAGTGCTGACTTGTTGAGTCAGCTTAATTTCCACGTACCATGTAGAACTAGTAGATCCTCTATAACATTAGTGTTGTGCCACTGTAGGACCTTCTTTGAACTGCATTAACCTTTTAGAGTCTTATGTGCAAATTATAATGATTTGTACACACTATTCTCGAACGTAGAAAGTCTCCCGAAATTAAAATCTTTTATACTAGCACACTTCGTAAACAGGCAATCAAACAACCCGGCAGCACGCCGTTAGTTAATTTCCTCGTATTCTGTCCTTTATTTTCCATCGCGCCTACTAACACCTAACCCAAACAAGCACGTGCCTGATGTCATACGGGCCACTTGAGTGTATTGAGCGTAGTGCATCAATGTCCATTATATATGCTTAACGACCTCTTGTTGTCGATCTAGATGTCCGACTAGATCCTAATCTTTCGTTCTCCGAGCATATTTATCACATGGTGATCAAAGCAATAGGCTTGCTGGGATTTATTAGTTTGCCCTCTATTGAAGTTTGGTTCTTGTGTTTTGAGTCCTCTATTTAGAGTATATAGCAACCGCATTAATCTGTCCAAAAGAATTTTTTACGGTTTGCCCTCCGAGGCTTAACAAGAGATGCTGACTTAATATTGCCGTCTTACTCTAGTACACTTCTCCTAATTTCTTTCTTTCTCAATTCAAATTTTATTACATGTAGAATAAACTCGTAATGTATCCTAATTTTCCTCGTTCTATTACCTATTTTCCTTCTCTCATGTCTATGTAGTACTTAAACGTGCCGTACGTCACAAGCTGTGCCCCTCGGTCGGTTAGGCGTTAAGTGGCAGTGGGATTCGCTCGCACTGAGGGCTCCAAGCGCAAGATCCATACTCCAAGACGAACTTATTAAAAAACAAGAAAGGAAGCTAACTGCGGCACGCCGAAGTTTGTATACCCTTGCAGATAGAACTTCCTTGACTAGGAATCCATACAATATAAATTATATATATTTGTGTTAAAAACAATGAAGTAATACCTGCTTTCATTTCATTCACCTATACATATTATATTTGCAGTTTTACATTCCCAGATTTGCATTTTTCCTCAACATCAAACGATCGTTTGTATGGGACCTTATGATATAGTCGTCTGATTTTCATGAAATTAGACCCAAAGTTTAAAACTAATATAAAATGGCTATACCTTAAATTTGATGAAAATCAGTTGAAAACTGAAAAAGCTATAATTTTAATTGTATTAATTTCTCGATCGTTCCTATGGGAGCTATATGATATAGAAGTCCGATTTTTATAAAATTTTACACAAAATTTTAGAGTATAATAAAATGGCTATATCTTAAAGTTGATGAAAATCTGTTGAAAACTGAAACATATAGAAGGCTAACCAGAAAGTTTCATTCAGATAGCTTCAAAACTGAGAGACTAGTTTGCGTAGAAACGGACAGAAGGACAGACGGACAGACGGACAGACGGACATGGCTAGATCGACTCGGCTGTTGATCCTGATCATGAATATATATACTTTATATAGTCGGAGGTGCCTCCTTCACTGCGTTGCAACCTTCTGACTGAAATTATAATACCCTGCAAGGGTATAAAAATATATATATATATGACATAGGAGTCATTGAATTCTGTCGACCACCGTTTAATTAGTCCCAACACACCCCTGGCTCTATTCACCATAGACAAAATATGATCGAAAAAGTCAAGTTTAGGGTCCAAGCGGACGGCCAAATCATCAGCTGAACTCCAATGAGCAGCAGTTCAGCGTGTAAGTTGCAAGCTTGGGAACGACAAGTTTGAAAATTATTGAGATCTGTTTGTAAATCCAACTGGCAGGCGACTTCCTTGTATTGCACGCAAAGCTTGACGTCATTAGCGTACATGAGCACTCTGGAGTTAGTCAAGACTTTGGGCAGGTCATTTATAAATAATGTAAACAATAAGGGTCATAATGGCTTCCTTGCGGGACACCAGATATGGATATGGATATGGATATGGATATGGATATGGATATGGATATGGATATGGATATGGATATGGATATGGATATGGATATGGATATGGATATGGATATGGATATGGATATGGATATGGATATGGATATGGATATGGATATGGATATGGATATGGATATGGATATGGATATGGATATGGATATGGATATGGATATGGATATGGATATGGATATGGATATGGATATGGATATGGATATGGATATGGATATGGATATGGATATGGATATGGATATGGATATGGATATGGATATGGATATGGATATGGATATGGATATGGATATGGATATGGATATGGATATGGATATGGATATGGATATGGATATGGATATGGATATGGATATGGATATGGATATGGATATGGATATGGATATGGATATGGATATGGATATGGATATGGATATGGATATGGATATGGATATGGATATGGATATGGATATGGATATGGATATGGATATGGATATGGATATGGATATGGATATGGATATGGATATGGATATGGATATGGATATGGATATGGATATGGATATGGATATGGATATGGATATGGATATGGATATGGATATGGATATGGATATGGATATGGATATGGATATGGATATGGATATGGATATGGATATGGATATGGATATGGATATGGATATGGATATGGATATGGATATGGATATGGATATGGATATGGATATGGATATGGATATGGATATGGATATGGATATGGATATGGATATGGATATGGATATGGATATGGATATGGATATGGATATGGATATGGATATGGATATGGATATGGATATGGATATGGATATGGATATGGATATGGATATGGATATGGATATTGATACCTGCTTATAAAATACAGGGTGCGGCACGAAAACTTGCTGATTTGTTTTTGGCGCCAAGCGGCGGGGAGTGGTCGGGTAAGGGTGGGGAGTGTCTCATGTTTTAGGGGACTTCCTGATGTTTTGTCTAATTTGCAGTCAGTCGACATCATGCATTGGACGAAAGAGCAGCGCGCATTTGCCTTGCGAGGCTTACTTTTCCAACGGTCGTTCCGTAATTGCCACTCAACTCAACATTAATCCTGCAGGTCGCGTTCCTGGCCGCATTCGATTTTTTCGTGGGTGAAAACATTCAGGGAGAGCGGGAATGTGACAAAGTCCCATCCAGCTCATCGGAGAATAACATTCGGCAAGCAATCGCAAAGATACCCGTCGATATGCTTGAGAGAGTTCAGCTGAGTTTCGAAAATCGGGTATTTCAGTGCATTGAAAACGGCGGCCATCACTTGTCCGATGTAATCTTCAAAACTGTGTAATAAAAACTTCAGAGGGTGTGTTACAAGAATAAAAAAAATTTGGAATGATATGTCAACTATTTTGTTTTTTATAACCTTCTAAAATCAGCAAGTTTTTGTGCCGCACCCTGTACAAAAATCTATGGTTATTTAAGTTCAAATATATCATTTATTTAACAAGAAGTCTGAAAACAAATAAAAAATATATATCCTACCTGCAATTTATTTATTTTTAAATAAAACCGACACAGAAAGGACTTGACCCGATATGTCATAAAAGCACTACCATGTCGGGCAATCCCGAAAAGATTGTATACTTTTCCATTAGTTAGGTATAGACCAGCGTCGTACGTTATGAAAAGAGGCCTCTGGAAAAGTTGAATGTTAGATTTCGATCAAAATAATTTGTTCATGCATACCATTGATATGCTTTCTTTCATATCAGGTAATTGAAGGTGTTCTATACCAAGAGTTTGTAAGTGCGATAGAACCATAGCTGTTACGACATCAACTTCCTCATTGATAGTAGTCCATCCAATTTCATCGTTTTTTATATAATCTGAGTCATTTCCAAGCCGCAACCTTGGAATACAATAAAAAATTTAAAATAATCGCTTTAAAACGTGGATCAAATATCACATATCATTTATCACAGTTTTAAATATGTGACGATTAAGACTCTCTCTCCCTTTAACATAATATATAGTATATATATATGCCAACGGCAGCGCAGTCGCATGCCAATTTTATGTACTTAGGCTAAGTTCACCAAATTATTTTGAATAAAATACATTCTGAAAATGAAAACTTATGAGCACAGACGTGCTAACCAAATTTAACAATAAATAAAATAATACACCACCTATTTTTTAATTTACCGGCTCTAGTTTTGTCTTGGATAAGACGATAACATCTTCCAATGTTTGAGTAGGGGAGAGAAGCGAAAAAAATATATGCGTCGTAGGAAGACGGCAATAAAGGCTTTTGGCAAGGCAGATTGGTTATTCGACGTGCCATTGTCGGCCGGTTGTCCGGGCCTAACAACCCGGGCGGGTACATTCATAGTTACGGGTCTTTGAGCGGTCATTATTTGGGACCTCCCTGGGGACAAATTGGACATCACCGGTGGCACTGCCCCTACCGCGTCATAGAATATTTTCTAGCTCTTGATCTCAGCACCCTTGGAGTTAATGCTAAGGGCAAGGGCTGACGGGGGCTTCTGCCTTGCGGTGGTGGTGGGATCCGCCTAAATGTTGCCCACCAATTACGGCTTTTTGCGCCTTGGAGACTTATTAAATAGCGCATGTAATAGTTGCATGCATGAGAAGTAAACGCGAAGTTATTGTAATAAGAAAAAAAGATTTATTTAAACCCCGGTGGTTTTGTGCAAAATATAAGAGATACCGAGGGCACAAGAAAACACACTTTCGTTCACTTTGAAAGATAAAGAATAAAAAAAATGATTTAGCAGTCAAATGATGAATTCCTATAGGTGTCATAAGACCAATATGAAAACGGTGATCTTATTGCTTATAATTGCATGGAAAACATATGAATATTTTCTACAAATGTAAAAAGACATTATTACAGCTATTTAATTGGGAAATTAATACAAAGGTTGCAATATTTTTTTGTCAATTATAAAAAAACACTCACTAATTACATTTAGAAAAGTATAAAATTTCGAAAAAAAAATTCATGGGTGGCCAGACAATAGTGTTCAACCCAAATTGGCTCTTATTTTTAAGAAGCACTCTGCTTCCAGATTTTTATTGCCTAGATCTTCTAATCCGCTTTCTCAAGCCAGGTTTATATATTCACTTTTAAAATACATGCAATTAAATAAATGCTATAAAAAACTGTGAACTTTCCGGTTCCAAATAGTGGATAATTTTTTTTTGTTCACAGTGCTTTCACCGCTTACATTTATTTTATTCTAATATTTCACATAAAGTCCACTCCACTGATCGCCGCCAACAATTCAAACGAAAGTTAATAATTATTTTAAAACATCTTTAAATAATATACACTATTAGAAGTATAATAAATAATTAATTATTATTTTTATAAAGAAATTCTCAGTAATTACAAAGTATGGATAATTTTGTTTTTGGTTTACTTTATTTTTTTTTTAAAGGATACAATTTAATTTTCACAAGTAACAATATTAATATATTTATGTCGCAAAACATTTTGAATATTCAAATTATAACCACGCCACGCGCCAGAAAACGTTTCGCGAAAGTCCAATTGAGGACTGTGATAATGCATCTTCGTTATACATAATGTGATTGAACTAATTTGTTGTTACTGAATATAGCTTATATATAGCTTATGTTTTATATTATTAAACTAGCTGTACCATGCCACGTTTCTCTGTGGCATATTGTGGTTGCACGCATAAGAAATAAGTCAAACAAAAAAGAATAATTTTCAAATTCATTTAATTCTGTAATACTTGTGGGTATGCAATATTCTTCGTTTCTCCATTCTCCGCGTAAATATAAAGATTATCTGGTTTTCTGACACGGGAACACGCAACATATAATTATCCCTGTGAAAAACAATCTGCATGCAAATCTAGACCACACAACTCCAGAGATTGACCTTGAGCTTTATTAATGGTCATTGCGAACGCCAAACAAATGGGAAACTGCAATCTCTTGAACTCAAACGGTGTATCAGTCGGGATCAGTGGAATCCTAGGAATGAGGACATCTTCACCTTTGAAAGGACCAGTGATGATCGTTGCTTCTACTACGTTGTTCATCAATTTCTTGACTGCGAGTCGCGTACCGTTGCAGGGTTTTGGCTGATTTAAATTTCGGAGCACGCAAGACCGGGTACATATTGAAATTAAAAATAGGTGTGCCGATTATCATGCTCCGAAATTTAAATCAGCCAAAACCCTGCAACGGTACTGACTCGCAGTCAAGAAATTGATGAACAACGTAGTAGAAGCAACGATCATCACTGGTCCTTTCAAAGGTGAAGATGTCCTCATTCCTAGGATTCCACCAATCCCACTGATACACCGTTTGAGTTCAAGAGATTGCAGTTTCCCATTTGTTTGGCGTTCGCAATGACCATTAATAAAGCTCAAGGTCAATCTCGGAGTTGGTGGTCTAGATTTGCATGCAGATTGTTTTTCACAGGGATAATTATATGTTGCGTGTTCCCGTGTCAGAAAACCAGATAATCTTTATATTTACGCGGAGAATGGAGAACTAAATAATATTGCATACCCACAAGTATTACAGAATTAAATGAATTTGAAAATTATTCTTTTTGTTCTACTTATTTCTTATGCGTGCAACCACAATATGCCACAGAGAAACGTGGCATGGTACAGCTAGTTTAATAATATAAAACATAAGCTATATATAAGCTATATTCAGTAACAACAAATTAGTTCAATCACATTATGTATAACGAAGATGCATTATCACAGTCCTCAATTGGACTTTCGCGAAACGTTTTCTGGCGCGTGGCGTGGTTATAATTTGAATATTCAAAATGTTTTGCGACATAAATATATTAATATTGTTACTTGTGAAAATTAAATTGTATCCTTTAAAAAAAAATAAAGTAAACCAAAAACAAAATTATCCATACTTTGTAATTACTGAGAATTTCTTTATAAAAATAATAATTAATTATTTATTATACTTCTAATAGTGTATATTATTTAAAGATGTTTTAAAATAATTATTAACTTTCGTTTGAATTGTTGGCGGCGATCAGTGGAGTGGACTTTATGGGAAATATTAGAATAAAATAAATGTAAGCGGTGAAAGCACTGTGAACAAAAAAAAATTATCCACTATTTGGAACCGGAAAGTTCACAGTTTTTTATAGCATTTATTTAATTGCATGTATTTTAAAAGTGAATATATAAACCTGGCTTGAGAAAGCGGATTAGAGATCTAGGCAATAAAAATCTGGAAGCAGAGTGCTTCTTAAAAATAAGAGCCAATTTGGGTTGAACACTATTGTCTGGCCACCCATGAATTTTTTTTTCGAAATTTTATACTTTTCTAAATGTAATTAGTGAGTGTTTTTTTATAATTGACAAAAAAATATTGCAACCTTTGTATTAATTTCCCAATTAAATAGCTGTAATAATGTCTTTTTACATTTGTAGAAAATATTCATATGTTTTCCATGCAATTATAAGCAATAAGATCACCGTTTCATATTGGTCTTATGACACCTATAGGAATTCATCATTTGACTGCTAAATCATTTTTTTTATTCTTTATCTTTCAAAGTGAACGAAAGTGTGTTTTCTTGTGCCCTCGGTATCTCTTATATTTTGCACAAAACCACCGGGGTTTAAATAAATCTTTTTTTCTTATTACAATAACTTCGCGTTTACTTCTCATGCATGCAACTATTACATGCGCTATTTAATAAGTCTCCAAGGCGCAAAAAGCCGTAATTGGTGGGCAACATTTAGGCGGATCCCACCACCACCGCAAGGCAGAAGCCCCCGTCAGCCCTTGCCCTTAGCATTAACTCCAAGGGTGCTGAGATCAAGAGCTAGAAAATATTCTATGACGCGGTAGGGGCAGTGCCACCGGTGATGTCCAATTTGTCCCCAGGGAGGTCCCAAATAATGACCGCTCAAAGACCCGTAACTATGAATGTACCCGCCCGGGTTGTTAGGCCCGGACAACCGGCCGACAATGGCACGTCGAATAACCAATCTGCCTTGCCAAAAGCCTTTATTGCCGTCTTCCTACGACGCATATATTTTTTTCGCTTCTCTCCCCTACTCAAACATTGGAAGATGTTATCGTCTTATCCAAGACAAAACTAGAGCCGGTAAATTAAAAAATAGGTGGTGTATTATTTTATTTATTGTTAAATTTGGTTAGCACGTCTGTGCTCATAAGTTTTCATTTTCAGAATGTATTTTATTCAAAATAATTTGGTGAACTTAGCCTAAGTACATAAAATTGGCATGCGACTGCGCTGCCGTTGGCATATATATAGACTATATATTATGTTAAAGGGAGAGAGAGTCTTAATCGTCACATATTTAAAACTGTGATAAATGATATGTGATATTTGATCCACGTTTTAAAGCGATTATTTTAAATTTTTTATTGTATTCCAAGGTTGCGGCTTGGAAATGACTCAGATTATATAAAAAACGATGAAATTGGATGGACTACTATCAATGAGGAAGTTGATGTCGTAACAGCTATGGTTCTATCGCACTTACAAACTCTTGGTATAGAACACCTTCAATTACCTGATATGAAAGAAAGCATATCAATGGTATGCATGAACAAATTATTTTGATCGAAATCTAACATTCAACTTTTCCAGAGGCCTCTTTTCATAACGTACGACGCTGGTCTATACCTAACTAATGGAAAAGTATACAATCTTTTCGGGATTGCCCGACATGGTAGTGCTTTTATGACATATCGGGTCAAGTCCTTTCTGTGTCGGTTTTATTTAAAAATAAATAAATTGCAGGTAGGATATATATTTTTTATTTGTTTTCAGACTTCTTGTTAAATAAATGATATATTTGAACTTAAATAACCATAGATTTTTGTACAGGTGCGGCACAAAAACTTGCTGATTTTAGAAGGTTATAAAAAACAAAATAGTTGACATATCATTCCAAATTTTTTTTATTCTTGTAACACACCCTCTGAAGTTTTTATTACACAGTTTTGAAGATTACATCGGACAAGTGATGGCCGCCGTTTTCAATGCACTGAAATACCCGATTTTCGAAACTCAGCTCGAACTCTCTCAAGCATATCGACGGGTATCTTTGCGATTGCTTGCCGAATGTTATTCTCCGATGAGCTGGATGGGACTTGTCACATTCCCGCTCTCCCTGAATGTTTTCACCCACGAAAAAATCGAATGCGGCCAGGAACGCGACCTGCAGGATTAATGTTGAGTTGAGTGGCAATTACGGAACGACCGTTGGAAAAGTAAGCCTCGCAAGGCAAATGCGCGCTGCTCTTTCGTCGAATGCATGATGTCGACTGACTGCAAATTAGACAAAACATCAGGAAGTCCCCTAAAACATGAACACTCCCCACCCTTACCCGACCACTCCCCGCCGCTTGGCGCGAAAAACAAATCAGCAAGTTTTCGGGCCGCACCCTGTAATTCTTATAAGCAGGTACCAATATCCATACCCATACCCATACCCATACCCATACCCATACCCATACCCATACCCACACCCATACCCACACCCATACCCATACCCATACCCATACCCATACCCATACCCATACCCACACCCATACCCACACCCATACCCACACCCATACCCACACCCATACCCACACCCATACCCATACCCATACCCACATACCCACACCCATACCCACACCCATACCCACACCCATACCCATACCCACACCCATACCCACACCCATACCCACACCCATACCCATACCCACACCCATACCCACACCCATACCCACACCCATACCCACACCCATACCCATACCCACACCCATACCCACACCCATACCCACACCCATACCCACACCCATACCCACACCCATACCCACACCCATACCCATACCCACACCCATACCCACACCCATACCCACACCCATACCCACACCCATACCCATACCCATACCCACACCCATACCCACACCCATACCCACACCCATACCCACACCCATACCCACACCCATACCCACAACCCATACCCATACCCATACCCATACCCATACCCACACCCATACCCACACCCATACCCATACCCACACCCATACCCACACCCATACCCATACCCATACCCATACCCATACCCATACCCATACCCACACCCATACCCATACCATACCCATACATACCCATATCCATATCCATATCCATATCCATATCCATATCCATATCCATATCCATATCCATATCCATATCCATATCCATATCCATATCCATATCCATATCCATATCCATATCCATATCCATATCCATATCCATATCCATATCCATATCCATATCCATATCCATATCCATATCCATATCCATATCCATATCCATATCCATATCTGGTGTCCCGCAAGGAAGCCATTATGACCCTTATTGTTTACATTATTTATAAATGACCTGCCCAAAGTCTTGACTAACTCCAGAGTGCTCATGTACGCTAATGACGTCAAGCTTTGCGTGCAATACAAGGAAGTCGCCTGCCAGTTGGATTTACAAACAGATCTCAATAATTTTCAAACTTGTCGTTCCCAAGCTTGCAACTTACACGCTGAACTGCTGCTCATTGGAGTTCAGCTGATGATTTGGCCGTCCGCTTGGACCCTAAACTTGACTTTTTCGATCATATTTTGTCTATGGTGAATAGAGCCAGGGGTGTGTTGGGACTAATTAAACGGTGGTCGACAGAATTCAATGACTCCTATGTCATATATATATATATTTTTATACCCTTGCAGGGTATTATAATTTCAGTCAGAAGGTTGCAACGCAGTGAAGGAGGCACCTCCGACTATATAAAGTATATATATTCATGATCAGGATCAACAGCCGAGTCGATCTAGCCATGTCCGTCTGTCCGTCTGTCCGTCTGTCCTTCTGTCCGTTTCTACGCAAACTAGTCTCTCAGTTTTGAAGCTATCTGAATGAAACTTTCTGGTTAGCCTTCTATATGTTTCAGTTTTCAACAGATTTTCATCAACTTTAAGATATAGCCATTTTATTATACTCTAAAATTTTGTGTAAAATTTTATAAAAATCTGACTTCTATATCATATAGCTCCCATAGGAACGATCGAGAAATTAATACAATTAAAATTATAACTTTTTCAGTTTTCAACTGATTTTCATCAAATTTAAGGTATAGCCATTTTATATTAGTTTTAAACTTTGGGTCTAATTTCATGAAAATCAGACGACTATATCATAAGGTCCCATACAAACGATCGTTTGATGTTGAGGAAAAATGCAAATCTGGGAATGTAAAACTGCAAATATAATATGTATAGGTGAATGAAATGAAAGCAGGTATTACTTCATTGTTTTTAACACAAATATATATAATTTATATTGTATGGATTCCTAGTCAAGGAAGTTCTATCTGCAAGGGTATACAAACTTCGGCGTGCCGCAGTTAGCTTCCTTTCTTGTTTTTTAATAAGTTCGTCTTGGAGTATGGATCTTGCGCTTGGAGCCCTCAGTGCGAGCGAATCCCACTGCCACTTAACGCCTAACCGACCGAGGGGCACAGCTTGTGACGTACGGCACGTTTAAGTACTACATAGACATGAGAGAAGGAAAATAGGTAATAGAACGAGGAAAATTAGGATACATTACGAGTTTATTCTACATGTAATAAAATTTGAATTGAGAAAGAAAGAAATTAGGAGAAGTGTACTAGAGTAAGACGGCAATATTAAGTCAGCATCTCTTGTTAAGCCTCGGAGGGCAAACCGTAAAAAATTCTTTTGGACAGATTAATGCGGTTGCTATATACTCTAAATAGAGGACTCAAAACACAAGAACCAAACTTCAATAGAGGGCAAACTAATAAATCCCAGCAAGCCTATTGCTTTGATCACCATGTGATAAATAACCTCGGAGAACGAAAGATTAGGATCTAGTCGGACATCTAGATCGACAACAAGAGAGTCGTTAAGCATATATAATGGACATTGATGCACTACGCTCAATACACTCAAGTGGCCCGTATGACATCAGGCACGTGCTTGTTTGGGTTAGGTGTTAGTAGGCGCGATGGAAAATAAAGGACAGAATACGAGGAAATTAACTAACGGCGTGCTGCCGGGTTGTTTGATTGCCTGTTTACGAAGTGTGCTAGTATAAAAGATTTTAATTTCGGGAGACTTTCTACGTTCGAGAATAGTGTGTACAAATCATTATAATTTGCACATAAGACTCTAAAAGGTTAATGCAGTTCAAAGAAGGTCCTACAGTGGCACAACACTAATGTTATAGAGGATCTAGTAGTTCTACATGGTACGTGGAAATTAAGCTGGCTCAACAAGTCAGCACTTTCGACATCACCATGGATAAGTTTATAAATAATGGTTCTTCCTAGAATTGTTCTACTATTGGCTAAGGACGGTAAGTTTATTAATGGGAGTCTATTTGAGTAATAGGCAATCTTTGGTTTGCATCCCAATTTAAACCGCATAGAGCAAAAAGTAAAAAGTTCTATTGAACCGACTCGATGGGTTTGCTATGGACACCGTACTGAGGGCTCCAAACGCAAGATCCACAGTCTAGGATAGGACGAACTAAAGAAGGACATGAGGATTTAGTATAGAGGTCATTGATTTCTTTCGACTTCCGTTTAATAAATCCAAGAACTCCCCTGTCTATATTCACTATAGACGAAATATGATCGATAAAGGCAAGCTTAGGGTCCAAGCGGACGCCCAAATCATCAACTAAATTAATTCTTTCCAAAGAGCAGCAGTTTAGCGTGTAAGTGGAAAGCTTAGGAAAGACACGAGAGAATGTCATTAGCTTGAATTTCGAGCCGTTTAAATGGTCAGCTTACATAAGTTTTTTGGAGTTAGTCAGAATTTTAGGCAGGCAAATGGCTACATTGCGGGATGCCAGAAGTAACCCGGAGAACCTTAGATAAGTTAGTCTTTTGCGTACTGCCATTCAGATAATTTGAGATCCAACTAAGAAGATCACCTGCGAGTCCCATTAAATCTAGTTTCCTAACAAGAAGGAAGTGGTTAGCAGAGTTAAGTTCTTTGATCTGCGATTGCCGTAGTGTTTTCAAATGAAATCGTGGAAGGATTTGTTTTAGGCTTACGTTTAGTGTTAACGAAATCAAAAAACTGTTTTTGGTCCTGAGAGAACTGGACCCTGCAATAACTGGACTCTACATCAATCTCTAACCCTAATCAAATAGTTTTTATAATCCTGCGAGTTAAGCACGGTAAAGCTTGACCGAGGAGATAAATAAGAGGAAAGGGCAGATTGCAAACCGAAGATTTTAAATATAGTACACAGCCTATATTTTTTATTTTTAAAGCGGCACAACTCTTGAGTAAACCACGGAGGCTTATTCGAGATTGCCGGATAGTATAACGGAACACATTCAATAAAAAAAATAAATTCATGGTATTATAAAAAATATCCATGTATAGATCAGAAAAATTAAATTATGAAATAAAATGATTCAGCCGTTCAAAATCCGTCTTTCGGAAACAGCGGACTTTTTAACTGGACGGTCAGATACTTTCGGTAAGCCAGACCCAATGTCTAGAGTCACATGGAAAGTAGGATAATAGGGATCATCGAATTGCGTCAGAGGCGCCAACCTGGCTAAACTGACTCTCGCCGGATCAAAGATCAAGCAAGAGCTCTAAGAAATTTCGTACATGGTTGACTTAAGACAGCGAAATGTCGCACAAGCCAACAATAAAATCAAATTGGGTAAAGGTCAGGAGGGTATTTGTGGAATTATTTGAGGACCAGATAGCCCCAGGGATGTTAAAATCATCTAGGAGTAGCAATTGGTCTCTATCCAAAAGTACTTATCTTTTGGTAGTCAGCTTTTCAAAAACAGCGGACTTTGTATGCTTTTCGATTAGGTTTAATTCCTATGATCATTTTGACAATTGGGTGGTAAGGATCTTCACATTGCGTCAATGAAGTAACTCTACTAAGGTTTACGCCAACAGGATCAGGGGCGAAGCACATATCAAGTAAGCGGATTGATGAGCTATGCACATGGGTAACTTGAGATAAAGACAAATCAAGCAAGCCTATCTATGAGGTAATGGGCCACAGTCTAAAGGACATTTGTCACACCATCAGAAGACCAATGAGCTCTAGATATATTAAAGTTCCTCAAAGCCACTAGTTGGTCCCTATCTGAAAGCCTTTTGGAAACGCCCCGAATTGGCGAAAGGTGTTTCCAATAAGTTGAATCTTTAGACGATTACGGGATATACGAACAATAGATATTAATAAAACTACCTACTAGTTTCACAGATATAAATTTTATATCCGTGAAATCTTCAGATACTACTAGTTCCAAGATAAGGCAGGAGTCAACGGCAATTAAAACTCCACCTCCACGCTGGAAATGCTGGTCAAATCTATAAATTGTGTACTTACCCAAAAGAATTTCGGAGCAGAGTATCTCCGGCTTCACCAAGGTTTCAAAAAACACAATTACCTGGGATGCAAAAGAGAAGCTAGCTTGCTGCGTAAGCCCAGTATTCTGATAGGACAGATGGAATTTGGTTGGGGTTTTCGGTTGGTTGCTCCATGCAACCGGTGCGGCCAAGTATGGAGCAGTTTGTCAGCGTGATAGGAACCGATGACCAGCTGACCAGGGGATCACGCCCAATAAGTGAGTGCGACATAGAAGGCGAGATCGGACGATGCTAAAGAGATGGCACGTGTTCTTTCAGTAAGAGTGGCTCCTCGATCGCAGCAATAAACGCAGAAGGGGACACCAATTCACGCGGCTTGGCGATTGTTTTCGATTCGCAACAAAAATGGAACGTCGGGCTTCCTGATACACGCGGTGAATGCTTTGGTTGTGATCGAACTATTGTTATTCTGATTTTGCAGCCCGACCCACGTGGCAGGGTTGGCTGCCAAGATTAATGCCCAGCCTTCGCTGTGCACCCAATAGGAAATGCACTCTTCAACTTTCCGGCGAGCAGCATGCTATTTTTATTTTACACTTCCGAACGATCGCGCTTGAAAGCTTACCAGCAGTAGGGAATATATACAAAGATAACCGTTTGGCAGTAGTTACTGCAAATTAGTCGGGGTATATCCTTACGATGCCTGCGGATTTAAAATTTGGTTGTGCCAAAAATTGACTGCACTCGATCGCCCCACGTTGAAAAAGAAAGAGACCGGAAACTCGCAGAGTGACCATAGATTTCCTAATTCATTGCGCCGAATCGGTATATATCGCGAAGTGGAATGTGAATGTCATTTTGTTAAACTGGTTTGATATCAAATGAATCGAGGGTGCTCGCATTTAGAACTACCAACTCGGGCCTGACTCCCATACGTCTTCTACTTATGTGAAAATTCCGTTTGAGTTTAAGTTGAGTTTGTTTGTTAAAATTGCAATGATTTTTTCCTCCGTGTAGGAGTTTTGTTTTATGATATGCCTGGGATATGGAATGTAATTTCGTAATTATAAGAATCTGAATCTGTGGTCATTAAATATATTTGTTTTTTGAACGCGTTGATAAATGTTGAAAATATGATATTGTGTGATAAGCTTTCATAGCTGTGAACTGTTTCCGACGAATTTATTGAATTGATTTCTGCAAGGGCGCAAGACAATGCATCTGCTACTACATAAGCAACTCCAGGCTTGTACCTGATCTGGTGGATATATTTACCAACGATATCTCTCCAGCCTTTTAGCGTTAGGTTATGGCTATTTATACTATTTGAAAAACTCAAGGGCTGATGATCTGTGTATATTACTACTTTTGAATATCCATATAGATAATGTCTTAAACTTTTAAGGGCTCTAACATTTGCGAACATTTACCTTTTTGTTTGTAGCAGTTTTGTTATTGGTCTATGATTTTGTTCTAATACTGCACCAATTTTTTAGCTGGAGGCATGTGAAGTCAACTGGAATTCTTTTCCAAAATTTGGGTATGCAAAAGTTACATTCCTGGAGAATTTTTAAGTTTCTCGCCTTTGATTTTGATTTTGATTTTAGTTACTCAGAAGTCGAAGGTTGAATCTAAGATAATTAGTAATTAATCCGAATTTTGTGTCTTATTTTGTGTATAGGTAGGGTAGGTTGCAGTGGTGAGGCCCATTGCTGGGGCCTCCAATTAGAGATAAGCTCCTTTTTGTTTCACTCCCTCTGTTTGTTGTTGATTATACACTATCAGTACCATCCAGAGTCAGCCAGGAAACCTAGGATTGCCGAAACTTCCAGCTTTCCTATGTTTCTCAGTGACTCCATCTGGTAGGCACCGAAGTGGCGAAATCTGATGTGGTTTAGCGCTGGGCAGAAGCATAGCAGATGTTCCGGTGTCTCTTGCTCTGTAGGTAGCTTACAGCTTCTACAGATTGCGTTGTGTGGCAGTCCCAACTTCATTGCGTGCGAACCGATCGCCCAATGTCCCGTGGTGAGTGCCGTGAACCTGCTGATATCCCGCTTGCTGTTGGATAGCAGTTCCCTGGTTCGTTTTTCGTCGTACCTCGGCCAGCATTCCCTTGACCTTCTGTGATCACTCTTGCTTTGCCATTCTTCATTGGCTATCTGCCTAAAGTGGTCATGGATCCTTGTCTGGATCGCGTTTAGGGAGATCGATAATTCGAAGTCAGAACTTAGCCCTGCCGAGCCTGCACGGGCTAGTTCGTCTGCCTTCTCATTTCCTGGGATCTCGTTGTGTCCCGGTACCCATGTTACTTGTACCTTATTTTTGTCGGCAAATCTATTAAGGGCCTTCTTGCATTCTGCCACAAGTCGTGAATTCGTTTGCACGGCAGATAGGGATTTTATAGCCGCTTGGCTATCCGAGTAGATTCGAACTCTTTTGCCCCTGAGGTCCTGCCTTAAGGAAAGTTCGACTGCTTCCCTTATGGCTAGTAACTCAGCCTGAAAGACCGTCGCTGAGTTAGAGAGATTAAAAGCCTGTTCAATTCTCCAATTTTCAGCGAAGATCCCAGCCCCTACGCCGCAGCTCATTATTGAGCCATCGGTGTAGAGGGACACCTCGTTCTCCTCTACTACTATGCCCCTACTCCAGTCTTCCCTTGATGGGTATGATGTCGAGAATGCATTCCCGAATTTCATTTCCGCGATCATGTAGTCGGTCTTAACGTCTGTGTTAATGCCACTGCAATAGCAATTGCTCGCCTTCAGTCTTACTGCGCTCTGTGCCGCAGTGTCCTTCACGAACTGGTGTCGTTAATTCAAAGAAAATGTACCTATGGTCTGAGAAGGAGTGTTCTGTCGATACCCTCCAGTTCTCGACCCTGTAATTGTTCTGCTCTATATGTAATGTGAGGTCTAACACCTCTTCCAAACCTTGAAAATTTTCCGTACTCGGAAAGATGAAGGTCGGCGTATTGCCCTTATTACATATTGTTACGTTTCTACAGATAATATTATCAAAGAGTGACTCACCTCTTTCGTTAGTCTCCGAACTCCCCCAGAGCGTGTGTCTTGCGTTCGCATCACACCCGAGCACCAGGGTCGTCTTCGTCACTTCCGCCCATTGCAGCAGCTTGACTACCGGCTCAGGCGGGGCCGGCTCGTCATGGGCCATGTACGCAGATGATAGGGTGACTCCGCTCCCATCCGCCGCCACGAATCTGGCCACTGCTAGGTCAGGTGTGCTGAGATTGGGACAGAGGAAAGCGTTAAAATGATTATTGATTACAATGCAAGCCCTCGACCTACCATCCGAGTTTGTGCACAGTAGTGTGTATCCTTGGATTCTCAGTCCAGCGACTTGCCCGTCCCTGGTCCAAGGCTCCTGTATCAGACCGATGTCGATATCCTTCTCCCTTAGAAGGATCGTGAGATTAGGTGAAGCGTGCGAGCTGCGCTTCAGGTTAATCTGCACGATTCTCGACATCGATGTTGGTGGGGGTAGCGTCGGGAGATTTGTCTTCCAACAATTTGTTGGTGTCATCGACCTCCTCCAGAATCTCGTCCGGCTCGGCCAAGAAGACCTTAATCTTGGCCTTCCTGATGCCGTACCTGACCTTGTGGTCGTTTGCCTCCAGCTGGGGCAGACATTGCTGGTTAATCAGCAGGAGGAAAGGCTGACTCGCCTTCATCTCCTGCTCTGCTCTGAGGATGGTCCAGTCCTCTGTGTGTATGTCTGGGTTCTGGGCCTTCAGACAGGCGATCACCCTAGCATGGTCAGTTTGGCCCTTTGGTAACCAGATGCGAGCTCTGGGTCTCCTTGGGATCTCCCTGGCGTGGACTAGCCTAATCTTAAGGCCAGCCCATGTGTCGCTGATCTTAGCCACACACTCCGCCAGGAAGCTTCGGGAGAACCCGTCGTCGCACCTGATGACCCGGTGCCCTCTGACCACGTCTGAGGAGTCGAAGGAGGGGATAGGGCCGGTCGGCATGCTAACCAACCTGTCGGTCACCATGTGGGCCAATTTGGCCTCGATCTCCTCCCACTTCTCCGACAGCAGGCGACCGTCGTCATGGAGCTCGTCCACCAGTGCCATAGCCAGACTGTCTCTGGCCACCTCGCTAAACTTCTTTGCCTGGCTGACAAAGTTCGTCGCACGCAGCTTACCCTGTGGGTCCTTCGCTCTCTTAGGCGCGCTTTCGCTCACTTCCTGTGAGTGAATTCGCTTTGCCTTCGAGGGCTGGAACGCCGCCGGGTTTGCCGCTTTGTAATTCTCATATTCCGCGATCTCCGCAAGGAATTTGGCCTTGTCCTCGGCATCCCGAGGGTCAGTTTTGCCCTCAGCCTCATTCTTGGCTATCTTGCCGAGAACGAAGCGGGCTCTGTTAACCCTCGCTCGTCTCTGATGGTGAGAAAATTTCTCTATCTCTGAGGTGGTGCTCAGCTGAGCCCCACCTGTGTGTTTCGGTTGGGGAGTGCTACTCGCCCTCCTCTCGGATTGCGACTCTTCTTCGTCGGTCTCCGATACAATGTGAGATGCAGCGACCAGTCTCGGCCTCTGCATCTCCTTCTCGTCCATCGTTGACAGTTTTTGGGGTTTATCCTCTCCCAGGAGTTCCGAAGCTCGGTTTGAATTATTCATAGCATATCATGAACGCCCGCTTTGCTCGACCTGCAAGCGCAGCGGGCCAGAGGGGGTTTGGGGCTTTGAATACAGGTCGACCGCAGCTTCGCCCCAAAACTGCGGCAAGGCCACTTACGACCCAGGGTTGCCTGGCCCTGGGAAGGCTCCGTGCAGACACAGCTTGGAATTACCCCTCAGCTGCGAACCTGGAAGTCAGTGTGCACGGGTCGCATCACACACCTGACTTGAGGGGAGGCTTGATTAAAGACTGCCTAAGTCCGCCCGACTACAATTGGTCAGCATACCCGGTCGAGCCTCGACTGGGGACCTGCTTCCAGCCGCCCTCGCTTGGAGAGTATAGTCGCACTACCGATGGTGTACACAGTTACGGCAGATGACACAGTCATCCGTTGATCCCCCTGTGCACCCTATCGGCTGACGGCTAAATAGCTTGTAATACTCAGTGTTATTCTTTTTAAGTACAGTTAAAAC
This sequence comes from Drosophila serrata, assembly GCF_035046125.1. Classification (NCBI taxonomy): domain Eukaryota; kingdom Metazoa; phylum Arthropoda; class Insecta; order Diptera; family Drosophilidae; genus Drosophila; species Drosophila serrata. The sequence goes on along the minus strand of NW_028257189.1, from coordinate 393,698 downwards.
TATTCTTACAATAGTAACATTCCTCCGTGTGGTCTCATGACAATAGATTCGGCAGATTCCTTTTTCTCCCACTCTACGACGATTTCTGCCTAGTGTGGGTATACTTGGGGGCCTCCTCTATACCTTTATCACGTTCCCTTCGAACGGGTACTTAACGGATCACGAAGATAACTGATGGCCTGGTCGTTGAAATAGCTACAAGTACTTTAAATAGGAGTAGCGACACCTTTTCGCACCTCTAGTTCGCGTTGTTAGGCGGAGTTACTTGCCGAAACGTCGGGTTTTTTTTCAGACCGATGCAAGACGCGGGACTTATCTTTTTCAAAGATATTAGCCAGGTCCCCTGGTGCCAGTTAAAAATTATTAATTATTAAAAAAAAAATTTTTATTGAAATGAGTTGGATTGAGAAATAAATTTTCTTGAGCTATTGGCCGTTTCTAATTACAATTGGTCAATGCATTGATTTCCCAATTGATAGATGCCCTAGATGCCCTAGTCAAGTACGCTGAGCTTGCAGTCCACAAATAGGAACTCTGCTTAAAGTGTTTGGCACCAGGCCACAAGTGTCCACTCCTGCCTTATATCTATATCTATATCTATATCTATATCTATATCTATATCTATATCTATATCTATATCTATATCTATATCTATATCTATATCTATATCTATATCTATATCTATATCTATATCTATATCTATATCTATATCTATATCTATATCTATATCTATATCTATATCTATATCTATATCTATATCTATATCTATATCTATATCTATATCTATATCTATATCTATATCTATATCTATATCTATATCTATATCTATAATCTATATCTATATCTATATCTATATCTATATCTATATCTATATCTATATCTATATCTATATCTATATCTATATCTATATCTATATCTATATCTATATCTATATCTATATCTATATCTATATCTATATCTATATCTATATCTATATCTATATCTATATCTATATCTATATCTATATCTATATCTATATCTATATCTATATCTATATCTATATCTATATCTATATCTATATCTATATCTATATCTATATCTATATCTATATCTATATCTATATCTATATCTATATCTATATCTATATCTATATCTATATCTATATCTATATCTATATCTATATCTATATCTATATCTATATCTATATCTATATCTATATCTATATCTATATCTATATCTATATCTATATCTATATCTATATCTATATCTATATCTATATCTATATCTATATCTATATCTATATCTATATCTATATCTATATCTATATCTATATCTATATCTATATCTATATCTATATCTATATCTATATCTATATCTATATCTATATCTATATCTATATCTATATCTATATCTATATCTATATCTATATCTATATCTATATCTATATCTATATCTATATCTATATCTATATCTATATCTATATCTATATCTATATCTATATCTATATCTATATCTATATCTATATCTATATCTATATCTATATCTATATCTATATCTATATCTATATCTATATCTATATCTATATCTATATCTATATCTATATCTATATCTATATCTATATCTATATCTATATCTATATCTATATCTATATCTATATCTATATCTATATCTATATCTATATCTATATCTATATCTATATCTATATCTATATCTATATCTATATCTATATCTATATCTATATCTATATCTATATCTATATCTATCTATATCTAAACTCTGTCTTGTTTGCATCTTGTCCATGTAACAACCTTTTTTTTGGCAAGAAACTTGGGAGTAGTTTGCCTTATCTGGATCTAGTCAGCTTCCAAAGGGCATAGTTGGAGCTCGCATCAGCTGTCACGTTATCCAGCATACGATCCATAGCTTCATTCTTAAATAACGAAAATTTGTTCCGTACTCTGTTAAAAATTCTCCGGAACAAGCGGTTAATCCTTACGTCACATGTGCTGGTTTATTCACGCCTAGGCCTCTTCTTCAAAACACTAACCGCTCTAATTCAAAATAAAGCACACAATGACGTCTTGGCGTAAGACTGCTTTCAGCAAATGCAGCAGCATTCCCAATCCTTGTAAGGATCGTGTTGATGGGTGGAGCCACGTCATCCTTCGTGTTTAGGATGGTAAAATCTCAAAAGAGCTATCCAGTGAATCTTGGAAGTCAGACTGGTTCTAGAGACAACAGTAGAAGGAGAAGAAGCCAAGATTGCTACAAGCGGCCAGTGATCACAGCTAAGATCATGCTCATCCCTGATGGAAAGTAGTTTTCTCGCAATCGATTTGTAGACAAAAAATAAATGCAGTTCGGGGTGGCTCTAGAGTTGAATGGAAAGCACGTAGAACTTGTGCTATAGAATTGGTTAAAGCATCATGTGGAGCACTCCCTTACGGTCTCCTGTGCAGCTAACCCACAGTCGACGTTTTGCCCTGAAGTTTAACTAGTTCAACTTAAGTAAAGAGAAGCAGCTAGTTAAATTTTCCAACTTTTGACAACATGAAGTTGGTAGTAGGAACTTCCTTTCTTGATCAGAATAGCTGAATCACATCTGCGAGAATTGCTGCGATGGTCTGAGGCATGTTTTTAGTGGGCGATCCTGCCCGATAAGGATCCTGAGATTGAAAAACTAGAAATTTCCCTTTAATGGTGTGAACTAAGAATACGGAGGGACCCGATGCTTCTTTTTAGCACTGAGCCTGAGGCACTGTTTGCATTTCGTATTCCGCTTCAGACTCTGCAACGGTAGGAGTGAGTGCCTGTGGAACGCTTGCTTTGAACGTTTTAGGGAACACAGTAATTTAAGAAGTCGGGAGAAGTTATATTTTGAGTGGAGAACGAGGAACAGTGGGGATACTGGGCTTGAAGGTTCAAAAGGAACCGGGACACTAGAGGAGTTGCTTGGATGCAGCAAAGTATGATGATGTGGCACTAGGGCAGGAGTGGACACTTGTGGCCTGGTGCCAAACACTTTAAGCAGAGTTCCTATTTGTGGACTGCAAGCTCAGCGTACTTGACTAGGGCATCTAGGGCATCTATCAATTGAGAAATCTATGCATTGACCAATTGTAATTAGAAACGGCCAATAGCTCAAGCAAATTTAGTTCTTAATCCAACTCAATTCAATTAAGATTTTTTTTAATAATTAATAATTTTTAACTGGCACCAGATCAGGGACCTGGCTAATATCTTCGAAAAAGATAACCCGACGTTTCGGCAAGTAAGTCCGCCAAACAAAGCGAACTAGAGGTGCGAAAAAGTGTCGCTACTCCTATTTAAAGTACTTGTACCTAGTTTAATGACCAGGTCATCAGTTATCTTTGTGATCCGGTAAGTACCCGTTCGAAGGGAACGTGATATAGGTATAGTGGTGGCCCCCAAGTATACCCACACTAGGCAGAAATCGTCGTAGAGTGGGAGAAAAAGGAATCTGCCGAATCTATTGTCATGAGACCACACGGAGGAATGTTACTATTGTAAGAATAGTTTGAACTGTACTTAAAAAGAATAACACTGAGTATTACAAGCAATTTAGAAAATTAAAAATTCTATACACAAAATAAGACATAAGATTAGGATTAATTACTAATTATTTAAGATTCAACCTTCGATTTCTGAGTAACTAAAATCAAAACCAAAATCTTTTTATCAATCTACTATATAAAATTGGGTCAGGTTTTCCTTCCTGACGATTTAACTCCAGAACGCACGAACCGATTTCCCCGCTTTTGCATTCGTTGGAAAGGTCTCGGACTCCGTGAGGTTTAGAGCAAGAAAATGAAGGAAAAACTTAAACAAAAAAGGGTGAAATCCATCTCTGATATATAACCAATATTTGAAGTAGTCGTTTCCTTACATTTCGATTGGAAACAATAAAATTAATTAGATGTATTGTGAAAATTATTCAATAGCAGGCATTTGACTTTAAGATGGTAAGTTGAAATGTGTTAATTGTGTGGACTGTGCATTTGAGGTTAAATTCATCACTCTGTCCATAGTTCAAAATGCTGAAAGGACATTAAAGGACCTTCGTTTCTTTTTTGACGTGTCAGGTTATTAGAGGCGTTTCATAAAAGACTATGCAAAAATAGCAAAGCTTTTAACCATTCACCTAAGAGGCGAAGAAGGACGTATATCTAAGACGAAGTTAGAGGGGCAGGCGAGAAACTTAAAAATTCTCCAGGAATGTAACTTTTGCATACCCAAATTTTGGAAAAGAATTCCAGTTGACTTCACATGCTTTCAGCTAAAAAATTGGTGCAGTATTAGAACAAAATCATAGACCAATAACAAAACTGCTACAAACAAAAAGGTAAATGTTCGCAAATGTTAGAGCCCTTAAAAGTTTAAGACATTATCTATATGGATATTCAAAAGTAGTAATATACACAGATCATCAGCCCTTGAGTTTTTCAAATAGTATAAATAGCCATAACCTAAAGCTAAAAGGCTGGAGAGATATCGTTGGTAAATATATCCACCAGATCAGGTACAAGCCTGGAGTTGCTTATGTAGTAGCAGATGCATTGTCTTGCGCCCTTGCAGAAATCAATTCAATAAATTCGTCGGAAACAGTTCACAGCTATGAAAGCTTATCACACAATATCATATTTTCAACATTTATCAACGCGTTCAAAAAACAAATATATTTAATGACCACAGATTCAGATTCTTATAATTACGAAATTACATTCCATATCCCAGGCATATCATAAAACAAAACTCCTACACGGAGGAAAAAATCATTGCAATTTTAACGAACAAACTCAACCTTAAACTGAAACGGAATTTTAACATCTGAATAGGTTATGGGTAAAATAAAAAATATAAATCCTACATATTTTAAATCATACAAAATATGATTTTCGCAAATTAAAGTAGAAGACGTAAGTTCAGAATAACAGTAAAATGAAATTGTCACCCTTGAACATAAAAGAGACCATAGAGATGCAAAAGAAAACAAAAAACAAAATTTAAAGAACTATGTTTTTCGGCAGGCCCAAAAGAAAATTAAAGCCATTGTTCAACTCTGTCAAACTTGTAAAGAATTAAAGTACGACATACACCACACAAAAGGAGAAATCCAACCAACACCTATCCCACATTACCCACGAGAAATTAATTTAATATAGACATATACATTACAGGAAAACAAAACGTACGAATAGGTATCAATAAATTCTCTGAAAATGCACAGGTAATAATTCTAGTGTCCTGAGCAACTGAACACATAAAGAATCCACTAAGAAAAATGCGTATTGCTTTTGATATGTCGAAAATAATCGTAATGAATAATGAACGAGCATTAAGCTCGGCTGTGAGTATTATTCCCATTCGAAAAATATCTAAAAAAAAAAACTTTTAAAATCATTTACATTTGTAACTTACAGAAGTACGAATTAAAATTGGACGAATCACTTCATAAAATCACATCATCTCACCCATTAAACCCATATCTTTCTTACGAATGAAAACAGCTACATACCGATTTTTGCAGACTCCAAACTCGAAAGAGACAAAAGAGGGCAAAAGGTACTGCGCAGAAATGGCTGGCAGGAACACCAGATCATCAAATTACGAAATTTTAGAGATCACGATAAATGAACAATTAGAAAACAATAGTAGACAAAAGTTATCAATATATTAATCAATATAACAAATCAAACAACTTACTAACGTCACTAAAGTACTTCTAAAAATCGCTCAGAGCTGCTGAGAGCCCGTTGCGGGTAGTTGGGGTCCGCTACATGCTGCCCACCAATACCGCTACGGCTATTAAATTTAGTGTTCAGCGTCAAGAACATTTCATGAGTTATACGAAAACTCGATAAAACTTTCTTAAAACTGTCCTGGGTTTGCCGTATGAAAGACACTACCTCCCTTTCCACCACGCGACAAGCCTCGCAACAGTAGCGCAAGCCGATGTTTTTACCAACATCGTCCACCGTCCGAGCTGCAACAACAATATGCTTGGCTTGCATGATGTTGTTGCACAGCCAGCAGCCGATGGTAAGATCACCTGCATTTTAGTCCTTGCAGGTTTTTGCGAAACAAACAATATTAGCGGACATAATTAAGACTTACCACGGTACAGAAACGTTTGTAGATCAACAGAGAGCGATGGATAAGAGGTGCAGCAGCACAGCGAGAGCGAGAGAGCGGAAGAACGTGGAAGATAGAAAACTAAAACGTTTAGGTGTCGCGACGGCGCAAACAAAAGCCAAACGAAGATATGCAAAAGTTAACACTGGCAGAACAACTAAATTGGGAAACAAAACCAATTAAAAAAAAAAAAAAGCTGCATGCACAAGTGAAGGTGAAGGTAAAGATGTTGCACACACAATAGAATATTTAATTTAATCGCGGTGGTTATTTGGAAACATTAACACAAATCAAGAACGCAAGAAAAAAAATCGTCCGTTCACTTGAAAAGATGAAAGATATTGATAATAGAGGAAATACATAAAATATAATACACTCAATTAAATGGGCGAAATCAAACACAGCAAATTCATTTGTATTTACAACCACAGAAACCACAATAGTAGAAGACATCTTAATAAAAAAAATAAAATAACTTATTTTTGAACTTTAAAGAATTACTCGAATTTGCTAAGTTCAAATAAGCCACAGACGGTAACGACCTCCTTTACATTATTAGCCTAGCAGCCATAAAAACAGACAAAATATAAAATCAATATAAAAAACCAACTTTTGTTAGAATGTTAGAACTAGCTATTTGCTATAACAGAACCATGCGAATCCTATATTAATAAGGCTATTTGTAACTAAGAAAAATTTTTATATTTAAGTAACGATACTTGTGAAATGTAAGAGAACCAGAATGTTAGATAACTAACAATAAGCACATACCCGATTTTGAGGAGATACTACCTGGCACCATACTGCTGAACGTTTTTAATTGGCCAGTATCGCTAGATGGGAAGCAGCTAAAACTACATCCCTCTTTTATCATAAAATACCGAAACTAAACGGTTACTATTGGCGAGGTGACGTATAAATCAAAAGAAATCAACATAGCCGAACCTGAACCTCTAACTCATGGTAGAAAAAACGAAACGTGAACAAGTTCTCTCACTTCGAATGGTCAAAGAACTAAACCTCAACAACACAAAAGTGATCAGTTTCTGTTAGCTACCATCATACTCCTGGTAGTAATAAAAGGCATGGCCCCAGAACTCCTAAGAAAACGTAAGCAGAAATCGTAACCCCCCTTCTAGAAATGCAGGAAAAGCCTACACAACCCGGTCTGATACTCTTGTACGTTGCGACCGAGGACAGCCGCGTTTAAGATGGGAAGAAGATTAAAGCTCAATGCATTGACCAATTGTAATAAGATATGGCCATTGGTTAAAATAATCGTCATAAGCATTAATTGAGAACAAAGAACGTCAAAGGAAGAACTAAGAACATAAGCGGAAGCAACGACAGCAGCAGAGACGGTGCCAGCTGCACCTTAGGCTTAGAGCGTTGGCAAGTTGATGGGCAATGGGGAACAAAAAAGAGAAAAATTTGTTGGCGCACACAAAACGGACACAAACGCAAATACTTTGACCATTGAAGACGAAGAGTAATATGAATTTCTCAACTACCGTTGAGTCAGAATATCTCAAACTTAGAGTTGACACGAGTAAAAATTTATCTTGCAGCAGTGCGACCAAAATTTAATGTTCGGACCACTTTTGAAGACCAACACCGAGAAAGTGACGGAAGAAAACTTGTACTTATCTATATCAGAATAAATTGCCGGGCTCGAAGGACCAATGCTAAAAAGAAAGAAATTTTCCACGTCGCAGACGAAATTATAACCCAAAGAGGTTAGAATTAAAAAGCCCGGGAGTAGTTGGAAGAGAAACACATCAGCTTTATTTATATATTACTAGCTGTACCCTGCCACGTTTCTCTGTAGCATATTGTTGTTAAGAGGGCACTTCTGAATACATCAAGGTTATGACAAAAGCATCTTCCTGGCATAAGGTGAAGAAGGCAGTCAGAGTTATCGTAGGCGGATTCAGGGCTCTTTCTTGCACATTTAGTTCTGTGAAATAGACACGTTGACCATTCTCCAAATTGACTGCCAAGTGAACTACAGGTGAATAGCGTTCATGAATTGGGAGCGAAAAAATTCGCCATAATTGAGAGATTTCATCGACAACTCGTACTGCATTGCTGTCACCATTTTCTGCCTGAACACCAAAAACTGCCATATCGCTGCCTTTATTCACGTACTTGCAGTTATATTTAATCGATTTCACGGAATTGCAATATTCAACGTTGATGTGCGCTTTGTATGATTTTGACAATAGTGGTGAGTTTGGAACCACCCAACGATTGTCTACCTCAATATCACCAATTCTCATGTTTAAAGTTGCCGAAATCCCTCCATCTTCAGTTGACCGTCTCCTATACAGAGGATATCCATCGTCCCCTGTTACGGTGTTGGCTGTAAATGCTCGAGGATATCGCTTGGAACACTTCCCGTCTACCATTCATGGTGAACATGGGTTGAGGGTACCACAAGGGCCATGGATCATGTTCTTGATGACAACTTCATGCAAATCCGTATCAACCTCGGCCCTTGGAATCTCAGCGAATATAACATCGTCAATTTTGTCTGGAGTAATTTTATCATACAGCCAAATCAGTATGTGCGCATGCGGCGATCCTCGCTTTTGTCATTCTACTGAATACATCCAGCACCGCACAGATCCAAAAACTCCATGTTTTACAATGAAATCCATCAGTGACTTGAGCTTTTGTCTGAAAACACGGGCTGTGATGTCATGCCTATTTCTATATGATTGTCCAGAAAATAACAGCTGTACTATCTCGTCCAAAGCTGGATTGCATGTGAAGGTGATAAAGAAGTCTGGACGGCCGTAGCAACGAACATATGCCATGGCATCTTGAGCATATTCCTGCATGTGGCGTATGTATGAGGATGGCAAAATCGTGAGCTTTCCAACGTTGGTTGTATTACGGTCATTCATCACAGCATCCCGCAAATGGATATATTTCTCGGACCGAAGTTTCGTCTGATTCAATCGAAGGAGCCTGCCAGTATATGCAGACCTGATGCATCCGGCCAATAACGACATTGCGATTCGAGCTGTAATCAACAGTTGCATTATATCTGAATGCAAGACGATTGTATTGCAGGTTTTGATCTTCTGCAAGCTGTAAACGCGCTTCAGCTACCCTTGCCCTGTCGCGTTCATTATTTTGAGAGTGAATCAAATCGATTGCTGCAGAACGCGACTGCCTTACTCTCAATCGTTTTCTCTCAAGCCTATCTGCTCGTCTTTCTGCTGATTCCTCGTTGTGCATCTGCATTGCTTTCAGCCGCTCAGTCTCTCGGATGGAGGCCCGTTCTTCGTCAGTCATATTCGTAATCTTACGTCTGTTTGCTTCTGTATTGCGAGTACGACGACCCAAACTCGACTTCTTGGGTGGTATGACTTCGTTTCTTACTGAACCTGAACAAAAAAAATAAAATTTTTATCTCCAATTTCTTCTTTCAATATGTTTTGAATGATTGACAGGAAATGCTTTGATTCAGCTGGCTGCCTGCAGAGGGCGCAGCAGTAGGGGCACGGGGAAACGCTTAAAAAATTGATATATTCGCAACCGCAGATAAGCTATCAACATCAAAAGTAGACAATAACCAAGCTGGAACCTCAACGCATGTTGTGTAAAAATTTTGGCTTAAACGGTTTAGAACTTTTCAAGTCTATGAAGGAAGTAGACACGAACAGAACATTTATATATATATATAGATATCACCAATTAGAGGTATTTGTGCAAAAAATTGAAAGCTGGAGTAAAATAAATTAATTGTTTATTGTCTTGTGCTGAAATATTGCACCTCGCTTTCAATTCTTGGCACATACGTATTTATAGTAGAGCAAGATTGCATGTTTTATTTATTCAATTATATATTGTCTAAAATTAAAATATATACATACATAATATTGAATCGCACTCGGACGCAACATTTATTTATGTTATTTATTGTATAATATTGCAATCACTGTCGCCCCCTTCCCCTCCTCTCTCGTGAGAACTCGCTTTAATAGTTGGGAAGTTAATCCAAGCTTGCGCACCAATACATAAAGCCTTATATACTAGCAGCTCCAGCGGTGAACTTTTTCGTTTTCGCTCTCTTAGTTTGGCGCGCTTAGATTAGCGGACCGCCCAGTGACGCGCTACCCTGTTTTTGTCGGGTATACTCTCTTCAATCATTTGATTGGCGGACCGCCAAGTGACGCTCTACCCTGTATTTGTCGGGTATACACTTTTCGGCGTCACTTGCACCCACTATTAATATTGATACTGCGTGACTCGTTTCAATTAAATAAATTATTGTTATCAGAAAAAATATTTAATAGACTTTTCGAACAAAATAAAAATATTAATTTGTAATATTAATTAATTAATTATTAATATTAAATATTTATTAAATTAAAAAGAATATTTATATATATATATATATAAATTTGTTCTTTTTAATTGAGTGTTTATTTGATATTATTTTTATTAGATTCGAAAGCTATAATTAATACTTTCGTCGTCTTTCTGATTTAAACAATAATTCTCGGCCATTATTATCCTTCTTGGGAAAATTAATTTAATTAATTCGTAATTAATAAACTTGCCGTCCTTAGCCAATCGTAGAACGATGCTAGGGATAACCTTTATTTTTAACCTTATACATGGTGATGTGGAAAGTGCTGACTTGTTGAGTCAGCTTAATTTCCATGTACCATGTAGAACTACTAGATCCTATATCCCATTAGTGTTGCGCCACTGTAGAACCTCCTTTGAACTGCATGAACCTTTTAGAGTGCTATGTGCAAATTATAATGATTTGTACACACTAATCTCTAACGTAGATACCCTTCCCAAATTAAAATCTTTAATACTAACACACTTAGTAAGCATGCAAGCTAACAATCTGGCAGCACGCCGGTAGTCAATTTTCCTCGTATTCTGTCCTATATTTTCCATCGCGCCTACTAACACCTAACCCTAACAGGCACGTGCCTGGTGTCATACGGGCCACTTGAATGTACTGACCTTAGTGCATCAACGTCCAAGAAAAATAAAAAAAAAAATTTTTAAAAAATGAGCCAGGATACAAAGAATAAATCTCTTCTGGAGGAGTTAAAAAGCATGCTCCAAAGTAGGGTCAGAACCATTCGCCGATTAAACGAGCGGCTGGAACAGGGTTCGATTCCGATTTTAGAAGAAGAATTGAAATGTCGACTCGAAAACTTAAATGCTTCAATTAACAAGGCAAATCAAATACAAGAACAGATAGAAGAAATAGATAGTGGCTATGAATATGGCGAAGAGTTGGAAGAACTTAGCATCGTGACTAAGGCAAAATTAATGTCATTATTACCTGCCATTAGGACAGCAGCCAGCAGCGAAACTCCAGGATCAGCTGCGGCAGCACCAACTCGTGCGCGACTTCCGAATTTGGCATTGCCAAAATTTAGTGGAAATTATTCGGAATTTAAAAATTTTATTAGCCTCTTCGAAACTTTGGTTCATAAAGTTGCCAGCATTCCAGTTATCGAAAAATTTAACCATTTAATTTCATGTCTCTCTGGTGACGCTTTAGGAACAATTACAGCTTACCAAGTCACCGAAAGTAATTACGAAAAGGCGATGGCCAGTTTGAAAAAGGTTTACGACAACGAATGCCTCATCTTTATGAATAGTATTTCAACATTGTTTAGTCTTCCAAAAATATCGCATCAATCCGCATCCTCCTTGAGAAATCTTATCGACACTGTTTCGTCGATTTACGGTTCTCTGCTATCGATAGGAGATGATACAAAAATTTCGAACGCAATGTTGATATATTTGGAATTAAATAGAGTCGACCCAGTCACTAAACAAAAATGCGAGGAACAGCTCGATTATGAGACATTGCCAATTTGGTCCGATTGTGAGACAATGTTAAATCGCCGATACCAGCATTTATCGGCTGAAGAATCGACAAAACCAAAGCTGGAAAAATTACCGTCAAGCAAACCACATAATAGAAGCTCATTTTCGTGTTCTTCCTCCAACAGCAAGCCTCAGCAAACTTGTAGCTATTGCAATACAGAAGATCATTCACTAAAGAATTGCAGCCCGTTTGGGCGTCTCTCTGTAATACAAAGGTTCGAGTTTGTTAAGTCAGCCTCCTTATGCATCAATTGTCTGCGAAAAGGCCATACTGTGTCAAAAGGCAAAGGAAAAAAGTGTAGAGCTTGTGACCGCTCACATCACATTCTGCTCCACAGATACACAGTGCCTGATAAAAGTTTAGCGTTGCCACCCCTTCAAGAGAATATTTCTCCGCTCTTTAACCAAGAGCAGCCTTCCACGTCACATGTTATGCATGCTACGCCATTGGACAGGGTAATCTTGGCTACGTCAATCGTAAGCGTGCGCACGAAAAGCGGTGAATACGTTTTAGCCCGAACACTTCTGGACTCTGGGTCTCAAACGAAATTTATAACAGATAGGAGTCGTGTATCAACTTACTTGGTATTGGCGTGTCCAATTCTCAAGTCAAGAAAAAGATACACACCGTGGTGAAGTCACGAATCAATGGGAGTGAGTTCTCGTTCGATTTCTAGATCTTGAAATCGATCACCGGTTATCATCCCGATCAATCGGTAAACGTCAACGATTGGAAGATCCCAAAGAACCTCCCATTAGCAGACCCCTACTTTTACAAGTCGCAAAAAATTGATATGCTAATCGGAGCCGAATCATTTTTCGAATTGCGAGCTGTTGGTCAAATTAAACAAGGTCCTGACTATGCAACTCTTCAAAAGACCCTTCTTGGTTGGGTTGTCTCGGGGAGATATAAATCTGCAGTCCCGAAGCACGTTGTGAATAGTTTCAGTTGTAGTGAAGAATCGTTAGTGTCGATCCACACGCTACAGAAATCACCGGTTATCATCCCGATCAATCGGTAAACGTCAACGATTGGAAGATCCCAAAGAACCTCCCATTAGCAGACCCCTACTATTACAAGTCCCAACAAATTGATATGCTAATCGGAGCCGAATCATTTTTCGAATTGCGAGCTGTTGGTCAAATTAAACAAGGTCCTGACTATGCAACTCTTCAAAAGACCCTTCTTGGTTGGGTTGTCTCGGGGAGATATAAATCTGCAGTCCCGAAGCAACTTGTGAATAGTTTCAGTTGTAGTGAAGAATCGTTAGTGTCGATCCACACGCTACAGAAATTTTGGTCACTGGAAGGAATGCCAAATCCAAAAAAAATTCTGTCTCCTGAACACAAGTTATGTGAAGAGTACTACAGGAAGACTACTCAGGTATTGCCATCAGGTCGGTTTGAAGTAAGGCTGCCGTTTAAATCTGACCCTAAGGGGTTAGGCAATTCTTTTGAAGTTGCAAAACGGCGGTTTTTGTCGCTTGAGAGAAGGTTGTCTCGAGATCCTGACTTAAAGACCATGTACTTGGAATTTATGGAAGAATATCTCGCCTTAGGTCATATGTCGCCTACAGACAACAAAATTCCTTCCACTCCACATTATGTCATTCCCCATCAATGTGTGTTGAGGCCCCAGAGTACGTCAACAAAGTTGCGCGTTGTTTTCGATACATCGTGCAAAACATCAACTCAGGTGGCATTAAATGACATCTTGATGGGACCGACAATCCAAGAAGAGTTTTACCCCACTCTACTCCGCTTCCGGCTGCACAGGTATGCCGTGACTGCCGATGTAAAAAAGATGTATCGCCAAGTGATGGTTAACGAAGCGGATAGGCAGTTTCAACTCATAGTGTGGAGAAGAGACCCATCTGTATCCTTGAGATTATACAAGCTCAACACCGTTACATATGGTAATGGACCAGCCCCTTTTCTTGCTATTCGGTGTTTAAAAAGGTTGAGTGAATCTCCGAAACTTTTATTCCCTAGAGCTGCCGACGTAATTGGATCCGGTTTTTACGTCGATGACATGCTAACTGGTGCTGCATGCGTAGAGGAGCTACGGACAATCAAGTCCAAAGTGTCTCAGGTTCTTCAAACAGCAGGTTTTGAATTGATAAAGTGGTTTTCAAACTCACCTAAGGTCACTGCATCTGAGAGCACAGTTATGTCGATACCTATCTCGGACTCAAAGTCAACTAAGGCGTTAGGAATATCTTGGTTGCCTAGCGAAGATGCCTTCAAATTTAAAATTGACGATTCTGTCATGGGTCTCCGAGCGACAAAACGGAACATTTTATCGGTAACATCCAAGCTGTTTGACCCCCTCGGCTTATTAAGTCCCATCGTAATAAAAGGAAAGATCCTATTGTAGGAACTGTGGCTTAAGAAGTTAGACTGGGATGACTCAATTCCGCTGCACTTAAAAACTGCATGGAATATGCTAAAATACACCTTGTCTCAATTGGATAAGATAGCTATTCCTCGGTTTGTGCATACTGATCCGATGTCACCGGTGCATTTACATGCCTTTGCTGACGCATCCATGAGAGCCTATGGAGCTTGCGTCTACATTCGTAGCAAATCTGCTGAAGGTTACAAATGATCGTTGTTGACTTCAAAGTCGAAAGTAGCGCCGCTCAAGACAAAAACGCTCCCAAGGCTTGAGTTATGTGCCGCTCACCTTCTCGCAGATCTCTGCCAGAGAATCAAACCGCTAATAAATGTCCCTATCGAGCGAATCGTTTACAGGTCGGATTCGGAAGTCACTCTACATTGGATCCGATCTCATCCATCGTCGTTGCCGACATTCGATTCGAACAGGGTTGCGGAGATTCAAGAATGGTCAGGACAGGCAACATGGCGGCATGTTGCAACGAAGCAGAACCCAGCAGATATAGTGTCTAGAGGTTGTGACGTCGACTAAATTGGACAGTCGATCTGGTTCACGGGGCCTCAATTTCTGAAGGACGAGGAGGAGAACTGACCAAAAAATGTTCATTTCGAACCGGATGAGGAAGTCTTGCGTCAGGAATCAAAAAAGACTGTGGTCGGACTGACCGCTGCTGTGCAAATTTCCGATTTGCTAGATGTCATCGAGGGATTCTTGTCACACCTGAAACTGCTGAGAGTGTTCGCTTATATGTTCCGCTTTATAAGAAAATGTAAAGACAAGAGTATAGTTTTCGAAAAAACTCTGTCACCGACTGAATATACTGAAGCATTTAATAAGATCGTCGAAATAATTCAGAATCACGAGTATCAAGTAGAAATAGTTCGAATTCGTAAAGGTTCCAAGGTCGGCCCAAGTCTTCAGCGATTGAACCCATTCATCCATGAAGACGCCGGCATTTGATGCAATTTTTCGTTGTTGCGAGTTGGGGGGCGACTAGCAAACGCTCCTATATCTTACGATGCCAAGTTTCCTTTGCTGTTGACGAAACGCTCCCAATTTGTGCAGAGCTACGTCCGGCATCTGCACCACACAAATTTTCATGTCGGTCCTCGAGCACTTGTGAGCATCCTACGACAGCGTATTTGGACCATAAACGCTCAGGAACTCTGCAGTCAGACAGTTCGATCGTGTGTGCGCTGTTTTAAATACAAGGCCCGACTGATGACTCAAATTATGGGAAATCTTCCCGCAGAAAGACTCCGTGCTCTCCGCCCATTTGCAATATGTGGCGTTGATTTTTGTGGCCCTGTTTATACGACATTGAAAATACGAGGAAGGCCCCCATATAAGTCCTACATTGCCTTATTTGTTTGTTTTGCGTCCAAGGCGGTTCATTTAGAAATTGTTTCAGACCTAAGTACTGTCCCCAGACCGTACATTGCGACAACGCGACGAACTTCGTCGGAGCGAGTCGCCACTTCCAGGCTCTTCGCGAGAGGCTCGAGGAGCAGGCGGACGCGATTCGCGAATTCGCATCAAAAAGCGGATGCGAATTTGCGTTCACACCCCCTCGGGCTCCGCACATGGGCGGACTATGGGAGGCAGGTGTGAAAACTGCCAAGCAACTACTCGGTGGGCGGTGGGCAGCGCACTCCTCAACGCAGAAGAGCTGGGGACAGTCCTCGTCGGAATCGAGGCCATAATGAACTCGCGGCCCCTCGGAGCTCTCAGCCAGGACCCAAGCGACGGAGAGGCACTCATTCCCGGACACCTGCTGACAGGCGGGCCCCTCGTCGCAGCACCAGCACTGCGGACCCCGAACCAGGCGGGTCTCAGCTGCTTGCGGCGATGGCGGCTTGTCTCGTCAGCCAAGCAAATGTTTTGGCGGCGATGGTCCCGGGAGTATGTGCTGGGCCTTCAAATCCGAGGCAAGTGGCACCACGAGCAGGACATTGTAAAGGAGGGACAGCTCGTCATCGTGGCAGAGGACAACCTGCCGCCTCAACAGTGGCTACTAGGACGGATCGTCGCGACGCACGCTGGGGAGGACGGCATGGTCAGGGTCGTCGATCTTAGACGGAGCGATGGAGCCATCTTCCGAAGGGCGATCCACAAGCTGGCGCCGCTTCCAGGATGTTGAAGCCGTGGAGGCGTTCAACGGGGCCGGTGTTGGCTGAGATGATAATTTGAAGTCTTGTGTAGTTAGTTTAGGGCGATGGCGAGAGCGCAATAAAGCTCTCTCGCGCTCTTCGCGCATTCGCCTCGCCTTCGCCAACCTTAGCATAAGCTAGGCTAAGCTAAGAAATATAGATTACTCGCATAAATTGAATTCGAAGCATCGCATTACTTTTCGTCCGTGCCAAATTCTCGCCACCACATCTCGGTCTAGTTAATTTTATTTTTTAATAAACTAATTAAAAAATTCATGGCTCCCCCGGGTGGACAACAATAAAATTGGCAACATAATTAAAAACAAATAATAGTGACAGTGACACAGATATGCATATATATACATATATATAAAAAATTATACATTAGTTAAGTTCAACAAGCAAGTGTAATTATTGCTTGTAAAAATTGTTGTCCGCGACGCGCTGCGTTTAATAAATTAAATTTAAATAATTTTAATAAATTAACCGTGTTGGTCGCGAAAAAACTTTGCTGCGCCAACTACTGCCATCAACGAAGGATCAACAAGTACAGGAAAGTGGCAGCTGGAATATATTTATATATATACTAGCTGTACCCTGCCACGTTTCTCTGTGGCATATTGTGGTTAAGAGGGCTCTTCTGAATACTTCAAGGTTCTGGCAAAAGCATCTTCCTGGCATAAGGTGAAGAATGCAGTCAGAGTTATCGTAGGCGGATTCAGGACTCTTTCTGGCACATTTATTTTAGTCCGATTTTCATAAAATTTTCCACAAAATTGTAGAATAATATGAAATAGCTATATCTCAAATTTGATGAAAATCCTTTGAAAACTGAAAATGTTATAATTTTTAATTGAATTAATTTCTCGATCGTTCCTATGGGAGCAATATGATATAGAAGTCTGATTTTCATAAAATTTTACACAAAATTGTAGAATAATATGAAATATATCTCAATATTGATTAAATTCTATTGAAAACTAAAAATGATATCATTTTTTTTGTAAAAATTTTCCGATCATTTCTATCGCAGCTATATGATATAGTCGTCCACATAGAACGATCGAGAAATTAATAAAATTAAATATTATAACTTTTTCAGTTTTCAACAGGATTTGAGTAAATTGAGATATAGCAATTTTATGTTACTTTACAATTTTGTGTAAAATTTAAAGAAGATCGGACTACTATATCCTATAGCTCCCATAGGAACGATCAAGAAATTAATACAATTCAAAATTAAAGCTTTTTCAGTTTTCAACAGAATTCGATCAATATTAAGATATAGCCATTTTATATTACTCTAAAATGTTGTTTAAAGTTTTATGAAAATCGGAGTACGATATCCTTAGCTCCCATAAGAACGAACGGGAAATTAATACAATTAAAAATTATAAATTTTTTTGTTTCCAACAGAATTTAATTAAATTTGAGATATAGCCATTTTATAGTAGTCTCAAAATTTGTGTACAATTTTATGAAAATCGAACTACTATATCCTGCAGATTCCATAGGCACGATCGAGAAATTAATTCAATTAAAAATTATTACTTTTTCAGTTTTCAACAGGATTTGATTAAATTCAGATATAGCAATTTTATGTTACTTTAAAATTTTGTGTAAAATTTAAAGCAAATCGGACTATTATGTCCTAAAGCTCACATAGGAACGATCGAGAAATTAATACAATAAAAAATTAAAACTTTTTCAGTTTTCTACAGAATTTGATCAATATTAAGATATAGCCATTTTATATGACTCTAAAATTTTGTGTAAAGTTTTATGAAAATCGGACTAATACATCCATAGCTCCCATAGGATCCAACGAGAAATTAATACAATTAAAAATTATTAATTTTTTAGTATTCAACAGAATTTGAATAAATTTAAGATATAGACATTCTATAGTAGTATTAAAATTTGTGTCAAATTTTATGAAAATCAGACGATTATATCATATAGGTGCCATACGAACGATCCTTAGATGTAGAGATAAAATGCAAATCTTTGAATGTAAAACTGTTAATATAATATGTATAGGTCAATGAAATGAAAGCAGGTTTTACTGTATTGTTTTTTAACTTAAATATATATAATTTCTATTGAATGAATTCCACGTCATCGAAGTTCTATCTGCAAGGGTATATAAACTTCGGCGTGCCGAAGATTGCTTCCTTTCTTGTTTTTTTGTTTTTTTTTTTTTTTAATAAACGACACATCTATTATTAAAAAGTAAAGCCAGTCATTTGATTCCATCCAAAAAATACCCAAGTTTTCGGGCAAGAAAAAGTCTGCGTATAAACTTAAATTATTTAAAAAACAACCATTTGTTGTTAAGGCATTGATGAAATTAGTAAAAAGTAGGATACCCCTTATTACAGAAACGAATCCTGCGGTCTAGGAAAACCTACAGATGCTCTATGGGGCTTAAGTCCGGCGACTGAGGCGGTAAATGCAGTTGATGTTTGGTATTAAAAAGCAACTATAGCTTTACACTATGCGAAGAATGCTTGGGGTTATTATCCTGTTGGAACCAATAAATTTCCACCACAGTTTAAAACCGAATTGACTAATTTATGCACCCAGTTTAGTGACGTTTTCGGACTCGAAACCGATTCGATCACTACCAATAACTTCTACATCAAAAGCTAAGGCTAAAGGATGATGGACCAGTCTACCAGTCTAGCCAGTACAAGTACAAAAATTAATCGACAATAAAATAGTCGAACCGTCTGTATTCCCTTATAACAGCCCACTTTTGTTAGTTCCGAAGAAATCTCTTCCAGGTTCGGACAAGAAAAAATTGCGAATAGTAATTGACTATCATCAAATTAATAAAAAAATGTTGTCGGATATATTCCCGCTCCCTAGAATTGATGACATTTTGGATCAACTCGGAAGAGCAAAATACTTTTCATGCCTTGACTTAATGTCAGGATTTCATCAAAGTGAACTCGAAAAAAGTTCAAGAGATATAACGACTTTTTCTACAAGCAATGGCTCGTATCGCTTCACGCGATTGCTATTCGGCTTAAAAATAGCGCCAAATTCTTTTCAGAGAATGATGACTATAGCATTTTCCGGATTAAAACCTTCTCAAGCTTTCCTTTATATGGATGATTTAATAGTCAATGGTTTTTCCGAAACACATATGCTCAAAAACTTAAATGATGTCTTTGAGAAATGTAGGAAATACAATCTTAAATTACATCCTGAAAAATGTTAATTCCAGATTTCAGCAAAGAATGCAAGTATGATGCAAGTAAACAAGCATGTGGAGCAGTTTTAACTCAAAACAAAAATGGACTCCAACTTCCAGTTGCTTGTGCATCAAGATCGTTTACTAAGGGTGAAAGTAATAAAAGTACAACAGAACAAGAATTGGCAGCAATTCATTGGCCAATAACTTATTTCAGACCATATATTTATGGTAGACACTTCACTGTCAAAACAGATCACATACTTGTTCTCAATGGTAAATCCAAGCTCAAAGCTTACGCGTATGAGACTTCAATTAGAGAAGTATAATTTTACAAAACAACCATTCAGCAGCTACAACACATAAATGAATCTATAAAGAAAGTCACTACAAGATATCAAAGTAGACAAAATTCCTGCGCAGAAAAGAAATAATAGAATTGCCAAGGAAATCTATAGAAAAAGCTTCAAAGCCCAACGTATATGAAGTCATTAACAATGACGAAGTACGTAAAGTAGTTACCTTGCATGTAAAAAATATGCTATGTTTTTTTAAACATGGTAAGAAAATTACTGTGAAATTACTGTTAGCGATTTATTATACCAATGGAACTCTTGACGTAGGTCAATTTTTCCAAAGGCTTGAACACAAGCCGGTACAAATAAAATCAGCCAACTCAAAGTGGCACCGTGGGAAAATATCTTTGAACACGTTTCAATTGATAATTTCAAAAATATGGCAATAAAATATTAATTTCATTGAGACCTGGTGACCCAAATAGAAACAATAAAAGAAAAAGATGCTCTATTGTCTACATTCCATGATGATCCAATACAAGGAGGTCACACAGGCATCTCAAAAACCTTGGCCAATGTCAAAAGACATTATTATTGGAAAGGTATGACTCGAGGTATCACTGAGTACATACGAAAATGTCAAAAATGCCAAAAATCAAAAGTGACAAGAAAAATAAAAACTCCTTTAACAATAACAGATACGCCAATATATGCTTTCGACAGGGTTATAGTCCAATCCCGACCCAAAAAACTAACCCACTTGGTAAATCCTTTTAGTTAAAAAATATGCTATGTTTTTTTAAACATGGTAAGAAAATTACTGTGAAATTACTGTTAGCGATTTATTATACCAATGGAACTCTTGACGTAGGTCAATTTTTCCAAAGGCTTGAACACAAGCCGGTACAAAAAAAAAATCAGCCAACTCAAAGTGGCACCGTGGGAAAATATCTTTGAACACGTTTCAATTGATAATTTCAAAAATATGGCAATAAAATATTAATTTCATTGAGACCTGGTGACCCAAATAGAAACAATAAAAGAAAAAGATGCTCTATTGTCTACATTCCATGATGATCCAATACAAGGAGGTCACACAGGCATCTCAAAAACCTTGGCCAATGTCAAAAGACATTATTATTGGAAAGGTATGACTCGAGGTATCACTGAGTACATACGAAAATGTCAAAAATGCCAAAAATCAAAAGTGATAAGAAAAATAAAAACTCCTTTAACAATAACAGATACGCCAATATATGCTTTCGACAGGGTTATAGTAAACACCATTGGTCCACTGCCCAGGAAATGGGTAATGAAAATAAATACGCAGTCCCATTAATTTGTGATCTGACTAAATATCTAGTCGCGATTCCAATTTCAAACATAAATGCTAACACAGTAGCAAAGGCGATTTTTTGAGAATTTTATTCTTAAGTACGGTCCAATGAAGACGTTCATTACGGACATGGGAACAGAAAACAAAAATTCTATAATAAATGATTTGTGCAAGTATTTAAAAATAAGTAATATAACATCAATAGCACACCACCTCCAGACAGTTGGAACAGTCGAAAGAAGTCACAGAACTTTTAATGAATACATACGTTCATATATGTCGGTTGATAAAACTGATTGGGACGTATGGATCCTATATTTCGTTTACTGTTACAAAACAACACCATCTATGGCACATAACTATTGTCCATATCAACTTGTTTTCGGTAAAACAAACAATTTACTTAAACATTTTAATAGCACAGACTATATAGGACCTTTATATAATATACTAGCTGTACCCTGCCACGTTTCTCTGTGGCATATTATGGTTAAGAGGGCACTTCTGAATACATCAAGGCTCTGGCAAAATTATCTTCCTGGCACAAGGTGAAGAAGACAGTCAGAGTTGTCGCTGGCGGACTCAGGACTCTTTCTTGCACATTTATTTCTGTGAAATAGACACGTTGACCATTCTCCAAATGGACTGCCAAGTGAACTAAAGCTTGATAGCGTTCATGAATTGGGAACGAAAAAATTCTCCATGCAGCCTCGTTGCTGCTTATGTATCTTCCAGCCTGGTATTGAGATATTTCATCGACAACTCGTACTGCATTGTTGTCACCATTTTCTGCCTGAACACCAAAAACTGCCATATCGCTGCCTTTATTCACGTACTTGCAGATATATTTAATCGATTTCACGGAATTGCAATATTCTATGTTGATGTGCGCTTTGTATGATTTTGACAATATTTTGGATGGTTATTTTATATTATAAAATATTGACTCCTCAAAGTCCCGTTATACCGGCCGACAATGGCACGACAGATAACCAATCTGACAATCAAATGCCCTATAGCGGTTCCTCCTACGAGACATATTTTTGTTTCGCGGCTCTCCCCCGATCAAACATCGAAAGATGTTTTCGCCTTTATTCAAGGGAAAAAGAAAGCCGATAAAATAAAGATTAAGGTGGAGAAGTTCAATTTCTCTTGTGCTAGGGGTATTTCATCTTTCAGAATAAATGTCCCTAATGATAGGGATATTTCATGTTTCAAAATAAATGTCCCTAACGAGCTCTTTAGCACAATTTCCAAATTCCCAAATTCTGGCCAGATTACGTTGTTGTTAAGGAGTTCGAAGCGAAGACAATGAAAAAGCGGCTTGCTGGAATTTCTCTTCCCAGGCCTGATCCTACCACTGTGCCTTCTACGTCTTCCAATCCCGACCCAAAAAACTAACCCACTTGGTAAATCCTTTTAGTTGCAAGAGGCTTTCTAACTTGTATTCTGATAGCCTTTTAATTGCTTCTTAGCTTATTGAACTCACAGAAACCTGGTCAAAGCCGAAGATCCGAAGCTTTTCCATCTGTGTTCACAGTATATCAACTAGATTGTCCTATCAGACGCGCCACGTCAGAATTATTAGCTCTCGAGGAATGCAACGATGTTGAATGTGATGTATGTGTGATGCTTTCTATCAACGGTAGCTCTATTTTTATTACCTGTTCCTGCATACCTCCATTGTCGGAACTTCCTGTTTATTGGAACTACCTCTCCGCTATTCAGATGGTTTCCAGTAGACTTTTGGATAGAGACCAGTTGGTAGTCCTAGGTCATTTTAATATTCCTGGGGCTATTTGGTTCTAAAAGATTTCCACTAATACTCTCTAACCTCTTCCATCTACTCTCTACGAAATTCCTTAGAGCGCTTGCTCGCTCTTTGTTTTGTCTCTGATCCAAAGAGACCGAAGCTGGCGACCGAAGATCCCTATCATCCTACTTTCGATGTGTCCTTGATATTGGGTCTGAGTTGGTCAATACATTTGACCGTCCGTTACAATGTCATGAATTAATTTCTTACTGAATGTGTTCCGTTATACTTTCCGCCAATCTCAAAGAAAGTTCCGTGGTTTACTAAAGAGTTAAGACGAACTAAAAAAATCTAAGCGGTCTGCTAAATTTAAATTCAACGGTTCTCAATCTGCCCTTTCATCTTATTTATCTGTCAAACTTGTTTTATAATAACTATCTAACTCGTTGTAGGGCCCAGTTCTCACAGGACCCAAAACATTTTTATAATTTTGTAAACACTAAACGTAAGCCTTAAACAAATTCTTCCTCGCTTTCATTTAAAAATACTACCGCAAATAATGATCAGGCAAACAACTTATTCAAACTTTTCCAATTTATATAACATTTATTCCAACGACATACCCAAATTGAATTTAGTTTTCTGTCCTAGCCTAAAAGAAAAATGTTCTCTTATTTTAGATCTTCATCGTGTCAAGCCAGTTTATTCGCCAGGTTCCAATGGAATTCCTGGCTGTGTGCTCAGGTATTGTGCCGACGCCCTGTGCTATCCCCTTCTGAAATTGTTTACCTTATTCTTAGTAACTTCCCTCTTTCCCATTATTTGGAAGGAATCGTTTATTATTTCTCTCCACAAAAAAGGTAGCAAATTGGATGTAGAGGAATCTCTAAGTTGTCGGCCATCCCTAAACTTTTTGAAAACATAATTACTCCTCACTTGCAGCACCATTGTAGATTAGTTAACATATTTCTCCATGTCAACCTTTTAGAGCTCTCTTCCTGTATTGTAGAGCTTCCATAATAATTTTCTGACAGATGTAAACTTTACTAATTTCAATAAAGTATTTGACTCTATTGATCATTCTCTCGTAAGGAAGATCGATTTATTTAGTTTGCTAAGTGATCTTCTTAATTGGATCTCAAGCTATATCTATATATATAAAAATGCTCTGTTCGTGTATACTTCCTTTAAAGACTTGAAAAGTTCTGAACCGTTTAAGCCCAAATTTTGACACAACATGCGTTGAGGTTCCAGTTCGGTTATTGTCTTATTTTGATGTTGATAGCTTATCTGCGTTTGCGAATATATCTGTTTTTTTTTCGCGTTTCCCCGTGCCCCTACTGCTGCGCGTTCTACAGGCAGCCAGCTGAATCAAAGCATTTCCTGTCAAACATCCCCAACATATTGAAAGAAAAAATTTGAGATTAAAATTTTATTTTTTGTTCAGGTTCAGTAAGAAACGAAGTCATGCCACCCAAGAAGTCGAGTTTGGGTCGTCGTACTCGCAATACAGAAGCAAAAAGACGTAAGATTACGAATATGACTGACGAAGAACGGGCCTCCATCCGAGAGACTGAGCGGCTGAAAGCAATGCAGATGCACAACGAGGAATCAGCAGAAAGACGAGCAGATAGGCTTGAGAGAAAACGATTGAGAGTAAGGCAGTCGCGTTCTGCAGCAATCGATTTGATTCACTCTCAAAATAATGAACGCGACAGGGCAAGGGTAGCTGAAGCGCGTTTACAGCTTGCAGCAGATCAAAACCTGCAATACAATCGTCTTGCATTCAGATATAATGCAACTGTTGATTACAGCTCGAATCGCAATGTCGTTATTGGCCGGATGCATCAGGTCTGCATATACTGTCAGGCTCCTTCGATTGAATCAGACGAAACTTCGGTCCGAGAAATATATCCATTTGCGGGATGCTGTGATGAATGACCGTAATACAACCAACGTTGGAAAGCTCACGATTTTGCCATCCTCATACATAGGTAGTCCACGCCACATGCTCAAGATGCCATGGCATATGTTCGTTGCTACGGCCGTTCAGATTTATTTATCACCTTCACATGCAATCCAGCTTGGGACGAGATAGTACAGCTGTTATTTTCTGGACAATCATATAGAAATAGGCATGACATCACAGCCCGTGTTTTCAGACAAAAGCTCAAGTCACTGATGGATTTCATTGTAAAACATGGAGTTTTTGGATCTGTGCGGTGCTGGATGTATTCAGTAGAATGGCAGAAGAGAGGATTGCCGCATGCGCACATACTGATTTGGCTGTATGATAAAATTACTCCAGACGAAATCGACGATGTTATATGCGCTGAGATTCCAAGGGCCGAGGTTGATACGGATTTGCATGCAGTTGTCATCAAGAATATGATCCATGGCCCTTGTAGTACCCTCAACCCATGTTCTCCATGAATGGTAGACGGGAAGTGTTCCAAGCGATATCCTCGAGCATTTACAGCCAACACCGTAACAGGGGACGATGGATATCCTCTGTATAGGAGACGGTCAAATGAAGATGGAGGGATTTCGGCAACTTTAAACATGAGAATTGGTGATATTGAGGTAGACAATCGTTGGGTGGTTCCATACTCACCACTATTGTCAAAATCATACAAAGCGCACATCAACGTTGAATATTGCAATTCCGTGAAATCGATTAAATATAACTGCAAGTACGTGAATAAAGGCAGCGATATGGCAGTTTTTGGTGTTCAGGCAGAAAATGGTGACAGCAATGCAGTACGAGTTGTCGATGAAATCTCTCAATAC
Source organism: Drosophila serrata (assembly GCF_035046125.1). NCBI lineage: Eukaryota > Metazoa > Arthropoda > Insecta > Diptera > Drosophilidae > Drosophila > Drosophila serrata. The sequence continues at coordinate 367,767 of NW_028257189.1, read as the reverse complement.
CAGGCTGGAAGATACATAAGCAGCAACGAGGCTGCATGGCGAATTTTTTCGCTCCCAATTCATGAACTCTATCCACCTGTAGTTCACTTGGCAGTCAATTTGGAGAATGGTCAACGTGTCTATTTCACAGAACTAAATGTGCAAGAAAGAGCCCTGAATCCGCCTAGGACAACTCTGACTGCCTTCTTCACCTTATGCCAGGAAGATGCTTTTGTCATAACCTTGATGTATTCAGAAGTGCCCTCTTAACCACAATGTGCCACAGAGAAACGTGGCAGGGTACAGCTAGTATAGATATATATATTTATATATACATATGAGCTGCGCTCCCGACCGTAATGCTTAGCTTAACAGTGCGAAAGTGGGGCCCGACAGCAGAAGCGCGGACTTGTCAGCCCTCAGCTCACTTGGCAGCAAGTGAACCTCGGAAACAGGGAAGCGAGCGATCGCAAATACCGAGGAGAGGATGGCGGGTGCACGTAGATTCGCTCGACAGGCAGTGCGCGAAGGACCGACTTACCGGAGCGCAATAGCGTACCAGCTCTTGAAAGCTTTTTGGTCGCAAAGGGCCTCCTGACGTGAAGATTCACAATGCGGAGGTCATTAGTCTTAATGAGCTCTATAACTGGAACTGTCAGAGTGCATCCTCCCTGAATCTATTTCACATTCTGGGATACAGCTTCCCTGTGAGGAATAACATCACCGTTTGAAGCTCTTGTAGCATTCGGAAAATACTCAGCAGGTCGGAATTGGAGGAAGAAGGAGAAACCGGGGCAGAGGAATGAACACGAACGCTAGATCTGGATTTCGCTATCCTGCTATTACCAGCAAGTTTAGAGAACTCCGTATTATAGTCGCATTCCATTTGAGGAATAGGTTTGCCACATTCCCCATTCACATCCGTAAAGAATAGTCCATTGCAAACAGCCAATGCATTTTTTTATTTACCATTATTGCTCACATATATTTCAGAGTCGTCCTTGTTAAGGATCTTTAAAACAGTTACGATATTCCCTTAAGTTTTTCTTGTATACATTATGCGATCACTCTTTGAAATGCAAATAGTGTACGATATCGACAGCATATGATTGCCAATTATATATGTCTGGAACTTGGAGAAGTAGATTGTTAAAAAATAAACAAATTAATAACGCGGATTTTTCACAAATGGAACTTCGATAAACATGGAAAATTTAACTTCAGCTCGAACAGGGGTATACAAAAACTCCATTTTGGGGACTGATGATACAACAAGCAAGTAAGCAACTCTCAGAAATGCTCTTACAAAGACCAACTGATCTGTCTAAACTTATTAACAATAACTTATTATTTATACAAATATCACAAAGCTGGCTTCAGGTTGTTTTCAATTAAAACCTCCACTGATCTGTGTTAAGCGGCGGGCTCAGCCAGTAGGGTGTTAGAGTAAATAACGGCCACAAACAGCCTTCTTTAGACAATCGTTTTTAAATAGTCAATGTCAAAACACCTGAAACCTGAGAATCCTGTTCTAACGGGGTAACTCAACTGCCACTCTCATACGTCCAACTCTAGAGACCTTTAAAACGTTGTTGAGAGCAGGGCACTTTGGAATAACCGGCCCACTGTCAAAAATTAGAAAACAATACTACTGGCCAAACATGACGAAATATATATTAAAACTACAAAAAGGCCAAGCCAAGAACTCATACAGAAACATACAATCAATACCTTTATTACCTTTTGACACGGTGCTTTCGGTCCTCTGCATGTGCAATCACAATAATTTGCGATTTAACTAAGTATTATCAATTCCAAATTAAATTGTAAATACAGTTGCTAAGACAATTTCTGAACATTTTGTGCTTATCTATGCAAAGTTAAGAACATATCATCGAATGCATACCATCACCAAACAGTTGGTGCCACTGGATAAAATTGAACGAATTCACAAAACATTTAATAAGTGTAATGGAGGGGGAATACTCTAATTGCTGATGCGGAGCGTGTTCGACTTGAGCTTATTTAGCAGAGATCGGATCGATCTGCTCCATAAGCTGGTCGGCACACCTTTCGTAAATGAAATATGTATACTCCTATTTTACGTATACTGAGATGGAATGGGCGATGCTGGATTGTCAGAGGTCAAGATGGAGCCATAATGATTTTATATATTTTTGCATTTTTGAAATGGTTTATAAGTTCGACATTTATGTATTTAGACTTATTTATATATAGAATCTAGGAACCAAAAAGCTATTAAATATTTGACAACAATTTTAAAATTATTTGGAAACCTTGTTTTTGTCTAAGGAACACAACAAAAAATTTGTATAAATTGTGTGAAAACCCGCCAAAACTTGCTGGACTAGATATAAAATAGTAATGAGTGTGGCGATAATTATTTGACGATCGTTTAAAATTACTCGTCATAATTATAATTTTTATTTTGGATTTAATTTCCCTAAAGTCTCTGGTGGATGATTCTGTCTCGTCGGCACTGTATCATTGTTCTTAACAAGTGAGGACAATTCGAGTGCAGGTGGATGTGCACTCTGTATGAGCAAAGAGGAGACGACATATATCTTTCATCTTTCCAAGTCTGTTGCGATGTAGAAACGGAGATGATGTCTTTCATGCGAGATTTCATAAAAGTAATGAAATGTTCTTGATGCTGGACACTCAATTTAATAGCCTTACGCTAAGCTTGGTTTTCTGATTAGATCCTTACCTTGGTTTTTCGGAGGCCTCGATTCAGTGAGGGTTGGACTGCTTTCAGTATTGCAAGAACTTCCGCCTTGAATACTGTCGATGACGTTGGGAGGTGGAAGGACTTTTCTACTCCCCAGCTCTCGGCGAAGATTCCGGCCCTTACCCCGCAGCTCATCCTTGAGCTGTCGGTGTAGAGTGATACCTCATCTGGCTCCATTCCAATTTTCCCTTGTTTGGTATATAGTGGTGTAAGTGTTGCCGAATCGCACTTCAGTTTCTTCAGTCATCCGATAGTTAATCCCGTCAAGGATCTTACAGTACCCGGTGTGGCAGTTCTTCAAGCTCTGGCCTACCTTAAGTCGTACCAAACTTTAGACTGCTGAATTCCTGATTAAATGTTCTAGTGGAATAATGTTTAGGATGACATTCAGCGCTGCCGCGGGACATAATCTTAGTGCACCCGTTGCGCCTGCGCATGCCGATCTCTGAATCCTTGTCAGTTTCTGGATGTTGTAGGCCTTAGTTAATGCTGGCCACCACACTAGTGTTCCATAAATAAGTATGGGTCTTACAACCGATGTGTAGAGACAAATTATTATCTTGGGGTGGATGCCCCAGTTTTTTCCGAACATCTTCCGACAGGAGTAAAAAGCAATGCTAGCTTTTTTGACTATTTCGTTGATGTTTTGTTTCCATGACAGTTTCGAATCTAATATCACCTTCAGATATTTAGCTTGTATCGATAGTCCAAGTTCTATGTCTTCTATCTGAGATTTATTGAAGTTGGGAATCATTGTTCGTCTTGTGAAGAGCATAAGCTCCGTAGGCTTTGGCCCATGCATTGAGTTTGGTGAGTGCCCTTGTCATCAGTTCGCTGATGATTTCGGGGAATGATCCTGAAGTCAGTAGGAGTGTTGAGTACTTTTAATATGTCATCCAAGTTTATTAGCCATAGCAGCGGGATCAGAACACCTCCGTTAGGAGTGCTTCTTTTCACAAATCTTGTGTGATGGGTGCCACTCAGTTCGGCAGTTATCCGTCTGCTGATTAGCTTTGCGCCGATCCAGGCTCCGATGCCTTCTTCAACTTCTATCTTGTTGAGGGAGCTCAGGATGGAGTCTGCGTTTACGTTATTGAAGGCCCCATCTACGTCTTAGAAGGTGGCCAGAGTGTTATTCTTGAAGAGGAGTGCCTTTTCTATGTATCGAACCACTTCATGAAGTGCTGTTTCTGTGGATCTGCCTTTCCTGTATGCATGTTGTGGGTCGGAAAGGCGTTTCTCCGTTTTACTTCTGATGTGGATATCCAGTATCCGTTCCAATGTTTTCATGAGGAATGAGGTCAGGTTAATCGGGCTGTATTCCTTGACATGAATTTGTCCTCTTCTTTCTGGTTTGGGTATGAAAACTACTCTTGCTTTCTTCCACGGAAGTGGTATGTGTGCTATTTTTAAACATGCTTGGAAGATTGCTTGTAGGCACCTACCCATGCATGTTTTTGTTTTTTGCAGCATTGGTGGTATAATTCCGTCCGGACCCGGACTTTTTTACTTGTCGAAGGAGTCGATCGCCCAACGGATTCTTTCCATAGGGACAATCACTTCCACTCGTATCCGTTGTTCCAGATTTTTCTATCTGGTTTCCTTTTCTTTTGCTTACGTCGTTCTTGTGCTATCAGGCCTGTTTATAAGCCGTGTCTTTAATTCCTTCTAGCGATTTGCGGTAGCTGCCCCAAGATTTTTTCTAGGATGCGTATATCGCTTTTTTGTATTCTTTCTTTATCTCTTTGTACGGTTGCAAATCCTTGGCTTCGTAGCTAGTATTGAAGGCCTTCCTACCCAATTCCTCAGTATGCTTAATTCATTGTTCCATCGCTGTGGGTATGTCTTCTTTGAGAACGTGAGTCTGCATGACTTCTTGTTGGAGTTGTTGAGAATGTTACTGAAGTCCTCGACATCCTTGTCGATTCCTTGGTGTCACGACCTATAATTCTATCAAAAAGAGACTCATCCCTTGTTTCCTTACTTCCCCATAGCTTGTGCCTAGCGTTGGCGACCCAAGGATAAGCGTCGTCTTGGTGTCTTCAGCTCACTGCATCACCCTAATGTCGGTTCGTCGTGGGCCATGTAGCCGGAGGCTAAGATTATGGCTGTCCCATCTGCTACTTCAAACCTGGCCACTGCTAGATCTGAGTTGCCAAGGTTGGGATACAGAAGTGCGTTAAGGTTGTTTTTGATAATTTTACCCGCCTATTTAGTAGGAAGAATCTGTGCATATTGGGTCCGTTTTAATGCATTTTGTTCGGCACGTTCATCTGGTGTTTTATTATTACGAACATTCATTTGCAGAAGTGCAGCAAGTGTACGCCGTCCAATGATTGATCGCCTATTAGCAGTCATTATTCTAAAAATAAACTTAATCAAATCTCACAAAAATGACCTTGTAACTTTTGCTTAAATGTTACAGTGTACGTTAAACGCGTGTTGTCAAAATTTGTTAAGGACCTAAAGAGTTCTCAGAACAGTTTTCGAAAATATTTTACAACAAATCCAAAAAGAAAAACATCATCCATATCGTTTAAGCCTTCCTCAACTGATGGAAGAAGTCCAAAAATTTACACAGTTTTTGTTTTTATGTTACATAATATATATATATATATATAAATAATTCTAAACTTTTAAGAAATAAAAATATTTTTCATTTATTAGTTCGAGTACACATTTTCACTAAATGTAATGACTGTGGAAGGCTTTGGCAAAATAACTGGATCTTTGGATAATACCATCGTTTATGCTGAGTTAGCAATAAATGTCATAAATTTTAAACTTAATCTTTACGATTTTCGTATAATGGAATTCAGGTACGTTAAATGTTGTATGCTTACAATTGATAACACAATGACACAGCGCTTAATTTTTACAAATGCACTATAATTTGTATACCCTTGCAGGGTATTATATAAAGTATGTGCCCTTAACATCAACTGCCGAGTTGATCTAGACGTGTTCGTCTGTCCGTCCGTCTGTTGCTAAGCAAATTGTCTCAAAGCTTCGAAGCTATCTAAATAAAAATTGCATTCTTTGTATTCTCATTTGTATTTAGGTCGGAACAGGCCGGGTCGGACAACTATAAAAGCAAAATTAAAAAAAAAATTATAACTTTTCAGATTTTCAATATATTTTTATCTACTTTAAGATATTCAAGAATTTCTGTGTATATTTTATGAAAATCGAAAGACTATATCATACATATAAGATGGCTGCCATAGAAACGATCGTTAAATGCGATTAGTTGGTGTCGGCGTCTCAGTCCGCCCCTTATAGTGTTTTTATTTGAAAATTCCCGGTCAAGTCAAATTCACCTCTTTTATGACCTGCTTCAGTGTTCGTAGGAAAAACTCCGGAACACTCACTGACGGCTCATTTCTCTCTAGACGCTAGCAGCTATGTGAATGTGATTGGAATATTTTTTGGCGGTACAATCTCGGCTAACCTACTAGTAACTCTGACCGAAAAGCCCGGAATACTTGGTGACTGAAACGAAAAACTACAAAAATGTCCAGAACACTAGCAGGCGGTAAAATCGTAGTAAATATTTTCAACAAAAAAATGAGATGATCATGATATTCAGCTATAAAATTATACAGCTCTATTCCTTTTCAATTTTGTTACCCTATCTGTCCCTGTCGCACGCACTAAGATCAGCCTGATTCTCGCAGCCAGTATCTCGTTGTTCTCGTCGCTTGGTTTAATTGAACTCCTTGAACTTGAACTTTTCTTCTTCTCCTTTTGGGTCTCTCGTTACTCTTCTGGACAAAATCTAATTCCTCTTTTTTTACTCCGCGTTAATTCCTCTCGGTTCCCGCTTCTCGATTTAAGTTCGCAGTGTTAGTGCGCCCGTCGCTTGCGTGGCATTTTTTAAATTTTGAATTGAATTTACTATTGTATGTAAAACCTACCCTGCAGTATCATTCATCAGTAATCAGTCAACGATTCATCAACAGTCAAGGCGGTGTTGTTGATGATTCATCCATTAATACCCATACAAATTACTGATGAATTTAACATTTGCATGTCCTCGGCTGTCATTAACAACAATTCATTAACAGTTAATCAATGATTCATCAACTATTGCATTTTATGAGGTCTCCCATGAAATCAGCAGAGTCATTCTTGATATTTTCACGTAAGCTAAGTTGCTTTAGTGTAGTTGTAGTAGAGTTGTAAGCAGTTGCAGCTAGACCTTCAAAGAGAACACATCGAAACTCACTGCGCTTGTGAAAATAGCCGAGAATAACAACGACCAAGTGAATTCAGGTGATTTCGCACGGGACAAAAAATGAAAATGATTTTTGAGGTCGACCAATTCAAGCACTAATTTCTGCGGATCGCCTATGGACTTTTGCCTTTTATTTTCTGCGTGGTTTTAAAAAGCAAATGTCAAAGCTAAATGCTTCTGCTAAAGAGATTGGCTTCAAAAGAAATCATGTCTTTTTTACGACTTTTTCCATCTAAATAACAGAAATAGCGTTTATGCGTTTGCAACCTAATATTTATACATTATTTTAGAAAATGCCAAATTTCTTTTAATCCCAGTTCACTGATGTTAGCTTCGAACACGTACCTTATCGTGTTAGTGGAGCATCGCGTTGGGTTGGCGGCATCACGTCTCTCCCAATTTCCCAGTTGGATGCTCCCAGTGGGAGCTTGCGATTGCAGTGGTTGCTCGTGATGGTTCCGGCTGCTTGGGCCGAGATTCTGGAGTCATCTATTAGGGTTTCCGGAATGCTGTCCTCTTCGACCTCCGTTGTGGGGGAAGTGGTGGATGGCGGCTGCTTCCAGGCCAGGCGATAGCTGTCGTACGGATTGGGCCTGTATAGCTCTTGATTCGTTGTGGTGGTGTGTACTGTAGAGCAGTAGATCCCTCCACAGTAGCATACTTCGGTCGTCAGAGTCAGAGAGCTCGATAACTCCGATCGGAACACCCTCCTGCTTGGGTACGGCGGCGGTTGGTCTGACAGCTTATCTGAATTCATCATCGCTGGATATATTCTCGTACCGTGGTGTGAGGTCCGGTAACTAGGGTAGATGCTGAAGTTGGGTGGTGGTGTCCGTCTCTGCGTGCCATTAGGCATCACGGCGGTGCTAGCCCTGGCAGCATTGCTAGAACTAGCGGCGGTGCCGGATATATCAGCCGTTCTGAATCTGGTGGTGGTGCTGGCTGCTGGATCTGGTGGCGGTTGGTCCACGTGGTTTGATTATTGGCAGTGCCGGGCACGTTCACGCTCCTGGAGCTCGTGGCGGTGCCAGGAGCGTCCTCGCTGCAGGAAGTAGTGGTGGTACCGGGCGCATTCACGCTGCTGGATCTGGTGGTGGTGCCGGATGCGTCAGCCATAATTAGCTACACGACTTTGTGACTCGTCGTCGCTCGTCGGTATCCGCGGGGGTGCCGGGTAAGTTATTTTCTGAAGAAAAGCGTCTGTCGGATTCGGAACTCAAATCACGAAGACGTTGTTGTTACCCAGAGAGAGAGAGACGTGTTGTTGTTGGACCCGAAAGTCAGCCAGAGAGAATTGTTATTGTTAGGCTCGAAAGTCAACCAGAGAGAGTTGTTGTTGTTTGGACCCGAAAGTCAGCCAGAGAGAGTTGTTGTCGGACCCGAAAGTCAGCCATTAATATGTGTGGTTATTGAAGTCGAAAGTCAGCCAGAGAGAGTTGTTGCCAAACCAAAAAGTCAGCCAAAGAGAGTTGTTATTGTTGGACTTGAAAGTCAGCCAGAGAGACGTGTTGTTGTTGGACTCTAAAGTCAGCCAAGAGGGTTAAAAGTTAATAGGAACTACGGGGAGCTAACTACAATGTATAAATCGGACTCGATCCAAGGATCTTGTCCAACCAAAAGTGACTTTGCTACTGACTTCTGAAGGCTAACATCTTCCAATCGCTGTCGGCGGCTGAGAGTCGAAATACGACTGTGGTCTGCTTTATATAGGGCTTAGCGAGGTCTACTGTACCCTCCGTTTGTGCGGGATCTCTTTTCCTAGTGTGCCCGTGCCGGTGCCTTGCCCAGTGTTCCTGTAAGCGATCTTGGGCGCGCGTGCTTTCAAATTTCCCGTTTTCTTCAATTTTCCCTTTTGCTATCGCTAAATATTCATTGTTATCTCCTCATATTCTATTCCTTACATAAAGCTACATCTATTTCTTCCTTTTATATCTCCCTACTTCTAAGGTTGACTGTTGACTGGCGAGGGCCATGAATTCTACACCAACTACGCTTTTGTTTGGCTGTTTTCCGTGCCAAGGTGGCCGGCTGTTATGGTGGGGTGTTATGGGTGGTTATGGTTTTCCTGTAAGACGCGTTGGGAATATTTCTGCCCGAAATACAGTTTCCAGAAAACATGGGCGAAAGGAACGCCTATATCATATAGATGCAATATAATTGATCAGGAAATTAATATAAAAAAATTTTTGCTTTTCTGTTTTCAGGACTGCAGAGAGCAAATAAAGTCTAGGGGGTGGACAGAATAAGGATACCCCCGGGCCCTGATATTCTTTCCCCCGAAATAATAAGTTGATTTTAGAATTTATATAAATCCATAGTTCCAATAGTTTATAATAATAACTTTATAAACTTGCTGGGTATTATAATTTTAGTCAGAAGTTAGGAACACAGTAAACAGCAACATTTCTGAAAATTTAACAAATATATTATCTTGGGCAGCATCAATAACCGAGTTAATCTAGCCATAAAAGAATATCCGTTTGTACATATTTCCATCCGTCTCTCCACTTCTAGGCAATCTAATCTCTCCGAACTTTGAACCTTCTGTTGTTCACCTAAGACGGTACAATTTTTCCGTTTTTGTCACAGTCAATATTGCTTACTTTACCATTTGGTGGTGTCCCCAGTGTCGGTATTGAGATTTCAAAGAGTATATACCAATGCCCTAAATGAATCTCAAGTTACTTGAATGGCAGGACGCAAAAGGACCTCCTTAAGAATAATTTATCCAATGTTCTAAGGGTTACATCTGGCTTCCCGCAAGGAAGCCATTTTGGACCCTAATTGTTTATATTATTTTAAATGACCTGCCCAAAGTCTTGACTAACTTATGTACGCGGATGACGTCAAACTTTGTGTGCAATACAATGACGTTGCCTGCCAGTCGGATTTACAAAATGATCTTAATAATTTTCAAACTTGGTGTCGTGTAAACTTATTAAACTTAAACGGCTCGAAATGCAAGCTAATGACACTCTCGCGTGCTGCTCTTTGGAAAGAACAGAATTGTTGACTTGATTGATCATATTTCGTCTATGGTGAATAGAGCCAGGGGTGTGCTTGGATTTATTAAACGGTGGTCGAAGATATTCAATGACCCCTATGTTACTAAATCCTTATATACTTACTTAGTTCGTCCTATCTTAGAACATGGATGCTGCGTTTGGAGCCTTCAGTACGGCGTCCATAGTAAACGCATTGAGTCGGTTCAAAAGAACTTTTTACTTTTCGCTTTACGCGGTTAAAATTGGGATTCAAATCAAAGATTACCTTCCTACTCTAGTAGACTCCTATTAATAAACTTTCCGTCCTGAGGCAATCGTAGAACGATGCTAGGGATAACCTTTATTTTTGACCTTACCCATGGTGATGTAGAAAGTTCAGACTTGTTGAGTCAGTTTAATATCCACGTACGATGTAGAACTACTAGATCCTATATCCCATTAGTGTTGCGCCATTGTAGAACCTTCTTTGGACTGCATGAACCTTTTAGAGTGTTACGTGCAAATTATAATGATTTGTACACACTTCCCAAATTAAAATTTTTAATACTAACACACTTAGTAAACATGCAAGCTAACAACCTGGCAATTTCAATTTAAATTTCCTCGTATTCTGTCCTATATTTTCCATCGCGCCTACTAACACCTAACCCAAACAGGCATGTATTTGGTGTCATAAAGGCGACTTGAATGTACTGACCGTGGGGATAAATTTCCATCAAAAGAAGAGTCAAAGAACGGTGTAGGACCAGATGACTCCGATGGCAATTGTCTGTTACCATCTCAGACAATCTGGTCTCGACCTCCTCTCATTGCCATTGCAATGGCAAGGCTGTCTCTAGCCAGCGCATTAATAATGGCCGGGTTGCCTGCCCCTATTCGATTTATTCTATTTACTAATTCGAATTATCTCATTTAATCGATTTATTTCTTAAATTGAATTATTTTAATTAAATTATGTCGTTTTGATTTAAATAATAAAAAAACGAGTGTCTTTAGCGAGAGAGTGTTAACAATTGGTTTTGATGATAAGGTGGTCTTGATGATAGGATATTAACGAGTAAATTCTCCCAGGGTAGGTTTTTATAAGGATCTTAAAGCTAGCCAACGGCGTTGCTCTGCCGGCGTTGAAGCTACTCCCTGCTCCTTCGGGTTTTTTTCTGCTGCTACACACGCTCTCATGAAAAATTAACCCAAACCTTAATTTTGGCTAGTCTTTGCTTTACGAAAATTATAATTTTGGCAGAGAGGCTTAATCCACTGAGATGATACGGACCCTTTATGTCCCTTTATGTCCCTGCTTGGGCGCCACCTGTAAGGATGTTTCTTTTGCCGACATGATCCTTAGTGGGCCGAGGCCCTCTAAGAAAATTAATAAATCTTGACACAGCTGGGAAATAAATTTCAATTAATTTTAAGTATTTTTATAAGGCACAAAAATGGCAAAACGGTGTTAAAAGGGAGGCCCTCTCGAGTGGACGTCCAGGTGGCCAGAGTGTCAGGGGTGTCCTGCGGCCGATTTCGCATCCTCTGTTGGCCAACGGCAAGGTTCTCCTAATCCCGTCCCGCCTCGACTCGTGCCCGGATTTATCTATCGGCGACGGGGGATACTCACGGCGTTGATCTCGTGTGCCGTGTGTCATCCTTTCGAAGGAAATGCGTCCGTTCTCAGAATCGGTTCCAGAAGAAGTGTTCTGGCCTCGTTGTGGCAGCTTGGTCATGGCTTTTCCTGCCTATTGTTTTGCAGCAGCGCTGCTCCGATCCTCTGCTCTTGGCGTCCCTTTTCTCTGTCGTTCCTTCCGCTCTGCGCAGGCATTGTCGAACGCGATAAGTTTGTTTGCGTGGAGTAAAAGTCAATGTTCCCGTGCCGTCGCTGCAACTAGGAAACCAGCTCGGAATGAGACTATAGTCTGTTTTGCTACCTAGCAATGGTGCTGGTCCACTGTGTCCTACTGCCCGAGATTACTGTCCAGAGCTCTTCTGCTTGAAGGCCTATGGTGTTTGCCCCTGATATTACTAGTGCAACTTTCTCTGAGACCGTACAGAAACAGCTGGAAATGCGCAACGCTCAGCATCAGTAAAACTTGCACTGTCTATGACTATAGCGGGCAGTCTTGAAGGTATCACCCCAAATCGATGTGACATACAGGATGGTCACCACTGATGCTATCAGTCGCCAGCTTTGGCCGCTGCGTTCTCCAGTTGACTCTTGGAGTTCAGCTTTAGTCGATCAGAACTTCACGTTACTTTATCGCAGGACTGGACTCGATGGCTGTCGAGCCGACCCGTAAGTTCACCTTTTCTACGACCTTCCTGCTGCTGGTGAGCACTGATTTCGTTTTATGTTCAACGAGCCAGAGTACGTTGTTTGTGAGCCAAGACATCAGCATCTCGATTGCGAGCCTGCATTTGATAGAGACGTCGCACTATGAGGTGGACGACTACTTTTTCTGACCAAAATCCATTTTTTAAAAGTCATTAAATTAATTTTTTTGTAACCGGATTGTATTTAAATAACATCAATTTGTAATGTTACGTCAGAGAAATTTTAACAGAGCACGCCACTATTAAGTTAACATCAGCTAAGTCAGCTGTTGCGCCTGCCTTACTCCAATTATTGGTAAATCGTTGACAAATTTGACAAGTTTAATGTGACAAAAAGTGTGTAAACAATTGATAAAAGTTATTCTTTTAGCAGCCAATTTATTTTCTGTAACTGTGGTGTCTGAGTAACTGTGGTGTCCCAATAATCTTCTGCAAGTTTTTACCTTATAGAAACCAACAAAAATGTTTTGTGTGTTATTATTATTAAGTAGATACTATTACTTATTAACATTAAATAATAAAAAATTAAATAATATTGAAACAATAATATTAGATTTAAAAAAAAAAAAAAATGATAAAATATTTTTACACTTTTTAAAATATTTATATATATTTATATATTTTAAAATATTTCGGGATTTGATTCAAAAAACACTTCTTAAAAATATGACTTCGTGTTAAAGATATTTATTAATGACACAAAAGGTGATCGGTCACCCCATAGTGCATCGGCAAGGTGTTTCTCTACCGTGACCAGCGCTGTCATCGGCGAACCTCACTACGACAAATCCATCAGATAGTGGTAGTCTCAGGATCACGTCATACATGATGATTCTATAGATTTGGCCTAAGAACTAAGCCTTCAGAGACACATCCTATCACATGGTGAACATGGTTGCCAGCGGCGGATGTGTACAGTAGGACACGGTCTTTAAAGTAATTCGGCGTTAGCTGGGTGAGGTATCCAGTTATGGCACAGCGCTGGAATGCCTGCAAGACTAGACTCCAGTTTGCTGTATTGAAAACATTTTTGACGTCGAGGGACAGACTTGGCAATATTGCCTGCATGCCATTTTTCGCCCTCAATCGCATTTGCTGCTATCTGAGTTACCTCTCGAATCGAGTCAATTGTGCTAAGCTTCTTTCGGAAAGAACCTGCCTGCCATTTCTCAATAGCAAAGAGGGCGATATGAGACTTCAACTTGCCTTATTTTGGGATGACCACGAGCCTCTGCGGCTTCCATACTCTTGTAAAGGTACGCTTGGCGATGCACCTGTTGTATACCTGAAGAAACAGGCCTTCATTATGGCATGCAGTTAATCGTTGGGAATACCATCAAGTCGAGGAGTGGTGTGTATCGCATTAGGTTAGGCTACAGGGAACAACGTGGAGTTTATTGCGCCGAGATGTTTGTGGAGGAATGGGGTCGAATGTCTGCAGAGTTTGCCAATGCGTTCCTTAAAACAGTTGCTCATACTTTTTCTAATGGCCACCTTTAGGTCTTTTTTCCTCTCCCTGTGGTAGAACACGAGCAGCGCTTGCGTAGGACGTCTTCAACTAGGCACTCGCGCCTGGCTGCAACTAGCCGCCTTTTATCTCCTTTAATCTCCTTAATCCTAGCAGATAACCCATCAAGCGGGTGCCATACTAGCAAGAAGAACATCTACATTTAGGGTGTGTACCTAATGCAGGTTGCCTTGCTTACTGTACCTCGTGTCGATGATTATCGCTGCATGTCCGCTGTATGTGAGCAAATCCGTAAACAATAATAATAATAATAATAATAATAATAAACAATAATAAGAGAATAGGAGATAATCATATATATGGACGTCGCACTATGAGGTTGACGACTACTTTTTCTCTGACCAAAATCCATTCTTTAAAAGTCATTAAATTAATTTTTTGTTACCGGATTGTATTTAAATAACATCAATTTGTAATGTTACGTCAGAGAAATTTTAACAGAGCACGCCACTATTAAGTTAACATCAGCTAAGTCAGCTGTTGCGCCTGCCTTACTCCAATTATTGGTAAATCGTTGACAAATTTGACAAGTTTAATGTGACAAAAAGTGTGTAAACAATTGATAAAAGTTATTCTTTTAGCAGCCAATTTATTTTCTGTAACTGTGGTGTCTGAGTAACTGTGGTGTCCCAATAATCTTCTGCAAGTTTTTACCTTATAGAAACCAACAAAAATGTTTTGTGTGTTATTATTATTAAGTAGATACTATTACTTATTAACATTAAATAATAAAAAATTAAATAATATTGAAACAATAATATTAGATTTAAAAAAAAAAAAATGATAAAATATTTTTACACTTTTTAAAATATTTATATATATTTATATATTTTAAAATATTTCGGGATTTGATTCAAAAAACACTTCTTAAAAATATGACTTCGTGTTAAAGATATTTATTAATGACACAAAAGGTGATCGGTCACCCCATAGTGCATCGGCAAGGTGTTTCTCTACCGTGACCAGCGCTGTCATCGGCGAACCTCACTACGACAAATCCATCAGATAGTGGTAGTCTCAGGATCACGTCATACATGATGATTCTATAGATTTGGCCTAAGAACTAAGCCTTCAGAGACACATCCTATCACATGGTGAACATGGTTGCCAGCGGCGGATGTGTACAGTAGGACACGGTCTTTAAAGTAATTCGGCGTTAGCTGGGTGAGGTATCCAGTTATGGCACAGCGCTGGAATGCCTGCAAGACTAGACTCCAGTTTGCTGTATTGAAAACATTTTTGACGTCGAGGGACAGACTTGGCAATATTGCCTGCATGCCATTTTTCGCCCTCAATCGCATTTGCTGCTATCTGAGTTACCTCTCGAATCGAGTCAATTGTGCTAAGCTTCTTTCGGAAAGAACCTGCCTGCCATTTCTCAATAGCAAAGAGGGCGATATGAGACTTCAACTTGCCTTATTTTGGGATGACCACGAGCCTCTGCGGCTTCCATACTCTTGTAAAGGTACGCTTGGCGATGCACCTGTTGTATACCTGAAGAAACAGGCCTTCATTATGGCATGCAGTTAATCGTTGGGAATACCATCAAGTCGAGGAGTGGTGTGTATCGCATTAGGTTAGGCTACAGGGAACAACGTGGAGTTTATTGCGCCGAGATGTTTGTGGAGGAATGGGGTCGAATGTCTGCAGAGTTTGCCAATGCGTTCCTTAAAACAGTTGCTCATACTTTTTCTAATGGCCACCTTTAGGTCTTTTTTCCTCTCCCTGTGGTAGAACACGAGCAGCGCTTGCGTAGGACGTCTTCAACTAGGCACTCGCGCCTGGCTGCAACTAGCCGCCTTTTATCTCCTTTAATCTCCTTAATCCTAGCAGATAACCCATCAAGCGGGTGCCATACTAGCAAGAAGAACATCTACATTTAGGGTGTGTACCTAATGCAGGTTGCCTTGCTTACTGTACCTCGTGTCGATGATTATCGCTGCATGTCCGCTGTATGTGAGCAAATCCGTAAACAATAATAATAATAATAATAATAATAATAAACAATAATAAGAGAATAGGAGATAATCATATATATGGACGTCGCACTATGAGGTTGACGACTACTTTTTCTCTGACCAAAATCCATTCTTTAAAAGTCATTAAATTAATTTTTTGTTACCGGATTGTATTTAAATAACATCAATTTGTAATGTTACGTCAGAGAAATTTTAACAGAGCACGCCACTATTAAGTTAACATCAGCTAAGTCAGCTGTTGCGCCTGCCTTACTCCAATTATTGGTAAATCGTTGACAAATTTGACAAGTTTAATGTGACAAAAAGTGTGTAAACAATTGATAAAAGTTATTCTTTTAGCAGCCAATTTATTTTCTGTAACTGTGGTGTCTGAGTAACTGTGGTGTCCCAATAATCTTCTGCAAGTTTTTACCTTATAGAAACCAACAAAAATGTTTTGTGTGTTATTATTATTAAGTAGATACTATTACTTATTAACATTAAATAATAAAAAATTAAATAATATTGAAACAATAATATTAGATTTAAAAAAAAAAACGATAAAATATTTTTACACTTTTTAAAATATTTATATATATTTATATATTTTAAAATATTTCGGGATTTGATTAAAAAAACACTTCTTAAAAATATGACTTCGTGTTAAAGATATTTATTAATGACACAAAAGGTGATCGGTCACCCCATAGTGCATCGGCAAGGTGTTTCTCTACCGTGACCAGCGCTGTCATCGGCGAACCTCACTACGACAAATCCATCAGATAGTGGTAGTCTCAGGATCACGTCATACATGATGATTCTATAGATTTGGCCTAAGAACTAAGCCTTCAGAGACACATCCTATCACATGGTGAACATGGTTGCCAGCGGCGGATGTGTACAGTAGGACACGGTCTTTGAAGTAATTCGGCATTAGCTGGGTGAGGTATCCAGTTATGGCACAGCGCTGGAATGCCTGCAAGACTAGACTCCAGTTTGCTGTATTGAAAACATTTTTGACGTCGAGGGACAGACTTGGCAATATTGCCTGCATGCCATTTTTCGCCCTCAATCGCATTTGCTGCTATCTGAGTTACCTCTCGAATCGAGTCAATTGTGCTAAGCTTCTTTCGGAAAGAACCTGCCTGCCATTTCTCAATAGCAAAGAGGGCGATATGAGACTTCAACTTGCCTTATTTTGGGATGACCACGAGCCTCTGCGGCTTCCATACTCTTGTAAAGGTACGCTTGGCGATGCACCTGTTGTATACCTGAAGAAACAGGCCTTCATTATGGCATGCAGTTAATCGTTGGGAATACCATCAAGTCGAGGAGTGGTGTGTATCGCATTAGGTTAGGCTACAGGGAACAACGTGGAGTTTATTGCGCCGAGATGTTTGTGGAGGAATGGGGTCGAATGTCTGCAGAGTTTGCCAATGCGTTCCTTAAAACAGTTGCTCATACTTTTTCTAATGGCCACCTTTAGGTCTTTTTTCCTCTCCCTGTGGTAGAACACGAGCAGCGCTTGCGTAGGACGTCTTCAACTAGGCACTCGCGCCTGGCTGCAACTAGCCGCCTTTTATCTCCTTTAATCTCCTTAATCCTAGCAGATAACCCATCAAGCGGGTGCCATACTAGCAAGAAGAACATCTACATTTAGGGTGTGTACCTAATGCAGGTTGCCTTGCTTACTGTACCTCGTGTCGATGATTATCGCTGCATGTCCGCTGTATGTGAGCAAATCCGTAAACAATAATAATAATAATAATAATAATAATAAACAATAATAAGAGAATAGGAGATAATCATATATATGGACGTCGCACTATGAGGTTGACGACTACTTTTTCTCTGACCAAAATCCATTTTTTAAAAGTCATTAAATTAATTTTTTGTTACCGGATTGTATTTAAATAACATCAATTTGTAATGTTACGTCAGAGAAATTTTAACAGAGCACGCCACTATTAAGTTAACATCAGCTAAGTCAGCTGTTGCGCCTGCCTTACTCCAATTATTGGTAAATCGTTGACAAATTTGACAAGTTTAATGTGACAAAAAGTGTGTAAACAATTGATAAAAGTTATTCTTTTAGCAGCCAATTTATTTTCTGTAACTGTGGTGTCTGAGTAACTGTGGTGTCCCAATAATCTTCTGCAAGTTTTTACCTTATAGAAACCAACAAAAATGTTTTGTGTGTTATTATTATTAAGTAGATACTATTACTTATTAACATTAAATAATAAAAAATTAAATAATATTGAAACAATAATATTAGATTTAAAAAAAAAAACGATAAAATATTTTTACACTTTTTAAAATATTTATATATATTTATATATTTTAAAATATTTCGGGATTTGATTAAAAAAACACTTCTTAAAAATATGACTTCGTGTTAAAGATATTTATTAATGACACAAAAGGTGATCGGTCACCCCATAGTGCATCGGCAAGGTGTTTCTCTACCGTGACCAGCGCTGTCATCGGCGAACCTCACTACGACAAATCCATCAGATAGTGGTAGTCTCAGGATCACGTCATACATGATGATTCTATAGATTTGGCCTAAGAACTAAGCCTTCAGAGACACATCCTATCACATGGTGAACATGGTTGCCAGCGGCGGATGTGTACAGTAGGACACGGTCTTTGAAGTAATTCGGCATTAGCTGGGTGAGGTATCCAGTTATGGCACAGCGCTGGAATGCCTGCAAGACTAGACTCCAGTTTGCTGTATTGAAAACATTTTTGACGTCGAGGGACAGACTTGGCAATATTGCCTGCATGCCATTTTTCGCCCTCAATCGCATTTGCTGCTATCTGAGTTACCTCTCGAATCGAGTCAATTGTGCTAAGCTTCTTTCGGAAAGAACCTGCCTGCCATTTCTCAATAGCAAAGAGGGCGATATGAGACTTCAACTTGCCTTATTTTGGGATGACCACGAGCCTCTGCGGCTTCCATACTCTTGTAAAGGTACGCTTGGCGATGCACCTGTTGTATACCTGAAGAAACAGGCCTTCATTATGGCATGCAGTTATTCGTTGGGAATACCATCAAGTCGAGGAGTGGTGTGTATCGCATTAGGTTAGGCTACAGGGAACAACGTGGAGTTTATTGCGCCGAGATGTTTGTGGAGGAATGGGGTCGAATGTCTGCAAAGTTTGCCAATGCGTTCCTTAAAACAGTTGCTCATACTTTTTCTAATGGCCACCTTTAGGTCTTTTTTCCTCTCCCTGTGGTAGAACACGAGCAGCGCTTGCGTAGGACGTCTTCAACTAGGCACTCGCGCCTGGCTGCAACTAGCCGCCTTTTATCTCCTTTAATCTCCTTAATCCTAGCAGATAACCCATCAAGCGGGTGCCATACTAGCAAGAAGAACATCTACATTTAGGGTGTGTACCTAATGCAGGTTGCCTTGCTTACTGTACCTCGTGTCGATGATTATCGCTGCATGTCCGCTGTATGTGAGCAAATCCGTAAACAATAATAATAATAATAATAATAATAATAATAATAATAAACAATAATAAGAGAATAGGATATAATCATATATATGGACGTCGCACTATGAGGTTGACGACTACTTTTTCTCTGACCAAAATCCATTTTTTAAAAGTCATTAAATTAATTTTTTGTTACCGGATTGTATTTAAATAACATCAATTTGTAATGTTACGTCAGAGAAATTTTAACAGAGCACGCCACTATTAAGTTAACATCAGCTAAGTCAGCTTTTGCGCCTGCCTTACTCCAATTATTTTTAAATCGTTGACAAATTTGACAAGTTTAATGTGACAAAAAGTGTGTAAACAATTGATAAAAGTTATTGTTTTAGCAGCCAATTTATTTTCTGTAACTGTGGTGTCTGAGTAACTGTGGTGTCCCAATAATCTTCTGCAAGTTTTTACCTTATAGAAACCAACAAAAATGTTTTGTGTGTTATTATTATTAAGTAGATACTATTACTTATTAACATTAAATAATAAAAAATTAAATAATATTGAAACAATAATATTAGATTTAAAAAAAAAAAACGATAAAATATTTTTACACTTTTTAAAATATTTATATATTTTAAAATATTTCGGGATTTGATTCAAAAAACACTTCTTAAAAATATGACTTCGTGTTAAAGATATTTATTAATGACACAAAAGGTGATCGGTCACCCCATAGTGCATCGGCAAGGTGTTTCTCTACCGTGACCAGCACTGTCATCGGCGAACCTCACTACGACAAATCCATCAGATAGTGGTAGTCTCAGGATCACGTCATACATGATGATTCTATAGATTTGGCCTAAGAACTAAGCCTTCAGAGACACATCCTATCACATGGTGAACATGGTTGCCAGCGGCGGATGTGTACAGTAGGACACGGTCTTTGAAGTAATTCGGCATTAGCTGGGTGAGGTATCCAGTTATGGCACAGCGCTGGAATGCCTGCAAGACTAGACTCCAGTTTGCTGTATTGAAAACATTTTTGACGTCGAGGGACAGACTTGGCAATATTGCCTGCATGCCATTTTTCGCCCTCAATCGCATTTGCTGCTATCTGAGTTACCTCTCGAATCGAGTCAATTGTGCTAAGCTTCTTTCGGAAAGAACCTGCCTGCCATTTCTCAATAGCAAAGAGGGCGATATGAGACTTCAACTTGCCTTATTTTGGGATGACCACGAGCCTCTGCGGCTTCCATACTCTTGTAAAGGTACGCTTGGCGATGCACCTGTTGTATACCTGAAGAAACAGGCCTTCATTATGGCATGCAGTTAATCGTTGGGAATACCATCAAGTCGAGGAGTGGTGTGTATCGCATTAGGTTAGGCTACAGGGAACAACGTGGAGTTTATTGCGCCGAGATGTTTGTGGAGGAATGGGGTCGAATGTCTGCAGAGTTTGCCAATGCGTTCCTTAAAACAGTTGCTCATACTTTTTCTAATGGCCACCTTTAGGTCTTTTTTCCTCTCCCTGTGGTAGAACACGAGCAGCGCTTGCGTAGGACGTCTTCAACTAGGCACTCGCGCCTGGCTGCAACTAGCCGCCTTTTATCTCCTTTAATCTCCTTAATCCTAGCAGATAACCCATCAAGCGGGTGCCATACTAGCAAGAAGAACATCTACATTTAGGGTGTGTACCTAATGCAGGTTGCCTTGCTTACTGTACCTCGTGTCGATGATTATCGCTGCATGTCCGCTGTATGTGAGCAAATCCGTAAACAATAATAATAATAATAATAATAATAATAAACAATAATAAGAGAATAGGAGATAATCATATATATGGACGTCGCACTATGAGGTTGACGACTACTTTTTCTCTGACCAAAATCCATTTTTTAAAAGTCATTAAATTAATTTTTTGTTACCGGATTGTATTTAAATAACATCAATTTGTAATGTTACGTCAGAGAAATTTTAACAGAGCACGCCACTATTAAGTTAACATCAGCTAAGTCAGCTGTTGCGCCTGCCTTACTCCAATTATTGGTAAATCGTTGACAAATTTGACAAGTTTAATGTGACAAAAAGTGTGTAAACAATTGATAAAAGTTATTCTTTTAGCAGCCAATTTATTTTCTGTAACTGTGGTGTCTGAGTAACTGTGGTGTCCCAATAATCTTCTGCAAGTTTTTACCTTATAGAAACCAACAAAAATGTTTTGTGTGTTATTATTATTAAGTAGATACTATTACTTATTAACATTAAATAATAAAAAATTAAATAATATTGAAACAATAATATTAGATTTAAAAAAAAAAACGATAAAATATTTTTACACTTTTTAAAATATTTATATATATTTATATATTTTAAAATATTTCGGGATTTGATTAAAAAAACACTTCTTAAAAATATGACTTCGTGTTAAAGATATTTATTAATGACACAAAAGGTGATCGGTCACCCCATAGTGCATCGGCAAGGTGTTTCTCTACCGTGACCAGCGCTGTCATCGGCGAACCTCACTACGACAAATCCATCAGATAGTGGTAGTCTCAGGATCACGTCATACATGATGATTCTATAGATTTGGCCTAAGAACTAAGCCTTCAGAGACACATCCTATCACATGGTGAACATGGTTGCCAGCGGCGGATGTGTACAGTAGGACACGGTCTTTGAAGTAATTCGGCATTAGCTGGGTGAGGTATCCAGTTATGGCACAGCGCTGGAATGCCTGCAAGACTAGACTCCAGTTTGCTGTATTGAAAACATTTTTGACGTCGAGGGACAGACTTGGCAATATTGCCTGCATGCCATTTTTCGCCCTCAATCGCATTTGCTGCTATCTGAGTTACCTCTCGAATCGAGTCAATTGTGCTAAGCTTCTTTCGGAAAGAACCTGCCTGCCATTTCTCAATAGCAAAGAGGGCGATATGAGACTTCAACTTGCCTTATTTTGGGATGACCACGAGCCTCTGCGGCTTCCATACTCTTGTAAAGGTACGCTTGGCGATGCACCTGTTGTATACCTGAAGAAACAGGCCTTCATTATGGCATGCAGTTAATCGTTGGGAATACCATCAAGTCGAGGAGTGGTGTGTATCGCATTAGGTTAGGCTACAGGGAACAACGTGGAGTTTATTGCGCCGAGATGTTTGTGGAGGAATGGGGTCGAATGTCTGCAGAGTTTGCCAATGCGTTCCTTAAAACAGTTGCTCATACTTTTTCTAATGGCCACCTTTAGGTCTTTTTTCCTCTCCCTGTGGTAGAACACGAGCAGCGCTTGCGTAGGACGTCTTCAACTAGGCACTCGCGCCTGGCTGCAACTAGCCGCCTTTTATCTCCTTTAATCTCCTTAATCCTAGCAGATAACCCATCAAGCGGGTGCCATACTAGCAAGAAGAACATCTACATTTAGGGTGTGTACCTAATGCAGGTTGCCTTGCTTACTGTACCTCGTGTCGATGATTATCGCTGCATGTCCGCTGTATGTGAGCAAATCCGTAACCTCCAAGTGGCTGCTCAGGGCTGAGAAGGCCAGGTTGATGAACGAATGCCTGCATGCTTTGCTGTAAGTACTCTGTTTTTATCATTGATCACGAAAGCATCCAAATAATGGTTCCTTCTTCAGCATTGTAAGGTTCGCTCAATTCAGCAATATCTTATATATATATATATAATATTGCTCAAAAGCCGCCTGAGATATTAGAGCTTGGGTTGCTCTACAGTGCTTACCTCCTACCTACTGGTCAAGTTGTCCAGGGGACGGATCTCCACCAATACTGCCACGCTGTCCTTGAGTCCCTGAAGGGCTCTGTTTCAGGCCACGATGGTTTAGCATACTCCTGGCCAGTGCCAGTGCAGCCTTGGAACTTGATATGACTACGGGCCTTTACTACTTCCACCTTCTTTCTGCTACTCACTAGTATGCCGATACTCTGGCTGCAGGTAGGTTTCTGTCACTCCAGCACTGTGACCTTTGCGATGTCGTCAGCGAAACCCACTATCTACGTTCTTCTCAAAAGCGGAAACCGGAGGACTCCGTCGAACTTTGCGTTCTACATCCTCCAGCGTGATGAAAATCGCAGCGTAATCGCTGTTAATGTACACCTCGCCAACATCCTGCCCTAGTCAACGGGCCAGGAGTTGAAATCACTCCCTATTAGTGTCGAGTAGTGTCTCTCACATCCGCAGCCAGTCGATCTAGTATAGCGAAAAAAAATTTTAGACGAGGAAGGTCTCAAATGAGTTCTGAGCATGCAGAAAAACGTCTTAAACATAAATTGACAACTAACCTATCTGTTGTTCGCAACTTAAAGCAACTTACTTACAGGAGCAAAACGAAAATTATTTGTACCACTAACTCCAAAAAAATCTTTGGCATTTGTTATCAAAAATTCTTCAAATAGGTCTCAATATAAAAATGTACGAGACATGAATATATCCTCCCTACAACAAGGTGGTGAATTCAAAGCTGGACTGCAGACGTGTAAGAAGTAAGATCTAAGAAAATTCGAGAAAATACAAGAATTAAGTGTTAAACAGTATCTTAAACAATAAAGAAAAGAATAAAACAATAACAGAGGCACGGCAGACGCGAGTTAAGAGTTATTTTGAAATAAACAAAAGCTTATTGAAAAGCTATGAAAAATTAAATAAAATTAATCTTTGGGCTGTAATATCAAATAAAAAGAGAATTTTGAAAGAATCTTAGGAGACAGAAGCTTAGGTGAGAATAACTTAGGTTGAAGCTTAGATGGAAAAGATTTTTTTACAAGTTAAGATGGGAAAGGTTGAGGTAAAAGCTTAGGTGAGAATAGTTTAGGTATAAGTTTTAACGGAAAAGTTCTAGGTACAGTCTTCAGGTAAAACAATTTAGGTACAGTCCTAGGGGAAGCCAAGTTAAGTAGAGTTTTAGGTGAGAACAAGTTAGGTAAAATTTGTAATGAAAACTATTTAGGTAAAATCGCATTTGGAAACACTTTAGGTATGAAGAGTATAAGTGAAGAATACAAGAGTGTTGGAAGAATATTTTTAAAAAGGAAGTGATCAAGATAAACATTTTAGAAGACTTTGAGGAAAAAAACTTTATAATGTTGATGACTAAGTAAATTATAAGGATTGTAAAACGTTTATGTTAAAGTCAACCGACCGGAAGTTCTAAAAATAATAAGTGATAAGATCATAGTATTAGAAAACTCATAATTTAGCATTGTTAAAGATGTTTGGGGATTACATTAGATATGGGATTATTCAACCTAATAAATCGGAGTATGCTTCTCCTATTGTATTAGTAAAGAAGAATTCTGAAGAACTTTGTTTCGATTTTAGAAGGTTGAACACAATCATTGCAAGGTATTCTTATCCGATACCATTAATTCACGACCTTTTAGATAATTTAGTTGGAAAATCTTGATTTACGAAATTGGATCTTAATTTGAGTTTCTACAGACGCCTATGAGATTTGTTAATGACATATTTTCGGACATAATAAGAGAATAGGAGATAATCATATATATGGACGATATTGCAAGCACAAGTTTAGAAGAACAATTGGATGTTGCAGTAGAAGTATTTAAGAAACTAGTATGAAACAAGTTAGAATTGAGAATGGACAATCGTGAATTTTTACAAGACAAGGTCAAATATTTAGCGTTTCTGATTTGGAAAGATGGGATTAAGGTTAATTGAAAGGGTCTAGACGCTAACCAAAAATTTCCGATTCTAGTCAAGGTTCAGTTCAAAGCTTTTTGTACATTTGTTCGAGTTTTTGACGATTTATTAAGGATTTGTAAATAAGTTCGAAGAAGAAGAGTTGAGTTCGCTTCTAAAGGCGAAATTTATGGAAGCGCCAGTTTTAGCGATATACTATTACAGAGATGACGGTGAACTTTTCTTGGTTGTAAGCGCTTTAGGACATGATGCTGCGCTTGTCTGTTGATGCATGTAGAGGCAACAACATAATGATAGTGGAGGCAAATAAATTCGAAACAAATTCTGTAATTTTTCAATCACGAAATTAGCAAAATGTTAGAAAGCAGCGATCATAAATATATGAAATGAGAAATGGAGTGACTTATAAAAAGAGTAATGACTACAGTCCCGAATCCAATGGAGTAACATGTGTCATACAAATACCATGACAAAGTGGATCATATTAGTAGGGATGAAATTTTAGGTGTTATTGGGAAAAGCTAATGGTTTCAAAATATAAAAGATTAAGTCATACAGCTTTTTCGAAGTTGTTAAAAGTACATAGCGTATTCTTCGAAAGTAGATAAAGGAGATGGATTTTGACATAGTATACCGAAAAGCAATAATTCTTTTGAGATCATTAATATAAATCATTATGGAACGATAGATAGTAACAGATAGAAAAAACATATAATTATTGTTGAAGATGCATTCACAAAGTTTGTTATGTAGTGCACAACAAAAACGCCGAATATAAAAGAGGTGATAAATGCATTCACAGATTATTTTTGAGTTTATAGTAGACCTAGGTGTATAATATCAGTTTGGGGTAATTGGATTACATTACCTGATTTTAAAGAATTTGTGGAAAATAGTAGTCTTAAGCACATAAAAATAGCGACGGGCTTACCGCTGGCCAACGGCCAAGTTGAACGAGTCAATAGGGGGGTAGGATTCATGATAGCAAAATTGACAGCACCGGAAAACGTATACAGTTATTGGAAAAGTTGAGTGTTCAATTCAAAGTAGCACAAGGCAGTGTCCCAGTGAAACAATATTTGGGATATCACAGAGAGGAGAAGCTTTGGATAATCTAACGAAAAGATTAGAAGATAAAGAAGCAAAAGAGGTACAAAGAAAGTCAAATAAAGAATTGAAAACATTTTTTAAAATTACAGGTATTTGCCTAAAGATATTGACGAGTTTCAATTGTCTCGCAATACCTTGTTAAGGCGGTTCCCGGCGGTTCAGGGTCGCCCGTCACCCGGATACAGACGCCTGTCCCACCGGTGACCATGTGCGGCTCGGCTTCTGTTCACCCCTCATTAACCAGCGGCGTGTTCCTCGGCCAGGGAGGGAGGATTAGACAAAGGCGCGGTCCGCGTCCTCAACCCCGTCACCCGGGTATCGGGTCTGCCGGACTCGCCTGGGTGCAAGGATACCTCCGGGCATATGCCGGGTCGTCTCGGCTCCTAACGTGCGCTCGTGCTCACTGTCGTTGTGTTTATGATTCGGCATCAGGTTGTTGATGCTAGCTGACGACCTGATAAGGTCCATCATACTTGGCTGCTTGCTTGGCAGAAAACCCTTCGGCAGCGTTGGACATTGCTTGCCGGTGCACGAGAACTGGAGCACCCAGTGCTGGTCTCCATTCCCTTCACCGTAAGTTGTAGTGCCTGCCTTGCTCGGCGATGGCACGTTTGGCGTTGTCGCGAGCAACTTTAAAGATAATGTGTAGTTGTTGGCTTCGTTTTTTAGGCGGGATCATGGCGATTCCTCAGCCTGGTGTAACTTCATCGTAGAGAGTGTTGGGTAGGGGTGGCTCCTGGCCTTGGGCAAGGAAGGCGGGGCTAAATCCCGTAGTGTCAGATACACTACTGTTTACTAAGAAACGGCTGAGTATCCTTTCCCGAAAGGCTCGCTCCAAGTATGGCAAAGTGGCTCGTCGCAAGGGAATTAGCTCGACCCATTTGCTGAACGAGTCCAGAAACACAAGGAGAACTGTGTGTCCTTGTTTGGACCGCGGGAGGGGTCCCACAAAGTCGGCGCATAGAATCTGGAAAGGTTCGTTAACCTGGCGTATGAACATCTTTCCAACTGCTTTCTCCTGGCTAACCTTAAAGCGTTGGCAGCTCAGGCAGCGTCGCACGTAGATGGCTATTTCCTGGAACATTCCGGGCTAGTAATTCCTCTGGGCCACCTGCGTACATGTTTTCCGTACGCCCAGATGCCCCGCGGTCGGATGATCGTGGCATTCCTGTAGTACCCTCCTGCTAAAGCTAGCGCCCGCGCATAGTTTCCAGGGGGTGTAGTCCTCCTCCTCCGGACGCAAGCCTTTACGTCGGAATAGCTGTCCGTTCTCCTCGCGGTTGTCGGGATACTTGGCGGGTTCCTGCTAAATCCGGCGAAGCATCTTGTTGATCCATTTGCGGGTGTTGTCCTGCACCTGCGCTTGTTGAACGGTTGCCAGGGGTAGACGCGACCGGGCGCCGGCAACCAAGTTCTGGATCCCACGTCGATAGTTGATGTCGTACTGGAACTGTTGTAATTCGAGCGATCCGGCCCGTGGGGTTATCGATGGAATTTAACCACATTAGGGAGTGGTGGTCGGTGAGTAGGCCTGTATGTCCACGGAGAGCTCTTCCTCCGCGGTTGCGTACGACTTTGTAGTTAACGACTAGTTGTGTTAACTCGGCCAAAGTCCTGAAATCCAGTCGACGTGTGAACATCTGTGCTTCTACTGTGAATTCTGCGCGTTGCATTTAGAGTCGTTGGTCAATCAGAATAGCTCATTGTTCCGTTGATAGCGTGTGCGGATCTCGTCATCCAGTCGTTGGTAATATCGTGGCGATAGAAAGAATTCCTAGAATTCTCGACGCACCTCGGTCCTGGTCTTGCCTTGGAGACCGCTGACACGGAACCAGTTCACCGCTTGTCCTGATAAAAAGACGATGAGTGCGTGGGATACTTCCTCACAATCCGGTAAGTATCCGCCCGTTCCTCCAAGTTCTCTATGAAGATAAGCGAGTCTGAGGTGAAGATAGCAGGTATTCATTTTCAGCTGTGTGGTAGTCATTCGTGTGTTACCTTCCGACTTCCGAGTTGAAGGTGAGGTACTTTGTGGAACCGCGAGTGTCTGGTTGCCACTGAACTTCTCCGTATCGGGTGAGAGCGGCAACAGTGGTTTGATGTCCCCGGAAGGGGCATTTCCGTACTTGAGTTCCATCTTCCCAAGCTGTATCAGGACTGCGTCCGAGTGTTCAGGTTGACTTGCGAATGCGTTCAGTTGGCCCCGTTGCTCCTCGACTGTACCACTTGGTTCTAAGATGAGTTCTAGAAGGATGTCTTCGATCTCATGCTTCTTTCGAAAGGAGATCCAGGCGACTCCCATGTCGTTGTATTTGATGATGAATGTTCGGAAAAACCGCTTTATATGCCGGCGCAACCAGCCTCGGCGTTCTCCTCGTATCGGAAACCCATGGCGTGCGAAAGAGATAGGGCCCTATGCTTCCTTCTGGCGGCGCCGTCGGTTGCGGCGTCGTCGTCGTCTTCCTACCTATCCTCTTTGTGTCTTCGTTCGTGTCGGGGTGAACTCGTCTCTCTTCATCCGTCAAGTTCGTGTACCTTAGTGTTTCAGAGCTTCGGGTCTGTAGCTCTGCATGCCTTTTTTTCGCGTCGTGTGCGCCGATGTTTTTTTTGTGGTGTTCCGGAAATTCTGTCCAGTTCCTGCTCGGGCACCATCTGTAAGGATGCTAATCACTGGCCGGGGTATAAACAAAGCCGGGACAGGATCCTTCACAGAAATATTTAAATTTACTGGGACAGGCAGGATTTCGGGGGCGTGAGGCCGAGACGGGGGAACAGGAGGGGAGGAGTAGAGGGGAAAAGGGATGCTCCGCACCGGCTTCCCGGCGGTTCAGGGTCGGCCCGTTATCCGGATACCGACACCTGTCCCACCGGAGGCCATGTGCGGCTCGGCTTCGGTCCACGCCTCGTCAACCGGCCCCGGTGTCGGGTGAAGACCGTCCCTCAACCCGACCAAGGGGCGGCCCGTGTCCTCGCCTGGGTGTAAGGATACCTCCGGGCATATGCATGGCGACCACGTAACCCGTGTGCCGCACGCTACCCCCGGAGAGGAACCCTGTTTGGTCGCGGCCCCGTCAACCATGGGTCGCTTCCATGCAGGGGTCTGAGAACAGCGGTCACGGCCCCGTCAGCCGTAAACTGTTCCAGCCTTGGCCGCCAAACTGGGTGGTAGGATAGGGGAGGGAGGGAACCCAAATTGGACAAAACAAACACCTCAGTAGCGTCAAAGATCCCTACCGTGTTGTTGTCGTCGTCCCTGATTGCGTTGTTGTCCTGAGCCTGGGTCGCCCGTATGCTGTTTTCCAAGGATGCGACTGTACTTTGCGCTGCTCGGGTGTGTGGCTGCTGCTCTGCCGTTGTTCTGGCGGGGGTTGCTCTGCCGGGTGTATGGCTTTGTTGTCGGCAAGCGGGTTTTTCCGATGGCGAGTGGCTCTGCCGCTGTGGGCTCTGCCGATGGCGAGTGGCTCTGCCGCAGTGAGCTCTACCGATGGCGTGTTGCTCTGCCGCTGTGGGCTCTGCCGCAGTGGGCTCTACCGATGGCGTGTGGCTCTGCCGCTGTGGGCTCTGCCGCAGTGGGCTCTACCGATGGCGTGTGGCTCTGTTGCTGTGGGCTCTGCCGATAGCGTGTGGCTCTGCCGCTGTGGGCTCTACCGATGGCGTGTGGCTCTGTCGCTGTGGGCTCTGCCGATGGCGTGTGGCTCTGTCGCTGTGTATTCGACTGTATGATTGAAAATACACCTAAATTTACATAAATGCTTATAATTACAAATGCTTATAATTACAAACACATGGCTCCGCCGTGTGTGTGGCCCTGCCGTGTGTGTGGCCCTGCCGAGTGTGTTGAATCCGGTGGGGTGTTGCTTCTACTCTTATCCCTAGTGCTATTCTTACTACTATACCTACTGCCAATCTTACTAATATCTTTACATTGTGCCCTCCATGGGTCTTTTCTGTCTGGTTCCCTATATCTATTCCTACTATATACAAATATTTACATGTGTTTGTGGGGGACCATCGGTTCCTTACAATATAAAACGAATAGTTAAATTGTAAAATATAGAACAAAATTGTATATTGTAAATATCTTAAAATTGTAATTTAGTTATAATATTCAGCAAAGTCTGTGAGTAAAATAAGTATGCTCCGGTCACTCTTATTGATATGTTACGAAGCTCTCTCATAAGAGAGCGACTCTAGTGTAAGTCGTGGAACAGCGGATCACTTTCTGGGACAAACTGAACTAGAGAAGAAGTGTAAAAAGTAAGAACTAAAAAAAGATAAGAACTACGTGTTAAACATTATCTTAAAATATAAATTTAAAAAAAGGAAAAAAAAAATATATATATATAAATATAAATATATATTATACTAGCTGTACCCTGCCACGTTTCTCTGTGGCATATTGTGGTTGCACGCATAAGAAATAAGTCAAACAAAAAAGAATAATTTTCAAATTTATTTAACTCTGTAAAATCAATGAATGCGAAGTTTGCAACATAGCTAAAACTGAACATAGGAATACGAAACTTGTATTTAATACGACATCTGAAGTGCTAAACACTAGAGAAAAATACGTGATTGATTTTTATCTAACAGGGAATCAAACCTTCCTATCTTGCATAGATATCTATTCGAAATTCGCTACCCTAATTGAAGAAAAAAGTAAAAATTGGCTAGAAGCAAAGAGAGTCCCCATGAAGATATTTAATGACATGGGAAAACCGTAAGAATTAAAAGCGGATAAAGATTCAGCTCTTATGTGTATAGCATTCCAAAACTGGCTAAGATCAGATGGCGTAGATATAACCATCACGACAAGTAAAAATTGTGTATCTGACACAGAAGGGTTTCATAAGACAGTAAATGAGAAGTTCAAAATTATTGGTAGTAAACAAAATATAGAAGATCGATGTACAAAATTTGAAACGATCGAATATGTTTATAAAACAAAGCACTATACCACTAAAAGAACCCCAGAATCATCACTCTCATCACCATAGTTCAATAGAAGTAAATACAATTAATGCTAAAAATGGATACATATTATTCCAAACAGGAGTTACGGAGATACCCACAAGTTACGAATATCACTACTTAAGCATAAACATAACTAAGACCATGCTAATGTTTGAGAATTTATTGGATGAGGCGAAATATTTTCCCGTTGTAATCCAAATAGATTACTAAGCCGAAAGACTAAAAAGGGAAATAAACGGTTTGAGAATAATTAAGAGAAACAAACGAGGTCTGGTAAATATTGTATGAACAGCGTAAAAATATTTATTCGGCACCCTAGATCAGGATGACAAAGATGAGTTAGAAGGCAAAATCAATAATTTGTCAGAAAATTCCGTTCAGAATAACAATTTGAATATGATCATAGATGTGATTAATAGCGGGATAGATATCATCAACAAATTCATAATAGAAAAGGAAAAATACTAACAGGTAGCAGTACTTATTTTCAAGTTACAACAATTCGCCGAATATATTGACATAGAAATGGGTATGCAACTCACGAGACTGGGAATTTTTAATCCGAAATTACTTAAACACGATTATTTGAAACATGTAAATTCCAAGAAAATGCTAAAAATTAAAACATTCACTTTACTTAAAACAGATACAAGCGAAGTTTTAATCATTTCCCATGTTCCTAGCGAAGTAATGAAAGTCCCAATATTCGAAGTAGTCCCATATCTTGACGAGTCCAATTACATCCTCAACGAATCTGTATTTGGTAAGTTTTACACTTACGAAGATAAGGTTTATAACACACATACAGGAAAACTCCTTTTCGACAAATGATTGGTAGGAATTATTAAGCAAGAACATTCTGAATGCAAAGCACACAAAGATTTCCAAATCAACTATGTAGAACCAAACATATTAGTCACCTGGAATAGACAATAACAATTGAATTTCTATACAAAGAAACAAAATTATTAAAATAAAAAATTATACTATGCAAATAAATGAATTTATAATTTCAAACAACTTTGCAGATTTTATTGTTAACAACATAACCAGAATAGAACCTTTGGCATACATTCAAACAAATGGAATAATTGATCCCCATGTAAAACATTACAGCGTGTTTCAAATCATATGTCTTACATCTTTTGTCATTACAATCATAAGTTTAATCTTGTATGTCATCTATAAATTTAAGAGTATACCTAAGAAACTCATTGTTAAATATAAGAAAACAAAATTAGAACAACCGATCCCGGACCAAAGTGTAAATGATCAGATTATTCCGGAAAATAACATAATGACTTATCCCACATTATCTGCCTGAGGATAGGCCAAATTCAAATGTTAGGGAAGTGACATATCCACAGTCCCACAGACTTTAGCACATGCCTACATATTCCACATATATGCAAACCCATGGATCATCATCGAATGATAACCATACAGTCATCGGACACCACAACTCCACACGAGTCCGACAGTAGAATAAACACAAGTCCCCAGTAGTAGACTAAACAATTTTATCGTCTAAACATCCTTTCCTATTTGTCGCGGTCACACGCTCGAAGTTCGGACTCATTAGCTCGAAAACAAAATTATCAAATTTCAAAAGAGCACTTGTACCCAATAGCGAATGCACTTGAATCCAAGAGAAATTAAAGAATCAATTAAGGTCTCTCTCAGAATCTTTCGAAATCCATCAAGATCCACAAAAGCTCGAAACCGAGGCTTGAACGTCAGCCATCCTAGTTCAATAAGTTGAGTTCAGTTTGAGACACGAAATTATTCGGTCGATGTTCTTCTTTAAAAAATATCTTAAAATAATTCGGTTTAAATAAAATAAAATATTTCTTTTTAACTTACAAATAAACAAGTATAGTAGTATGTATATACTAGCTGTACCCTGCCACGATTTTCTGTGGCATATTGTGGTTGCACGCATAAGAAATAAGTCAAACAAAAAAGAATAATTTTCAAATTCATTTAATTCTGTAATACTTGTTGGTATACAATATTCTTCGTTTATCCATTCTCCGCGTAAATATAAAGACTATCTGGTTTTCCGACACGGGAACACGCAACATATAATTGTCCGTGTGAAAAACAATCTGCATCCAAATCTAGACCACACTACTCCAGAGAATAACCTTGAGCTTTATTAATGGTCATTGCGAACGCCAAACGAATGGGAAACTGCAATCTCTTGAACTGGAACGGTGTATCAGTCTGGTGGCAGCGAGAATCGATCGTCCACTGAGCCAATCGTGATTCCTATAATTTATTCGGATATCGGGGAACACTTTTTGGATAAGTCCTTCCTTCGATGTAACTAAATTACAGAAATTCTCGATCAATACTATTTTTCTCGACGTCTCATTGACTGGCAGCTTTTCGTTCCCAATGTCCCAATGTCCAATACGTCGGCTGAGTCATCGTTCTGTAACTGAACACGCATATTCGTCAACTGTAATTTACGTACATGTTGCCACAATATAGACTATTTCAGGCAAGTATTTATCTCGTCAGCTGGTGTCGATCGGGAAATCACAGGCAACGTTTGCCTGAAATCCCCTACGAGCAATATTAACGCATTCCTAAATGGTTGGACAGCTCCATGCAAATCCCGCAATGATCGATCGAGAGCCTCCAGCGATTTTTTGTGCGCCATTGTGCATTCATCCCAAACAGTGAGTTTACATCGGTGCAATACTTTTCCCATGACAGATGCCCTGGAAATGTTTCACGTAGGAGTCTCGATGATTTGCATGTTCAACGGGAACTTCAGCGCTGAATGAGCAGTCCTCCCACCAGGTAGCAATGTCGCAGCGATTTCAGATGAAGCAAGAGCTAAAGCTATGTCCTTGTTAACTCGAAACGTAGCCAGAATCAATGTAATGAGGAATGTTTTCCCCGTTCTTCCTGGAGCATCCAAGCTTCAGCTACCCTTGCCCTGTCGCGTTCATTATTTTGAGAGTGAATCAAATCGATTGCTGCAGAACGCGACTGACTAACTCTCAATCGTTTTCTCTCAAGCCTATCTGCTCGTCTTTCTGCTGATTCCGCGTTGTGCATCTGCATTGCTTTCAGCCGCTCAGTCTCTCGGATGGAGGCCCGCTCTTCGTCAGTCATATTCATAATCTTACGTTTTTTTGCTTCTGTATTGCGAGTACGACGACCCAAACTCGACTTCTTGGGTGGCATGAATTCGTTTCTTTCTGAAACTGAACAAAAAATAAAATTTTAATCTCAAATTTTTTCTTTCAATATGTTGGGGATGTTTGACAGGAAATGCTTTGATTCAGCTGGCTGCCTGTAGAACGCGCAGCAGTAGGGGCACGGGGAAACGCGAAAAAAAAACAGATATATTCGCAAACGCAGATAAGCTATCAACATCAAAATAAGACAATAACCGAACTGGAACCTCAACGCATGTTGTGTCAAAATTTGGGCTTAAACGGTTCAGAACTTTTCAAGTCTTTAAAGGAAGTATACACGAACAGAGCATTTTTATATATATATATATAGCTTGAGATCCAATTAAGAAGATCACTTAGCAAACTAAATAAATCGATCTTCCTTACGAGAGAATGATCAATAGAGTCAAATACTTTATTGAAATTAGTAAAGTTTACATCTGTCAGAAAATTATTATGGAAGCTCTACAAAACAGGAAGAGAGCTCTAAAAGGTTGACATGGAGAAATATGTTAACTAATCTACAATGGTGCTGCAAGTGAGGAGTAATTATGTTTTCAAAAAGTTTAGGGATGGCCGACAACTTAGAGATTCCTCTACATCCAATTTGCTACCTTTTTTGTGGAGAGAAATAATAAACGATTCCTTCCAAATAATGGGAAAGAGGGAAGTTACTAAGAATAAGATAAACAATTTCAGAAGGGGATAGCACAGGGCGTCGGCACAATACCTGAGCACAATACCTGAGCACACAGCCAGGAATTCCATTGGGACCTGGCGAATAAACTGGCTTGACACGATGAAGATCTAAAATAAGAGAACATTTTTCTTTTAGGCTAGGACAGAAAACTAAATTCAATTTGGGTATGTCGTTGGAATAAATGTGATATAAATTGGAAAAGTTTGAATAAGTTGTTTGCCTGATCATTATTTGTGGTAGTATTTTTAAATGAAAGCGAGGAAGAATTTGTTTAAGGCTTACGTTTAGTGTTTACAAAATTATAAAAATGTTTTGGGTCCTGTGAGAACTGGGCCCTACAACGAGTTAGATAGTTATTATAAAACAAGTTTGACAGATAAATAAGATGAAAGGGCAGATTGAGAACCGTTGAATTTAAATTTAGCAGACCGCTTAGATTTTTTTAGTTCGTCTTAACTCTTTAGTAAACCACGGAACTTTCTTTGAGATTGGCGGAAAGTATAACGGAACACATTCAGTAAGAAATTAATTCATGACATTGTAACGGACGGTCAAATGTATTGACCAACTCAGACCCAATATCAAGGACACATCGAAAGTAGGATGATAGGGATCTTCGGTCGCCAGCTTCGGTCTCTTTGGATCAGAGACAAAACAAAGAGCGAGCAAGCGCTCTAAGGAATTTCGTAGAGGGTAGATGGAAGAGGTTAGAGAGTATTAGTGGAAATCTTTGAGAACCAAATAGCCCCAGGAATATTAAAATGACCTAGGACTACCAACTGGTCTCTATCCAAAAGTCTACTGGAAACCATCTGAATAGCGGAGAGGTAGTTCCAATAAACAGGAAGTTCCGACAATGGAGGTATGTAGGAACAGGTAATAAAAATAGAGCTACCGTTGATAGAAAGCATCACACATACATCACATTCAACATCGTTGCATTCCTCGAGAGCTAATAATTCTGACGTGGCGCGTCTGTTAGGACAATCTAGTTGATATACTGTGAACACAGATGGAAAAGCTTCGGATCTTCGGCTTTGACCAGGTTTCTGTGAGTTCAATAAGCTAAGAAGCAATTAAAAGGCTATCAGAATACAAGTTAGAAAGCCTCTTGCAACTAAAAGGATTTACCAAGTGGGTTAGTTTTTTGGGTCGGGATTGGAAGGCGTAGAAGGCACAGTGGTAGGATCAGGCCTGGGAAGAGAAATTCCAGCAAGCCGCTTTTTCATTGTCTTCGCTTCGAACTCCTTATCAACAACGCCAGAATTTGGGAATTTGGAAATTGTGCTAAAGAGCTCGTTAGGGACATTTATTTTGAAACATGAAATATCCCTATCATTAGGGACATTTATTCTGAAAAATGAAATACCCCTAGCACAAGAAATTGAACTTTTCCACCTTAATCTTTATTTTATCGGCTTTCTTTTTCCCTTGAATAAAGGCGAAAACATCTTTCGATGTTTGATCGGGGGAGAGCCGCGAATCAAAAATATGTCTCGTAGGAGGAACCGCTATAGGGCATTTGATTGTCAGATTGGTTATCTGTCGTGCCATTGTCGGCCGGTATAACGGGACTTTGAGGAGTCAATATTTTATATATAAAATAACCATCCAAAATATCGAGGTAGATCTGGTTGTTTTCTTTCAGTATCCTCCGATAGATTTTTATTGAATAATTTCTTAGATTTAGTGCTGTCCACGGTGAAGCAGTGAGCAGCCGTTTTACATACATTTTAATTAGGCTTATTATGTACAGCAACGGAAATGTTGCTGGCAAGCTGAGAGGGTCATGCGTGGGAACGCTGACTTAGCTATTTGGGCCGTCGCTGTAATCGAGTGCGGATCATATTTCGTCTGCACTTTAGTACGTGCAGAGGGCACTTAGCTTTAGGCGCGCTGCTACATAGTCGCTGCTTGTGTATTATATTAAAATAAAATAATAATAAAATAAGATTTACGTGTAAATGTATATGTTTAAAACTATGTGTATTTAAAAATATATGTGTTATTATTTTATTTTAAATGTTGTCTGTTTTGTAACGAATCGCTACACTCAAAACAAATGTCACAGGCAAGTTGTTAGCTCGAGATCGGAGCGCACGCAAGATATATTTCCGGCTTCGGCTCGTCGGCTACGGGAGTGATGGTCTTGCTCAGATCTCGGGTTGCCTTTGCATAATTTTAAACAGAAATAACTGCGTGCTACAACAAGCTTAAACCGGGACAGAGAAACAGACAACACATAAATAAAAGTTGAGGAAAATTTAACTCTCTTCGGCTTACTCCCCCTTTTTTTTAGCACTCCTGGTGTTCTGGAGGCTCTAGTTTGCCCACCCTTCCTATGGTCGCTCCCATCCTCAAAGCTATATAGCTTGAGCGACCCCTTCGACAAATGCTACCCTACATCACAACGCATGCCAGCTGCGGCCAATACTCGACATTTTAAAACATAATAATAATTTTATTTAAAACTAGAAAAATATAAATTCATTACTTAAAATAAGAAACGTATATAGACAATTAAACATTAAAACTTAGAATACCAATCTATATATATAAAAATGCTCTGTTCGTGTCTACATCCTTCATAGACTTGAAAAGTTCTGAAACGTTTAAGCCCAAATTTTTACACAACATGCGTTGAGGTTCCAGCTCGGTTATTGACTACTTTTGATGTTGATAGCTTATCTGCGGTTGCAAATATATCAATTATTTTAGCGTATTCCCGTGCCCCTACTGCTGCGCCCTCTACAGGCAGCCAGCTGAATCAAAGCATTTCCTGTCAAACATTCAAAAAAAATTGAAATAAGGAATTGGAGAAAAAAATTTTATTTTTTTGTTCAGGTTCAGTAAGTAATTAAGTAACGAGGAATAGGCAGATATCAGATAGGCTTGAGAGAAAACGATTGAGAGTTAGGCAGTCGCGTTCTGCAGCAATCGATTTGATTCACTCTCAAAATAATGAACGCGACAGGGCAAGGGTAGCTGAAGCGCGTTTACAGCTTGCAGAAGATCAAAACCTGCAATACAATCGTCTTGCATTCAGATATAATCCAACTATTGATTACAGCTCGAATCGAATGTCGTTATTGGACGAATGCATCAGGTCTGCATATACCGTCAGGCTCTCAAATTCAAAAACGAACCAAAAGGATTGTGTTGCGCTTCCGGGAAAGTGGAATTGCCTCAACTTGAAGCACCACCAGAGCCCCTGCACTCTCTATTCGCTGGATCTACTGCAGAATCGAAGCATTTCCTGTCGAACATTAGGAAATACAACTCTTGCTTTCAAATGACGTCATTTGGTGCGGAAATTATAACTGCACAATTCATGCCAACTTTTAAAATCAAAGGACAAATCTATCATAAAGCCGGTTCCCTGCTTCCGTTCCCAGACAGCGAACACAAATTTCTTCTTCTTGGTGATGATGGAAATGAAGTAGATGCACGTTATGGAATCAATACCTAAATGAAGAGGCACATTATTTCGCAGCTACAGAAGCTTTTTCACGAACGGAACAATTTGGTGCTTTTATTCAAAACAGCAATCGATATGATGCCTTCGGATACCCATAAAATTGTCATTCATGCAGACAAAACGCCTGCTGGAGAACATATCAAGAGATATAATGCTCCAACTATAGACGAAGTGGCAATTGTCATCGTCGGGGATCAGTTCCAACCTCGAGATATTATTCTCCATCGACGAAACGATCGATTGGTAAACGTCGCAGAAACTCACCGTTGTTACGATGCTTTGCAGTATCCACTAATCTTCTGGGATGGTGCCGATGGATACCATTTCAATGTGAAGATGGTAGATCCATTCAATGGTGTCGAAACGAATAAAAAGTGCAGCGCGATGAACTTTTACTCATACAGGTTAATGGTTCGGAGGACCGATTGCAATCATATATTGAAATGTCGTCAGTTGTTTCATTAGTACATTGTCGATATGTATGCAAAAATTGAAACAGAACGTTTGCTGTTCCTCCGATTGAATCAGACGAAACTTCGGTCCGATGAATATATACATTTGCGGGATGCTGTGATGAATGACCGTAATACAACCAACGTTGGAAAGCTCACGATTTTGCCATCCTCATACATAGGTAGTCCACGCTACATGCATGAATATGCTCAAAATGCCATGGCATATGTTCGTTGCCACAGCCGTCCAGACTTATTTATCACCTTCACATGCAATCCAGCTTGGGACGAGATAGTACAGCTGTTATTTCCTGGACAATCGTATAGGGATAGGCATGACATCACAGCCCGTGTTTTCAGACAAAAGCTCAAGTCACTGATGGATTTCATTGTGAAACATGGAGTTTTTGGATCTGTGCGGTGCTGGATGTATTCAGTAGAATGACAGAAAAAAGGATTGCCGCATGCGCACATACTGATTTGGCTGTATGATAAAATTACAAGTACGTGAATAAAGGCAGCGATATGGCAGTTTTTGGTGTTCAGGCAGAAAATGGTGAAAACAATGCAGTACGAGTTGTCGATAAAATATCTCAATACCAGGCTGGAAGATACATAAGGCTGCATGGAGAATTTTTTCGTTCCCAATTCATGAACGCTATCCAGTTAGCAGTCCATTTGGAGAATGGTCAACGTGTCTATTTCACAGAAAGAAATGTGCAAGAAAGAGTCCTGAATCCGCCAGCGACAACTCTGACTGCCTTCTTCACCTTATGCCAGGAAGATGATTTTGCCAGAACCTTGATTTATTCAGAAGTGCCCTCTTAACCATAATATGCCACAGAGAAACGTGGCAGGGTACAGCTAGTGATAAATAAATATATGTACATCATTCAACTCGATTTCGGGCAAAAATAAAAATAATGGCAAAACAATTTTGGGCAAGTTGGAGGAAATTGTTAATTACGCTGACTGAGATTCAATCCACATGTTGCAACAACAAAAATAACAATTCGAATTGGAGAAGCATAAAAGCCCTCAGCTTAAATAGCCTTATGTATCAGCGTTCCTCTTTTTTTTCCTTTCCCTCTTCGTTTTCTGCCGTTGGTTCGGCTAAATTTTCGATCTTTCTTTTACGTTAACGGCTCATGATTTGGGACATTTTCTTTCTTTTCAATTCATTTATTTTTTTTTGTACTTGAAAGTGTTTAAATTATTACTTCGACACTCACCATTTTCTTAACTCCACCGACGAAAGCGCTTTCCTCGGAGGCTAGCTGAAAATTGGGATGAAAATGATACATGCAAAAAAAGAAATTCACATCCCTAAAAGAGACTACGAAGATGGGGGGGAAACTATCAAAAAAAAAAAAAAAAGACGCATACGGCCCGCGCTATCTAAATCGATTTTCTCATTAATTTTCACCGGAATGCAACGAATTAACATTTCTCTTTGCCGCACATTGCTCTTTACATATGCCTAAGTTCATTTCACATCATTCTTTTTTTCCTTGCAATTTTTCCGAACTTTAACCTAACTTAAAATTTCTATTTTTTCTTACACTAATTTTCCATATTATCTTTACTGACACTGGAACAAAATGGGGGTCGAAAATTCCCTTTTTCTTTACAATAGTTCGTCGCGATGAGGCCTGGGGCTCGAATTAAATGCACTTTGGCCGGGATCCCATTGCGGCGGCGAGTTCAAAACGCCCGAAAGAATTACATTAAACTAATCG
Source organism: Drosophila serrata (assembly GCF_035046125.1). Lineage (NCBI taxonomy): Eukaryota > Metazoa > Arthropoda > Insecta > Diptera > Drosophilidae > Drosophila > Drosophila serrata. Next base: position 327,219 of record NW_028257189.1, on the reverse strand, counting down.
CAATGCTTTGCCGAAGCCTACGCCTACACCGACTCTGGCATAAAAGCTCGCACGACTGCTACCGAATTCTCTGCTTAGTTGTGCTCTCTAGAGCTGTTCGCCAAGGGCACAAAGGTCGTTCTACCGCATTCGGCGATTAATTATGCTTCAACCCCATAAAATTATATAAAAAGTAATATTTTCCCCAGCTCTGGTGAGCGGGGCGACGGGGAAGTCCTCCTCCTAGAATTCAGATCCAGGCGTTTAAAAGAATCCAAGAAGCTGCGCCGGAGTCGTTTCGTTGCCTGCCCCTCGCCTCTCCTCGGGCCTTCGAGCGGTACAAACTGCAGCCTTTAAAATTCATAAATAAGTTCAAGCTGCCTATGCTTTTCCCTATCTGTACGCTCACCTTTCTATTCGTGGCTGTGGCCAATAAGCAAAATTGTATTCTCAGCACTTTGAACACACGCGATTACTTTTTCGAAATTTTGTCGCCGGTCGCCAAATATAGGAGTCACTACACTTCAGCAGCCAAAAATGGAATGCTGGAAGATGACGCCGGAAAAGTGGCGGTAACCCAATGTGAAAGTGGTGGAAACGGGGAGACCGTTGACAAATGCCTCTGTTACTCTCTCACCCGATCTTTCGTGCCCTAGCCGCCTTTCGACATATGATCGACCAACAGATGGCGCTAATAAAAAGTATCTTATACCGAGCAAGCGCTACACTTTTTATAAAAGAAAAAGAATTTTCCTTTTTTTTCGAATTTTCTTTCTTTCTTAAATTCCATTTTTCTTTTTATTGTTTTATATTATTTTGTTCAAACAATTTTCTTTGTTTATATTAGAGTTTTCAATTCAATTACTATAAAGTTTTAATCTATCCTTATGTACTTTTTGTTTTTTCTTTTTAGTATCCCTAATTATTATATTATCATTATCTTCTAACTTTTCTGCTGAATAGGGTCCTAAATAAGTTGGATCTAACTTATGTCCTATTTCATTCTTAAGTAGGACTTTATCTCCTACCGATATATCTACGTTTATTACTTTTTTATCGTATAATTTTTAATTATTTATCTTATTTTCTTCTAACATAATTCTAGCTCTTTTATATGATATTTCTAATCTATATTTACTTTCCTTAACATAATCGTATATCTATATATATAAAAATGCTCTGTTCGTGTCTACATCCTTCATAGACTCGAAAAGTTCTGAACCGTTTAAGCCCAAATTTTTACACAACATGCGTTGAGGTTCCAGCTCGGTTATTGACTACTTTTGATGTTGATAGCTTATCTGCGGTTGCGAATATATCTATTATTTTAGCGTTTCCAAGTGCCCCTACTGCTGCGCCATCTACAGGCAGCCAGCTGAATCAAAGCATTTCCTGTCAAACATTCAAAACATATTGAAAGAAGAAACTTGAAAAGTTCTGAACCGTTTAAGCCCAAATTTTTAGAGAACATGCGTTGAGGTTCCAGCTCGGTTATTGACTACCTTTGATGTTGATAGCATATCTGCGGTTGCGAATATATCTATTTTTTTAGCGTTTCCCCGTGCCCCTACTACTGCGCCCTCTACAGGCAAATCAAAGCATTTCCTGTCAAACATTAAAAACATATTCAAAGAAGAAATTGGAGATACAAATTTTATTTTTTGTTCAGGTTCAGTAAGAAACGAAGTCATGCCACCAAAAAAGTCGAGATTGGGTCTGACTGACTGACGAAGAACGGGCCTCCTTCCGAGAGACTGAGCGGCTGAGAGCAATGCATGGGAACGCGTTAATATTGCTCGCATGGGATTTCAGACAAACGTTGCCTGAGATTTCCCGATCGACACCAGCTGACGAGATAAATGCTTGCCTGAAATATTCTATATTGTGGAAACATGTACGTACATTACAGTTGAAGACGAATATGCGTGTCCAGTTACAGAACGACGACTCAGCCGACGTATTCTCACGACAGCTACTGGACATTGGGAACGGAAAGCTGCCAGTCAATGAGACGTCGAGAAAAATAGTATTGCCCGGGAATTTCTGTAATTTAGTTACATCGAAGGAAGAACTTATCCAAAAAGTGTTCCCCAATATCCGAATAAATAATAGGAATCACGATTGGCTCAGTGGACGAGCGATTCTCGCTGCCAAGAACAAAGATGTCTACCAGTTCAATCATGTAATCCAAAAAAGCATAGAAACTGACGAAATTACATATAAGTCGATAGATACCGTTGTGGAGGCAGATGAAGCAGTTAATTACCCTACCGAATTTCTAAACTCACTTGATCTGCCTGGAATGCCACCACACATATTAAAATTAAAAATAGGTGTGCCGATTATCATGCTCCGGAATATAAAACAGCCGAAACTCTGCAACGGTACGCGACTCGCAGTCAAGAAATTGATGAACAACATAGTAGAAGCAAAGATCATAACTGGTCCTTTCAAAGGTGAAGATGTCCTCATTCCTAGGATTCCTATGATCCCGACAGATACACCGTTCCAGTTCAAGAGATTGCAGTTTCCCATTCGTTTGGCGTTTGCAATGACCATAAATAAAGCTCAAGGTCAATCTCTGGAGTTGTGTGGTCTGGATTTGGATGAAGATTGTTTTTCAATTATATGTTGCGTGTTCACGAGTCGGAAAACCAAAAAGTCTTTATATTTACGCGGAGAATGGAGAAACAAAGAATATTGTATACCAACAAGTATTACAGAATTAAATTAATTTGAAAATGATTATTTTTTGTTTGACTTATTTCTTATGCGTTCAACCACAATATGCCACAGAGAAACGTGGCAGTCCATTTGGAGAATGGTCAACGTGTCTATTTCACAGAAAAAAATGTGCAAGAAAGAGTCCTGAATCGGCCAGCGACAACTCTGACTGCCTTCTTCACCTTATGCCAGGAAGATGATTTTGCCAGAACCTTGATGTATTCAGAAGTGCCCTCTTAACCATAATATGCCACAGAGAAACGTGGCAGGGTACAGCTAGTATTATATAAAGGTTCTATATAGTCTGTGCTATTAAAATGTTTAAGTAAATTGTTTGTTTTACCGAAAAAAAAGTTGATATGGACAATAGTTATGTGCCATAGATGGTGTTGTTTTGTAACAGTAAACGAAATATAGGATCCATACGTCCCAATCAGTTTTATCAACCGACATATATGAACGTATGTATTCATTAAAAGTTCTGTGACTTCTTTCGACTGTTCCAACTGTCTGGAGGTGGTGTGCTATTGATGTTATATTATTTATTTTTAAATACTTGCACAAATCATTTATTATAGAATTTTTGTTTTCTGTTCCCATGTCCGTAATGAACGTCTTCATTGGACCGTACTTAAGAATAAAATTCTCAAAAAATCGCCTTTGCTACTGTGTTAGCATTTATGTTTGAAATTGGAATCGCGACTAGATATTTAGTCAGATCACAAATTAATGGGACTGCGTATTTATTTTCATTACCCATTTCCTGGGTAGTGGACCAATGGTGTTTACTATAACCCTGTCGAAAGCATATATTGGCGTATCTGTTATTGTTAAAGGAGTTTTTATTTTTCTTATCACTTTTGATTTTTGGCATTTTTGACATTTTCGTATGTACTCAGTGATACCTCGAGTCATACCTTTCCAATAATAATGTCTTTTGACATTGGCCAAGGTTTTTGAGATGCCTGTGTGACCTCCTTGTATTGGATCATCATGGAATGTAGACAATAGAGCATCTTTTTCTTTTATTGTTTCTATTTGGGTCACCAGGTCTCAATGAAATTAATATTTTATTGCCATATTTTTGAAATTATCAATTGAAACGTGTTCAAAGATATTTTCCCACGGTGCCACTTTGAGTTGGCTGATTTTATTTGTACCGGCTTGTGTTCAAGCCTTTGGAAAAATTGACCTACGTCAAGAGTTCCATTGGTATAATAAATCGCTAACAGTAATTTCACAGTAATTTTCTTACCATGTTTAAAAAAACAGCATATTTTTTACATGCAAGGTAACTACTTTACGTACTTCGTCATTGTTAATGACTTCATATACGTTGGGCTTTGAAGCTTTTTCTATAGATTTCCTTGGCAATTCTATTATTTCTTTTCTGCGCAGGAATTTTGTCTACTTTGATATCTTGTAGAGACTTTCTTTATAGATCCATTTATTTTTTGTAGCTGCTGAATGGTTATTCTTGATAACACATCCGCTACAAAATTGTCTATACAATTCAGATATTCGACTGTAAAATTATACTCCTCTAATTGAAGTCTCATACCAGTTAGCTTAGAGCTTGGATTTACCATTGAGAACAAGTATATTAATGGTCTGTGATCTGTTTTGACAGTAAAGTGTCTACCATAAATATATGGTCTGAAATAAGTTATTGGCCTGACTTGCTGCCAATTCTTGTTCTGTTGTACTTTTATTACTTTCACCCTTAGTAAACGATCTTGATGCATAAGCAACTGGAAGTTGAAGTCCATTTTTGTTTTGAGTTAAAACTGCTCCACATGCTTGTTTACTTGCATCTGTTATTATGCAAAATTCTTTGCTGAAATCTGGAATTAACATTTTTCAGGATGTAATTTAAGATTGTATTTCCTACATTTCTCAAAGACATCATTTAAGTTTTTGAGCATATGTGTTTCGGAGCAACCATTGACTATTAAATCATCCATATAAACGAAAGCTTGAGAAGGTTCCGGAAAATCCGGAAAATGCTATAGTCATCATTCTCTGAAAAGAATTTGGCGCTATTTTTAAGCCGAATAGCAATCGCGTGAAGCGATACGAGCCATTGCTTGTTGAAAAAGTCGTTATATCTCTTGAACTTTTTTCGAGTTCACTTTGATGAAATCCTGACATGAAGGCATGAAGGCATTGAAGGCATTTTGATCCAAAATGTCATCAATTCTAGGGAGCGGGAATATATCCGACAACATTTTTTTCTTAATTTGATGATAGTCAATTACTATTCGCAATTTTTTCTTGTCCGAACCTGGAAGAGATTTCTTCGGAACTAACAAAAGTGGGCTGTTATAAGGGAATACAGACGGTTCGACTATTTTATTGTCGATTAATTTTTGTACTTGTACTAGTATTTCATCTATTTGACTTTGCGGGTTTCTTAATTTTTTTTATGTAGACTGGTCCATCATCATTTAGCCTTAGCTTTTGATGTAGAAGTTATAGGTAGAGATCGAATCGGTTTCGAGTCCGAAAACGTCACTAAACTGGGTGCATAAATTAGTGAATTCGGTTTTAAACTGTGGTGGAAATTTATTGGTTCCAACAGGATAATGACCCCAAGCATTCTTCGCATAGTGTAAAGCTATAGTTGCTTTTTAATACCTAACATCAACTGCATTCACCGCCTCAGTCGCCGGACTTAAGCCCCATAGAGCATCTGTGGGTTTTCCTAGACCGCAGGATTCGTCTCTGTAATAAGGGGTATCCTACTAATTACTACTACTAATTTACTAATTTCAGCAATGCCTTAACAACAAATGGTTGTTTTTTAAATAATTTAAGTTTATACGCAGACTTTTTCTTGCCCGAAAACTTGGGTATTTTTTGGATGGAAACAAATGACTGACTTTACTTTTTAATAATAGATGTGTCGTTTATAAAAAAAAAAAACCAGAAAGGAAGCAATCTTCGGCACGCCGAAGTTTATATACTCTTGCAGATAGAACTTCAATGACGTGGAATTCATACAACATAAATTATATATATTTAAGTTAAAAAACAATAAAGTAAAACCTGCTTTCATTTCATTGATCTATACATATTATATTAACAGTTTTACATTCAAAGATTTGCATTTTATCTCTACATCTAACGATCGTTCGTATGGCACCTATATGATATAATCGTCTGATTTTCATAAAATTTGACACAAATTTTAAGACTACTATAAAACGGCTATATCTTAAATTTAATCAAATTCTGTTAAAAACTAAAACATTAATAATTCTTAATTGTATTAATTTCTCGTTGGATCCTATGGGAGCTAAAGATATATTAGTCCGATTTTCATAAAACTTTACACAAAATTTTAGAGTCATACAAAATGGCTATATCTTAATATTGATCAAATTCTCTAGAAAACTGAAAAAGTTTTAATTTTTTATTGTATTAATTTCTCGATCGTTCCTATGTGAGCTATAGGACATAGTAGTCCGATTTTCTTTAAATTTTATACAAAATTGTAGAATAATATGAAATATATCTCAATATTGATTAAATTCTATTGAAAACTAAAAAAACACTTATAACACGTGTACATATGTAAATTAATTAAAAGTTAATGTGTCGGTCTGAACGGTGAATTGCCGTCGGCATTTTATATTCGTCTTCGGGTGGTCCCTCGGGATTAAGATCCAATGTTGTGTGCGGACGACAGATCCGTTGAAGTCTGCTAGCCGGCTGGCCGTAGAATATCCAATTAGGAGGATTATGTTGAAATAACTGTCCTTCTTTATCTGCTGGCCTAGGGACTCAGACAGATTTGTAAAAATAGGGGTTTAAAGTAGTAAGGAAACGGGATTTTCGGGACCTTTGATGTCGGCAAAAGGGGTAATAAAAATGCAATTAATGGGTTAGCTGTCAAAAAATTTAATTGCTTTGAGTAATAAAAATGCATTTAATGAGGGTTAGCTGTCAACCTGTCAATGGATGGGGTAATAAAGATGCAATTAATTAGGGTCAGTGTATGTAAAAGGACACTTGTGAACAAGTGTTCAAGCGCCCCAACAAGGATGTGGATACGAGTGCGAAAGGGAGGGGAGCACGTGTACGTTCCCACGAGCCTCACTTAAAGAAAGGGCCGGGGAGGCAATTGAAAAGGTCGCACCGCATCGATCCTGGGCCGCATCGATCCCGATCACGCACATGGACGTTGACCCACAGTCCTCACTTAAAAAGAGACTTGGGTGGAATTGAAGAAGGATGGTAACGGAGAAATCCACGCCCACGCTCTGCTCGATCCCGTTCACGCACGTGGACGTTCACCCACGATCCTCACTTAAAAAAGGGATGGCTGTGATTTTTCTTGAGAGATACTTGAAAAGGTCATTTGTTTTCCCATAGAAGGACAGAAACGCACAGTCCCCTCCTTGAAAAAGGATGAGAGGAAGGGGTTTTCCCACACTCATTGCATCTGGAGTTGTTGTAATGCGTGTGATGACATATACAATTAGCTCATCTAAATAGAGATGGCGGGTGAAAGGAATACACTTGTAACGGTTTCACAGTGAAGGCGGAGCTGGCTTTAAAAAGGATCCTCTTCATCGTCATCTCCATCTCCATCTCCATCTCCATCTCCATCTCCATCTCCATCTCCATCTCCATCTTCATCTCCATCTCCATCTCCATCTCCATCTCCATCTCCATCTCCATCTCCATCTCCATCTCCATCTCCATCTCCATCTCCATCTCCATCTCCATCTCCATCTCCATCTCCATCTCCATCTCCATCTCCATCTCCATCTCCATCTCCATCTCCATCTCCATCTCCATCTCCATCTCCATCTCCATCTCCATCTCCATCTCCATCTCCATCTCCATCTCCATCTCCATCTCCATCTCCATCTCCATCTCCATCTCCATCTCCATCTCCATCTCCATCTCCATCTCCATCTCCATCTTCATCTTCATCTTCATCTTCATCTTCATCTTCATCTTCATCTTCATCTTCATCTTCATCTTCATCTTCATCTTCATCTTCATCTTCATCTTCATCTTCATCTTCATCTTCATCTTCATCTTCATCTCCATCTCCATCTCCATCTCCATCTCCATCTCCATCTCCATCTCCATCTCCATCTCCATCTCCATCTCCATCTCCATCTCCATCTCCATCTCCATCTCCATCTCCATCTCCATCTCCATCTCCATCTCCATCTCCATCTCCATCTCCATCTCCATCTCCATCTCCATCTCCATCTCCATCTCCATCTCCATCTCCATCTCCATCTCCATCTCCATCTCCATCTCCATCTCCATCTTCATCTTCATCTTCATCTCCATCTCCATCTCCATCTCCATCTCCATCTCCATCTCCATCTCCATCTCCATCTCCATCTTCATCTTCATCTTCATCTTCATCTTCATCTTCATCTTCATCTTCATCTTCATCTTCATCTTCATCTTCATCTTCATCTTCATCTTCATCTTCATCTTCATCTTCATCTTCATCTTCATCTTCATCTTCATCTTCATCTTCATCTTCATCTTCATCTTCATCTTCATCTTCATCTTCATCTTCATCTTCATCTTCATCTTCATCTTCATCTTCATCTTCATCTTCATCTTCATCTTCATCTTCATCTTCATCTTCATCTTCATCTTCATCTTCATCTTCATCTTCATCTTCATCTTCATCTTCATCTTCATCTTCATCTTCATCTTCATCTTCATCTTCATCTTCATCTTCATCTTCATCTTCATCTTCATCTTCATCTTCATCTTCATCTTCATCTTCATCTTCATCTTCATCTTCATCTTCATCTTCATCTTCATCTTCATCTTCATCTTCATCTTCATCTTCATCTTCATCTTCATCTTCATCTTCATCTTCATCTTCATCTTCATCTTCATCTTCATCTTCATCTTCATCTTCATCTTCATCTTCATCTTCATCTTCATCTTCATCTTCATCTTCATCTTCATCTTCATCTTCATCTTCATCTTCATCTTCATCTTCATCTTCATCTTCATCTTCATCTTCATCTTCATCTTCATCTTCATCTTCATCTTCATCTTCATCTTCATCTTCATCTTCATCTTCATCTTCATCTTCATCTTCATCTTCATCTTCATCTTCATCTTCATCTTCATCTTCATCTTCATCTTCATCTTCATCTTCATCTTCATCTTCATCTTCATCTTCATCTTCATCTTCATCTTCATCTTCATCTTCATCTTCATCTTCATCTTCATCTTCATCTTCATCTTCATCTTCATCTTCATCTTCATCTTCATCTTCATCTTCATCTTCATCTTCATCTTCATCTTCATCTTCATCTTCATCTTCATCTTCATCTTCATCTTCATCTTCATCTTCATCTTCATCTTCATCTTCATCTTCATCTTCATCTTCATCTTCATCTTCATCTTCATCTTCATCTTCATCTTCATCTTCATCTTCATCTTCATCTTCATCTTCATCTTCATCTTCATCTTCATCTTCATCTTCATCTTCATCTTCATCTTCATCTTCATCTTCATCTTCATCTTCATCTTCATCTTCATCTTCATCTTCATCTTCATCTTCATCTTCATCTTCATCTTCATCTTCATCTTCATCTTCATCTTCATCTTCATCTTCATCTTCATCTTCATCTTCATCTTCATCTTCATCTTCATCTTCATCTTCATCTTCATCTTCATCTTCATCTTCATCTTCATCTTCATCTTCATCTTCATCTTCATCTTCATCTTCATCTTTATCTTCATCTTCATCTTCATCTTCATCTTCATCTTCATCTTCATCTTCATCTTCATCTTCATCTTCATCTTCATCTTCATCTTCATCTTCATCTTCATCTTCATCTTCATCTTCATCTTCATCTTCATCTTCATCTTCATCTTCATCTTCATCTTCATCTTCATCTTCATCTTCATCTTCATCTTCATCTTCATCTTCATCTTCATCTTCATCTTCATCTTCATCTTCATCTTCATCTTCATCTTCATCTTCATCTTCATCTTCATCTTCATCTTCATCTTCATCTTCATCTTCATCTTCATCTTCATCTTCATCTTCATCTTCATCTTCATCTTCATCTTCATCTTCATCTTCATCTTCATCTTCATCTTCATCTTCATCTTCATCTTCATCTTCATCTTCATCTTCATCTTCATCTTCATCTTCATCTTCATCTTCATCTTCATCTTCATCTTCATCTTCATCTTCATCTTCATCTTCATCTTCATCTTCATCTTCATCTTCATCTTCATCTTTATCTTCATCTTCATCTTCATCTTCATCTTCATCTTCATCTTCATCTTCATCTTCATCTTCATCTTCATCTTCATCTTCATCTTCATCTTCATCTTCATCTTCATCTTCATCTTCATCTTCATCTTCATCTTCATCTTCATCTTCATCTTCATCTTCATCTTCATCTTCATCTTCATCTTCATCTTCATCTTCATCTTCATCTTCATCTTCATCTTCATCTTCATCTTCATCTTCATCTTCATCTTCATCTTCATCTTCATCTTCATCTTCATCTTCATCTTCATCTTCATCTTCATCTTCATCTTCATCTTCATCTTCATCTTCATCTTCATCTTCATCTTCATCTTCATCTTCATCTTCATCTTCATCTTCATCTTCATCTTCATCTTCATCTTCATCTTCATCTTCATCTTCATCTTCATCTTCATCTTCATCTTCATCTTCATCTTCATCTTCATCTTCATCTTCATCTTCATCTTCATCTTCATCTTCATCTTCATCTTCATCTTCATCTTCATCTTCATCTTCATCTTCATCTTCATCTTCATCTTCATCTTCATCTTCATCTTCATCTTCATCTTCATCTTCATCTTCATCTTCATCTTCATCTTCATCTTCATCTTCATCTTCATCTTCATCTTCATCTTCATCTTCATCTTCATCTTCATCTTCATCTTCATCTTCATCTTCATCTTCATCTTCATCTTCATCTTCATCTTCATCTTCATCTTCATCTTCATCTTCATCTTCATCTTCATCTTCATCTTCATCTTCATCTTCATCTTCATCTTCATCTTCATCTTCATCTTCATCTTCATCTTCATCTTCATCTTCATCTTCATCTTCATCTTCATCTTCATCTTCATCTTCATCTTCATCTTCATCTTCATCTTCATCTTCATCTTCATCTTCATCTTCATCTTCATCTTCATCTTCTTCATCTTCATCACCATCACCATCACCACCAAAATGTATGCCAACAAAATCAACTACAACAACATGCAAGGAATTTTCTGTAACTCCTGTCAGCAGAACCTTCCCATTAATGTGCAATGGCATCACCATGTTCGCACAGAACAGCACAAATATTTTGCTACCCGAGCCCTAGATGGACAAGTAAAACATATTATTGATGGATACAAGGGACATATCCTTCAATATATGTTTACGAATGAGAGAGCAGCTCTACGGATTCGTGGTGAATTTTTGAATGAAGCGGGCCAGGCGCTGCTCCCTCATATTGAAAGAGTCCTCAGTTTCCATGCAGCTTCAAAAATACATTTTGAGCTGTTTGAGGAATGCATGTTAGTAAAAGAACATGAAACGCAAGTGAAAATTAAATCGTTGATATCAAATCAACCATCATCCACAAACAACATCAGAATTGATTTCACTGGGTTGACATTCCCAATGAAAACGGATAAAATAAATGTATTCATCCAACAAAACCATCACATAAGGCTTTGTGTTTGGGTATGAAGAGGATAAGGACACTATTTTTGGATCCCTATTTACAAATGGAACTGAGAAGCAGCATCATGTTAATTTGCTATATCTGGATGGACCAACCACCGATATTCACGGACATTATGTGTGGATCAAGAATATTTCCGGGTAAGCACAATCAAAAAAAATAAATAAATAAATAAAATAAATAAAAATAAAACAAAAAATAAATAAATATATAAATATATGGTATGATAATAATTGACTAAGTCAATTTTTAATTGTTAAATTCAAGCCTCTTATCTTCACAGTTAGGAAAAAAAGGAAATAGGCGATGGTTCTGCAACAAGTGCCTATCCTTTTCAACGAGTGAGGAAAGGGCTCACCGGCACTCCGAAAGATGCAGCAACATTGTGAGTCAACAACCGAAGGAAGGGGTAAATGAGATCAAATTCAAGAATGATGAGTTTGACGAGGCCCTCAATTGTCACATATGTAAGGGAATTTTAGGTAGCGATAGAGTCAGGGATCACTCCCATTTTACTGGGCAATTTCAAGGTGCAGCACATAGTGAGTGCAAACTTAAATATAAGACAGGAGATTTTATACCTGTTTTCTTCCACAACCTATGTAAATACGATTCACACTTGTTTGTGAAAGAACTCGGGGAGATTGATGGAGAAATTAAAATAATTCCTTTGAATTAGGAATTATATATTTCCATTTTAAAATATATTCCATTAGGGAAAAATAAGATGGAAATTAGATATTTAGATACCATTCGCTTCATGCCCTCTAGCCTAGACAAACTTGCAGGAAATTTAAATGAAGGGGATTTCAAAGTTCTTCGAAATCAATTTCCAAACGTAAAAGATTTCTCCCTACTTCGTAGGAAAGGTGTACTCCCATATAAATACTTGGATTCTGATAAAAAATTATTACAAACCTCTCTCCCACCTCGGGAAGTTTTATAGTAAACTAACAGACTCCGAATGTTCTGAAGCTGATTATCTTCATGCCGTTCAGGTTTGGAGTTACTTCAACTGTCAAACACTTAGAGATTATTTGGAACTCTACTTAAAGACAGATGTTTTGTTGCTCACAGACGTTTTTCAGAACTTTAGGGCTATATGTTCAAATATCTACCAACTCGATTCTGCCCATTATTATACAACTCCAGGCTTGTGATGGGATGCGAAGTTGAAAACTACAGGATTATCCCTCGAATTACTGACTGATATTGATATGATAACATATATTCAATCTGGAATTCGAGGGGGAGTTGTTCAAAGTAGTCATAGATATACCAAAGCAAACCACAAATATCTTCAAGATTTTGACCCGAGTGAGGACTCAGAATATTTAATGTATGTGGATGCTAATAATTTATATGGATGGGCAATGTCAGCACTCCCTTATGGAAATTTTAAATGGTTGAATCAACCAGAAATAGAGATGTTTAATATTAATTTTATTTGTGAGAAAAGCGAGTATGGATATATTTTAGAGGTAGACTTGAAATATCCATACTCGCTTCACGATGAACACAATGACCTGCCTTTCTGTCCTGGAAACACACTCCCTTCAAAAACCTCAAAGACTCCAAAATTAATAGCCGATCTTTGTAATAAAACCAAATATATCATACACTATAAAACTTTAAAGCAGTGAATAGATAATGGCTTAGAGCTCGAAAAGGTACATAGTATCCTCGAGTTCAAGCAAAAACCTTGGCTTAAGAAATATATTGATATTAACACAGAGCATAGGACTAGGGCTAAAAGTAATTTTGAGAAAGACTTTTTTAAGCTTTTAAACAACAGAGTCTACGGAAGACGATGGAGAATAGCTTAAATCGCAAGGACATTCGCCTAGTAACAGAATGGAAAGCCCCACCTGTGGGTCCCAAAGGTGGGCGTCCTAGATTATGTGCGAGGGACTTTATAGCCAGGTACAATTTCTATAATGCAACAAAGCTTAGTGAAAACATGTATGCAATTCAAATGAATAGACTTTATAACGTTTGTGATAAGATCAGAATCACAGATCAGAATGCACTTAAATTAAACTATATGGATACAGATTCATTTATCTACTCTATTAAAACAGAGGATTTATATAGTGACATTCGTGAAGATGTTGCTTTAAAATTTGATACATCTGAATATCCAGATCAATTGGCTAGGCTATATAATTTCCAGCAGTGTAATAAGAAGCGCTTAGGGTTCTTCAAAGACGAACTGCAGGGTAGGTCAATGACAGAGTTTGTGGGTCTTCGCTCGAAAATGTGTGCCTACACATCAGGGGGTGTAGGTAGCAAGCCTGACAAATGTGTTAAGAAAAATAAGGGAGTGAAACGAAGTTGTTTGGAGAAGATTACTTTTAATATTTATAAAAATTGTTTGTTCACAGGACAACAAGAAAATGATAGCATGTACACGTTTAGGTCGAGAGGGCATGAAATTAGTACATTAAAAATTACAAAAATTACTTTAGATAATAAGGATGACAAAAGAGTTATAGGTGATGATGGAATTTCCACTCTAGCAATAGGTCATTATAAAACAGTTCGTAGGGAAATTGAAGGCTGTATGGCAGCTCTAGAAGCAGATTAAAGGGTTTGGCTTAGCCGAATGTCTGTTCTGGGAAACAGCCCAAATAATGAGAGTGAGACAGGAACTCTTAAAAGAAAATTAGAAGATACTGAAAGTGCGCTCGACGTATTAGAAGAAAATTTAATTTGGCATTATATTTCGATGTATAAAATGAGAGATCCTAAAATTGTATTTAAATAAAAACATAATTTTTTTATGTTGTATATCTAGTATAATAATTTATTTAAAAATACTTAATATATATAAATAAATATCCAAAGGAAAACATAAAACTGCTTGTGTCTTTATTTCATTATAAAATTTCAGAGTAATTAATCCAGCTGTCGTCGGTTTTCGGGAAACCCAACCAACGTACAAGACATCATTTTCCTTCTCTTTTAAGTACCTTCTCAACTAGGTAGGTATTGGGAAATCTATTTTTTAGCTCTTCCTTATAGAATCCACCCTTAATATGATTTCCATTTAAGTCTTCTAATAGATATGTGGTTGGATATGTATTCTGAACTTTGTATATCCTAAAAATTTTAACATTCCAATTAGGAGTGTACGATTTCTCAAATACTCTCTTCTATTTTGAAATTCGAACATTTTGCTACCTGTTAACATTTTTATATTATTGTATACCGTTCCCAAGATGTGTTTCTCATTCTCAATGTTCACATCGATAGGAGCCATTTTTATAGTCCTGTATATTTTGTTGCTGTAAAAGTTAATTAATTTTTTGCAGATTTCAACCCAATTATAGCTCCCGTTGTAAGAAAACTCTTTCCACATAAGTTCTTTTAATGTTCTGTTGAATTTCTCAACAATTGAAGCCTTTAAAGTACTAAATGTTGAATTATGATTTATTTGACGTCGTTTCATCAAAGACTTAAATTGTTCGTTAAAAAACTCTTTTCCATCATCTGTTTGTAGATGTTTTGGTACTCCACGCACAAATTTAAATATTTTCTCCATTGCTTCAACAACATCTTTTGCAGACTTAGATTTAAGTGCTTTACTCCACGCAAATTTCGAGAATGTGTCAATTACTGTTAGTAGGAAGCGATATCCATTATTCGAGGCGGAGTACTTTCCCATTTCCACCAGATCAGCCTGCCATAACGAATTTATTCCCTTTGTAATAACCCTCCGACGTAGAAAATGTTTGCGCGCAGGAGCGTGTAATTCATTAATAATTCCTCGTCTACTCATTATCAGGTAAAAGACTATTCAATTATTTCGAAAATCTTATTTTTTCAATAATAGATGAGACAACAACCTCAAGTCTCTCTATTCGATCTTTAATATCTCTAGTTTTCTCATCAGGAATACTAACAATTAAATCTTGTTGATGTGAAATAATAGAATCCCTCAGCCTCTTTACAGACTTGTCGACATATTCCTTGTTGGCTATATCTATAGCTTCTTTGGGAATCCCGACATTTTTTTCACGTTGAATATTAAAATTACCCTCTGTATCAGTATCGATTGCCGTAACACCATCAAAACTTTGATCAATTGCTTCTTGAAATTTCGTAATCAATGATGTTAAGGATACTCTCAACTCATGAATAGCTTTATCAACATATACTTTGATGACGATGTCTGCGTTCTCTTTTGGGAAGCAACCATTTTTTATACGCCTTTTTGGTATATTAAAGTTTCAATCAGTATCAAGGTAGAGTCCCGTCTCAGTTTTCTCATTTCGTTTTAAATTATTAGTGTTCTGCTTTTCATGAATATAACGTCCAAACTTGTCAACGGTCATGATGAGTATAATCTCATTTGAATATTACAACATAAATATATACTAAATTAGAATATAATTTTGGCCTCTCGGAGCTCTTCAATTATCGATGTAATTTCGTTTGCGTGATTTGAATTTCCAGCTGTTCCCGAAGCTATAAAAATTTTAAATCGTTCCACTAACTAATTTGGATCGTCCCAGTAAACATAATTAGGTTTATTCCTTTCAAGTGTCATGAAACCAGACTCGGTTACGTTTTCTTTATCGCGTTTGGGTGTAGACTTGGTGACGGGTAAATTAGCTAAAAGTGGTTTGATAATTTGAGAATATTTTAATGCTCTCCTTCCTTTCACTTGTCTGTTTGGTAGAAAATTTCTTCGGTAGGCATTATATAGCTCTAGATCATCTGTATTATAATTTTTTTGAAGATGATGGAATATTAAAAAATCGAATCCGCTAGTGAGTTGCCAGTTTTGCCCATCCTCAAACTCAATTGTATTATTTGATACATTTATTTGATTATTCCCCAACATTAATTTACCAGAGTCATTTTTGTATGGCCCATATGTTTTATCCAAAATATGATCTCGTGCTAGTTCACTAACATTAACATTTTTTGATCTCTCTTCAAGCACTGAGGGTGGAGATCTCATCAATGGTGATGTATGGGGGGAGGTTTGAGTTGTGTGAGCAGTCGCTTGATTTGATAATACTGGAGATGATTGATGTGAGTTATGATCAGGTGGTGAGAATGAAGAATCATCATCTATAGCTGATTGGGAATAAAATAGATCGTTCTCGTCCACCTCATCCCCACCAGAAATATTATTATAACCATCATCACTTTTTAATCTCCAATCCAATGGTTTGTATGCATCATATTTAGGTTTTTAATTTTTTGTAGCAGCAGTGTAAAAAGTTAGTTTCCTTTTTTTCATAAACGGAGTTTTATTCTCTTTGTCAAATTCGAATTGATAATTTTGATTGTTGTGCTGTATTGGACAGGAATTTTTTGTTAATAATATTATTATTATTAACAAGTTCATTTAATGGAACAGTTATGGGTTTAAATGTTTCTTCCAAAAATAATCTTCTGGGTCTTAAATTGTTTTAACTCTGAAAACTTTTTTTTCAAAGCATTTCGAGTTTTATTTAATTGTGATAAAATATTTTGGTTCATTGTGATGTAATTTGAAAATATTTAAATTCGAAGAGTAAGAGTGGTTATTTCAGTCTTAGGGCTGGGAATGTACTGAGAAAACATGTATTAATCTTAAGCGTATATATATATATATATATATATATATATATATAAAGAGGTGTGGTATTATCTGATCTAATAAACAGACCTGGTATTAACACGTCTGATAAACAGACCTGGTATTAACAGGTCTGATAAACAGACCTGGTATTAACAGGTCTGATAAACAGACCTGGTTGTACGACCTGATCTGATCTGATAAACAGACCTGGTGTTAACAGGTCTGATAAACAGACCTGGTTGTAAGACCTGATCTGATCTGATAAACAGACCTGGTATTAACAGGTCT
Organism: Drosophila serrata; assembly: GCF_035046125.1. Lineage (NCBI taxonomy): Eukaryota > Metazoa > Arthropoda > Insecta > Diptera > Drosophilidae > Drosophila > Drosophila serrata. Next base: position 309,924 of record NW_028257189.1, on the reverse strand, counting down.
AATAAACATACCTGGTTGTAAGACCTGATCTGATCTGATAAATAGACCTGGTATTAGCAGGTCTGATAAACAGATCTGGTTGTAAGACCTGATCTGATCTGATAAACATATCTGACCTGATAAAGAGAGCTTAAACTAAAATTCTGAAAAAATATACCCAATTCCCATTTCGCAATAATAAAAAATTTGGATTTTTAGCTTAAATTTTTTTTTATTTTTATTTATATTTTAAATTTTTTAAATTCTGAAAAATAAAAATGCTAAAAAAGAGATCCCCAATTCCCATTTCCCAATAATGAGATAAATTTTTATGTTTAAAAATTGTTTATTTTTATTTATGTATTTTTTTATTTTTAAAAGCTATTACTCGACATTTTTTAGATTGAAGTCGATATTGTCATCATCCCTTTTGATAAGGGTGTAGCATTTAGTGTTAAAAAAGAAAATAAGGCTATCTTCAATAGCATTAAATCTATCTGGAAGATAGACCAATTCATTGGCAAGCTCGAGCATTATATTTTGCCCAAACTTGCCAGCTACCCGTCGAGCTAAAAATATGTCAAACTCCATGTTGACTGGGAGTTTGTTGAAGCTGAGCTTACCCTTAACCCTGCATTCGTTAAGGGCAAGCATCAGCGGATCCTGCTCGATGTCCCTCATCAAATTGTTGAGATCCTGCTGTGATACCCCTTCGGTTGAATTGGTGATGGTGGTGGAGGCGGTGGAGTTGGTTTTGGTGCCGGTGGAGCTGTTGGAGGCGGTGGAGCTGGTGGAGACGGTGGAGCTGTTGGAGGCGGTGGAGATGGTTGCGGTGGAGCTGGTGAACATATTCATCTTGTTGTTTTTGTTGTGGCGGTGTTTATGAGCTGGTGGCTGTTCGTGGCGCTGAATGATATTTTTCCTAGACGAGGTCCCTGATTTTATACCCGACGAGGAGAACATTTCTCCTCCTCCGACTACACAGCATGTGTGGAATGGGAGGGGATTCTAAGAAACGTCTATCGACTCATATTGTCCACTTCATGTAAAGTGAAGGTTAGGCAGGACATGGCTTGAATTGCACTCTAGTAAAAATTTGATACATAAATGCCCACAGTTAAAAGTACCAAATTTTTGGGAGCGATTGTAATTATATTTTATATTTTTACCTAAATATCTTATTACTTCTAATGGAGGTTGTAAATTCCCAAAACTATCGAAGTAAAACGAGTGTGTTCCCTTCTTATAATAGGCTACCCAATGCGTTTCTTCTGGTGTCGAGTCTGCTAAATTTATTATTCCACATTCAGAATGATGAGGAAATTTCGGTATCTCATCTTCATATAAACTCCTCGAAAATGAGAAATATTTTTAAAGGCTAACTTCAATATATAAAAATTCGATAACGCTCGAATAGGTAGCTCACTTAGTAGTTTTTTTGATTTTGTTTTTGTTTGTTGGTATTATTATTTTTTGTAAATGATATACCGTAACTTTTCTTGTGTGGATGTAAATACAATCCCTTGCCTAACGCTACCGATTCCATTTTTCTATTATGCCTCTGGTTTTCCTAAAGTTGTGCCTTTGCTATCTTTGCATTGTTAATAGACTTTACAATTGCAGCGCTACCTGATTCTAAACTACCCACAGCGCTAAGGGCTGTGAAAATAGGTACCAATGGTAAAAAACCACCAATTTTAGGGACTGCTATAACCCGCGGAAATACAACATTTTTCCTACATCCCATAGAGTTAGATACTGCAGACCGAGCTACTTTTACTGCATTCAATAAGTCAATAGGTTTATTCTTTCGCAATTCGATTGTTGCCTTTCTGATGATTGAGGCAACAGTTTTTTTTTACAACTTTTTTTTTCTGCTGCTTTGTTCCCATCCCAAATTTTTTCTTTAGCTTCATCACGTTGCTCACAAAATATGCTGCAGCTTTCACTAATGCTGCTATTCAATGCTTTTACACGATCCCGAGCCCTATCAATTAAGATGGAATCTGCTTTATGTCGTTCACTCAAGTCCTTGCTATTTAAATATGCTATGTCGTGTTCCCGACAAGCCTCATCTAAACCATTGATCCCTCGGTCACCACGAAGTAATCGATTCTCAAGGTTTGTGCCAGGTCCACAGTAATTGTACCCAGGTATATGAGCCTCAAAAGGGTAAAGTGTTTATTAAATTATTTATGATACCAGTTCCCTGTTTCACATTTGATTTATGACTCATTATATTATAAAAATGTTTCCCCATTTTATATCAACCTCAATTAACGAATGATTGTCCTCGAATGAAGTACTTATCTTTAAATCATGCGTTTATTAAGTCAAAATAAAAGTATCACAGTAAGAAACATTGAGGGTGGTGAACATGGGGAAATTACTCATCCACGACACAGTTCATTGTTACAAAACACAATTAGAGCTTTAATTAATGGACTATCCAATTGTGGAAAAACCAATGTGATGATAAGTCTTATCGAAAGTCCAAATGGCTTAAAATTTGAAAATATTTGCGTATTTTCAAAGAGTTTATATCAACCAAAATATGAGTATTTGAAAAATCTTGTGAAACCAATACGAGGAATGGTATATTACACATTTTCATCAAATGATAGTGATTTGTTACCGGAATAAGCAAAAAACAATTCCATTATGATATTTGATGATGTCGCATCCGAAAAACAAGATAACATTCGAGATTATTTTTGAATGGGACGACATAGGAAGATTGATTCATTCTATTTATCTCAAACGTATACACATATTCCGAAACATTTAATTCGAGACAACGCGAATTTTATTATAATGTTTAAACAGGATGACTTAAACATGCGTCGTATATATCGAGATCATGTTAACAGCGATATGGATTATAATTCATATATGAATTTGGATTTCTTCTAATCTCTAAGGATGATGATGTGAAAACTGGACGATACAGAAAAGGATTCGATCAGTTTATTATTCTCGAATAAATAATAATAATATAAGTGTAATGAAGCTCCTTTGATAACATTATTAAATCTACAGTTCAAGTGAAAGCATCATCATCTTCAAAATCATCATCATCAACCTTCAAATCAACGGCCGACTATCACGTTAAAAAATAAATCATTGCGATTTAATATTAAATAAAACTTACAAGTATTATTCAAATGAATGAGATTTTTTATGTTCAAGAAAAACCTGTCAATGATGATGAAAAGAACTACATACCTATTATCCATATCAACAAAACTTCAAGCCAAATGACGAAGTTCGCATCACAATACAGAACCAAGATGTGAAAGTTTTCTCCACTTTGAGGGAACACTTAGCAAAATTATTGACACAAATACAGAAACGACTTCGACAAGTGGAGTTACCGGGATGCTTAAAAATGATTGTGTGGCCTATATTATGAGTTGAACGGGTGTGAATTGGATAGGAAACGGTTTACTGGAATTACAACAACTATTAAGAACTTTCTCTCAGTCGGTCAGTCGGTTAAATTGTAAACATGAGCTCGTTCTCTTGCTTACAAAAAACACTGATGATATGTATATTACAACAGTTGATGGAAAAACACACAATATTGCTATACATAACATATGTTGGAAGATCCCCCACATGGTTCCAATTGACAGTGCTAAAATTAAAATGTTTAATGTAGTGAAAAGTGGAGCTACTCTCCCACTTGCATTCCGGAGTTGGGATTGTTATATTAATCCAACATTGGTACAGGGAACACATCAAATCTGGAATTTAAAGTTTGGTGCAAATAGGGAACGCCAACATTTTGCTGTCATCGCATTTACGTTAAATGGACAGCTAATTACAAACAATTTGAGAAATGCAAAAGTATATCTAAATTCTGAAGTCTATCCCTATGAGGATTTGAATATTAAATATAATGAGAATCGGTTTACCGTCTTGTACGACATGTATACAAAATTCCAAGAGAGCTACTACAATCGAGAACCACGGGCACTTTTATCCCCCATGGAGTTTATAAGGAAGGCTCCTGTCGTTGTTGTTGATCTCTCATACCGGAATAAGTCTATAAAATCAGGACCGATTGATGTAAAAATTTCCACAGAGCTAAGTGTGGCGAGTGAGATGAATACAAAAGTATATTGCCTTCTCATCCATGATCGACTAGTTGAATATACACCATTGAGTGGATTAGTTCAACGTATCGACTATAAATTTTTAGAGGATAAGATCATTCAATTTTAATAATCATTGGGACTAGACGTCCACGGATCCATCAAAAATGGTGTCATTAGAAAACAAAACCAAATCCACAACCTCTTTTACAATACATCAACTTGTAATTAGAATAAATAATTTCATGAAAATGTTTAAGAATAAAATTTTCCCCGAACACGTGCAGTATCTGGAGGATTCGTTAAAATATTTCTATCAGAGGATGCCTGATACACCGCTGGTTTTAAATATACATGGACAACATTTCACATCTTGCTCTTGGGCGAATGAAAATGTCAACAATGGTCTCAATACGTGCGCCTGTCATTTTTTTAGTGTTCGCTCTCAAAAATCATTAAAAAAATTAAAAATGTATTTTAATTTAGAACATCGCTTCTGATATTTATATTTGATAAATAAAATTATAATATATAAATAAATATATATCCATTTTTCATTGGGAAAAAGGGCTTGGGAATTTTTTTTTTTCAGTATTTATTTTTCAGATTTACTCTATCACTTAAAAGACATAATTCCAAACCAAAAAAGGGCACATCTTTTGGTCAATGAAAGAATGGGTGGAGAGGGTAATCTTTCCTCGTATTTGTGAAAGGATGGGGTGGTGGTGGTGTGTGTGTATGTGTGTAAGCATGAACTACCTCACAGGGAAAATCACACGCGCGTGGTGAGCGTCATTCATATGATTGTAGTTTGGTTATTCCGTTACAAGACATGTACCCTTCTTCAATTCTACCCCGTCCCTTTTTAAGTGAGAATTGTGGGTCAACGTCCAAGTGCGCTCGAGGATCGAGTAGAGCGTGGATTTTTCCGTTAGCACCCTTCTTCAATTCCACCCCCGTCCCTTTTTTAAGTGAGGATTGTGGGTCAACGTACACGTGCGCTCCAGGATCCTTCGGAATCGTTCCCCTCCCTTTCGCACTCCTATCCACATCCTTGTTGGGGCGCTTGAACACTTGTTCACAAATGTCCTTTTACATACACTGACCCTAATTAATTGCATCTTTATTACCCCATCCATTGACAGGTTGACAGCTAACCCTCATTAATTGCATTTCTATTACTCAAAGCAATTAAATTTTTTGACAGCTAACCCATTAATTGCATTTTTATTACCCCTTTCGCCGACATCAAAGGTCCCGAAAATCCCGTTTCCCTACTACTGTTTAACGACAGATTGTCGGAGTTAGGTCTGGGAGCGAAGGCTCTTTATTTGTCAAGAATAAAATCAAAACTGAACTTAAAAGCTAACAGAAGTTAAACTTATTGCTGCCACTCCAATGGGCAGTGCTTGCCGGCTATGCACGATTTTCCGGCCAGATGCTGGATCAGCAATTTTGCCGGAGCGAGCTTCTGGACGATCGGTCATTGCCGTCGCCCGGGTCACTTAGATAAATACTCCCCCCTCAAGATTAAGGCCGCCCTTGGCCGATCCAATTTGGGCAGTCACCTCCCTTAGTTGGGCCGTGGAGCTCCTGACCTGGGTGACTCGCCGATAAGTGAGGCCGACGCAAATCAACGCGCAGCAAACTGCTCCCGCAATTAGCAATATCTGGTGCGAGCGATAGTTGTTGACATCTTCCCCGAATCTTTTAATTTGCTCCAGGTTACGCTCACTTAAGCGGTGAAGGTACGGGAGGCTAAGTATGTCATGCTCCAGTGTGATGTGCAGGGAAGGCGAGCTGGCTACTCCTGGTGCCCTCTAATGGGCCATATCATGATTGATTTCGGGTTTCGTTACTCTCGATGAAGGTGATGAGGTGCGTTCCTCGCAAGTGGACGTAAGTGCCGTTGTCCACACTCACAAGAGCCGGGTGATCGTTAATGATGATGATTCCCTCATCCACGTAAGTGATGGGATGCAGATCGCTATGCTGGATATAGCAGTGCGCAATTCCACCCGCATGGAGTTCCTGGGCGCAAGATCTTCTCAGCGCCAGTTGGCAAAATGTGGCCCCTGGTGACATGGAGCAGTTTTTTACCGTGTGGATCTCTCCGTCGCAATCCCCTATGACCTTGTCCTCTAGTCTGAGCATCGTGTCATGATGCGACATGGGAAAAACGGCGATCTTGATGAAAGCTGACTTAATTTTAGGAAACTTAATAATGAAATGTCCAATGTGAGTGGATTGTAAAACTTTAACGGACGCAACGGACAATATATCTTTGATGGGGGTATCTGTGGGCTCCTCTATCCACATACTTTCCAGGTCTGCATTATCTAGTATGCTAGGGCTAACTATATTGATTTTGTCGAGCGCTATTGCAAGCAATAAATTTTGCAGCTCCATTGTAATCATCCTATTCCGAGACAATAAAATCTCGTATAGGTGTCCCGAATCAATTTGGGATTCTTTAGCCGACCTCAAAACTTGATTGAATATGATAGTGATGTTATTAATCTGTTCCTGTACTTTACTGTTATTATTGATCTGTCTATTGTTTGCATTAACAAGTTGGAATTCGGTCAGTCTGATCTTTTCAAAATCCTCCGCGTCTGGCGTTCCCAGCACTACCTTTAACGCCGCTCCCAAGAAGTCTAAACTCCCAGCTACCCTATGGTGGATGCTCAATGATTCGAGCAGGTTACGCAGATGAACGACATCCACGCTCAAAAGTTTCTGCATGTGCGACTGGGGAAACATGTGAATCATGTCACCAGTCTCTTCCACCATGCGCCTGTATTCTGAGAGATTTGCTGTGTGTCTTACAAATGAAAATTCTTCCCATACTAAAATTCGTCCATCAATGATGGGAATGTACTTGGCCTGCGAGTAGTCCGTGAAGTGTGTCGATATTAGGGTCAAAAGGAATAACTGAGGTATAGAAGTGAACCTGTAATTTTTGGATTTATTGAAGTGCTTTGCAAAATTTAAGTAACCCACCACCAAACATATAAAATAAAGCGTAGTAAATAAAAATGCGTATGAATGAATAATGGAAATAAAAACAATGATAATAATAATAATGACAAATGATAATAAGAAAACTTATGCCAAGTGGCTAGGAATAAAAAATATAAAAAAATTGTAAAAAATTATCAGACGAATGTCAACTGACCATGCTTCGTCTACCTAAGGTTGTCCTTGTGGACCACCCTCCCCTTAATAAAGGCTGTGGTCCCCATGTCTGCTTCAACCACTTTTTCTTCACACAATGGAGAGAGTTAGTTGCCTAGTCGCCTGTTGGATTTTACCAGGACTTTTTCGCCAACTTTGAACACCCTGTTTTGTCAGAAAGCATTTTCCCTGTTCCTGAGCTTGTCTTGGGCGATCTTAATCTTATCCTGAACCTCATACAGTGGTTCATCCGACTGTGTTTGAATTACGTAGGCTGGGCTCTTGTCGATGACCGAATGGATAGATTTGTTGGATCTGGCTGTGGCCAGTAAGATTAGCTCGACGGTGTCGCTGATGCCTTTATCAATTTTAAGGCATCTGGCGAGTTCCACCAGAGTGCTGTTGAAGCGTTTCACTTGAAGCGCTCCACTGAAGCGCTCCATTTGAGACACTGTGAATGGGGCGGTGCGTTTAAAACGCTAACGCCGAAATGGTTTTCCAGCATGGTCAAGATAGTGTGCGAGTTTAACAATGGTTCATTGTCGCAATAGTCATAGGCTTTAGGAAAAACAATCATTAGCAGTAGTAATCCCGGTTTCAGATGGTTCTCTGATTCTAGAGGGAACTGGTTGGACCATGGCAAATTTTGAGAATTTGTCAATGCTCGTAAGAAAATATATTTTGTCCGTGGAGAAAATGTCAATGTGTAGCATTTCTCCTACATGGGATGGGACCGGTGTCTCACCAAGCTCTTCCTTTTTGGGGTGTCTGTCATATTTCGCTTTAGCGCATGTCCTACGATTAGCGACGATTTCGCACGCTAGTTTAGCCATTTTTGGGAAGTAGTATTCTGAGAGTACCTACCTCACACTTTCTTGGGCCGATTTGTGAGCTGCGTTTCGACGGATAGCGTGCCTTCTCCACAGTTATATGGCTTTGAAAACAATTTAAGGGCTTATCCGTAGTTTCAATAGTGTGGGTGAGCGACAGCTCACTGTGAATTGTGGCTGCGCTAGAAAAAGCTTCTTCCTCTCCCAGAACGTTAAGTTGCTGTCTTGAGAGGGCGTCCGCAACGAGGTTTTCTTTGCCGGGCTTGTAAAAAATTTTGGCGCCGGACTCGTCAATGCGGGCTTTCCATTGTTTGATTTTCGCATTTGAATTGCGAATGTCAACGGCTGGTGGTCAGTATAGATATTTATATCCTTTACTGCATAAAAGTAATGGCGTAATTTGGCTATTGCCCAAACTATGGCTAACAGCTCACGATTGTTAGTAGCGTAGCTAACCTCTCGGTCCGTAATGGTCCTAGTTATCATAGTAATGGGTCTTCCCTCTTGGGATAGTACCGCGCCAATGCCAAATGCCGAGGTATCCGTCTTTAGATCGAATGCCTTCTTGTAGTCGGGATAGCTGAGGATGACATCCTCTGGAAATCCTCTTATGGAAAGCAAGCCGTTGCTGCTCGCTAAATTACACCTGGATATTTTTGGATCTGTGCCTACTGAGACTTCCATGCTCCCCTTTAAGAATTTCAGATATAGGCCTAGCTATTGATGCAAAATCTTTGATGAAGCATCGGTAATAACTGCCCAGGCCAAGGAACGATCTCACCTCGAATACATTTTTGGGTTCGGGGAATTCCTGTATGGCCTTGGTTTTTTCTGGGTCTGTTGTGGCACCTTTATTAGTGACAATAAATCCCACAAAACTAACGCTCTTTTTAAAGAAACGCGATTTTTGTGCTGACACCCTCATGTTGGCGTCGTGCATGCTCTTAAGAACACAATCCACATGCAACATAGACATAGCAAAATTTGCCAATCTGCTCTCGCAGTATGTCGTCGATGGTTCTTTGGAAGATGCTGGCAGCATTATTCAAACCAAACGGAAGCCGGCGAAACTTGTATTTTCCTCCGTTAACGGAAAAGGAAGTCTTTTCGCGGTCACGCTCTGCCAGAGTGATCTGGTGGTAGCCTAAATTCAGATCGAGTGTCGTGAAGTATTTGGCTTTAGCCCAATTCCCTAGTATCATAGAGATATTTGGCATGGGATAGCGATCAGGTATCGTCCTCTCGTTCAACTTGCGAAAGTCTAACACGAGTCGCATTTTGCGGTTGCCCGCTTCGTCAGTGCCCTTTTTGTCTACTACCCATATTGGGTTATTGTAGGGGGACTTTGACTTTTATATTATGCCATTTTTTAGCAGCTTTTGGATTTCGCTGTTGACAAAATCTGCAGCCTCCATTGGGTATGGGTAAAGCTTGGCATATATGGGCTCCTCGCTAACCGTCCTGATGGTAGCTACCACCGACGTGTTGTAAGGAAGGGCCTCGTTGCGGTTTTCAAAAGCTTTCTTTCGTTCGCCAAGCATTTTGGTAAAGGCCTCTCTAACTAGAAGCGGCGCGTCCGAACAATCAATGTTGGTAAAATTGACGTCGGGGCACGATTGGAAATCTAACTTCTCTACTTCGGAGCCCCATTTGAGGTGGCCGGAAGCTAGACAAAGCGATACCCCTGCCTGTTTTAACAGGTCAAGGCCAATTATGGCATCAATGGAGGACAAATCTGGTAATATAAAGAGCGTGGCCTTCAAGTTGAATAGGGAGACAAAGCACTTCTTAGTGGTGGTGGCGAATGTATCGTGAAATGCGATTCTACCGGGCGGACGCCTTTCAGTCCCTCGTATGGACGGAAGAAAATTTTTGCCGCACCCGTGTCAATTAAAAGCCTCATATCTACCCCCGCTACTCTTCGTCTGATGACGGGTAGCAGGGATTTTCCCCTAAAAAATTAATAGTGTCCGAATCATATTCATGAACGGCATCATCATGATTTTCTGGGCCGCGCTTGAAGCTGCGGCGATGAATTTTACTTCAATTTCGCTCGGGCCCTATATGATGTGGTTAACCCACTGCTTCTTGTGCGGACCGGATCGATCAGACCCGGCCGGCTTCCTATTTTGGTAGACCGGTGCTTGAGATGGCTTGAGCATCTTAGACATTGAAGGGTCAACTTCCATGGGCTCTGGCGTGTTCTTCCGACGGCTGTCGTTGTTCGAAGCGGAGTGCACCTGAGCCTTGTGTTGTTTAGTGAAGTGTTGGTTTTTACCCGCGCTTACATGGTGGTGCCCGTGATAGGAAATTTGTTTGCGATCTTGCGCCTTTGGAATATGCTTCCTGTCCCTATCCTCCACGCTCTTTGCAAACGATGTTGCAAAAGTGAATGTCTCGTGGTTTGATTCCACCTCCTGGGCCAATGCCAACGCAGTTGGCATGTCTTTTGGCTTTGCCGAGAAAAGGACATCGGAGAAGCTGCGCTTGAGGCCCGAAATAAAAATGCGGAGCGCATCATCCAGAAATTTTTCGCACAAAATTGTTTCCGCTGGTGCTTCGTACCACATAGTTGCCTTATTTGTGAGCAAGGTGAGTTTTTTCTCAACCTCGTCATAGTATTGTAGGAGCGTGAGGCTTCCCTGTGTGAGGGTGCCCATCTCCTGCTCGATGACGTGAATCTGTCGCTTATCACTATATGTGACGAGGGACGATGAGGCGGTCTATGATCGCATCGAAATTCAATATTGTGCCAAACGAGGATAGCACTGCATCGGCAGGGCCCCTAATCTTACTCCTAATTATGACTACCGCCTGGTAATGGCGTGAGCTATTTCTTAAATATGTAATATGCGGCTACTGTCGCTTGCCGCCAAGACACATATTTTTCCTGTGCCCCCGTTAATTCGGGCAGGCATTTAACGGCATCTAAGGGCTCGTTGCATTGAACATTGTCTTTGATGTCAATGGGCTCATAAGCTTTTATGTTTGGAGCTTCTGCAAGTGTGGGTGCGACTTGCACTGCTGCCACTTGAGCGGCCAACTGCAGTGCGGCTTGGCGCATTTCCTCTTCCTTGCCGACCCTGTCCGCCAGGGCATGGCTAACTGCGGCCTGAATTACAGCTTTAAGCTGGTCTGGGTCCATAATTCCTACTGAGGGGTTAGCGGGGGCCCGTAGCTGAGCTCGTCAAACCAAGCTGCTGCTTTGTCAAGCAGCGACAGGGCAAGGGGTACGCGGGGACTGAGCCTCCGCTACGAAAAACAAAGAACTGAAGAACTGCCACACAAATGCATATGCAGCCGTATCGGGTTTACAGCAGTGGAGTGGAGCTATAAAACATTTTACTTTGAGGCAAATACCAAGAAATACACAACGAATAATATAAATGAATTTACAATTTATGCACATCCAAACTGCTGAATTAAACGCCGATATTTTGCGAAAAATAATTTTAAAAAATTCACGATTAACTTATTTCTCAGCGGCGGACTTGCGTTCAAGCCGAGATGTCTAATATTCGTACTTATTGGCTAAAAAAAAGCAAACAATACACAAAACAGATATAACAGCATATAACAAATATTATTATCGCACATACAATTTCACAATTTAAATTGTCAATAAAATAATGAGTTAATTAAGCTTTATTTCATAAAAAAATAAACACGAAAATTTTAAAAGCGGAGCTGCATAAATTATTCTGCCAGCGATTGTTTGATTTATTTTGAAGTTACTCAAATGCAGATATATGGAAGTATAGGAACGGAGGTGCTCACTTACGTTTCCCCTATTTGTTTTAGTGGGTTCTTTTCAAGTTAGGCGCAAATTAATTAGATGTTAATATGTCGGTCAAAACGGGATAACTGTCCTTCTTCATCTGCTGGCCTAGGGACTTAGACAGATTTGTAAAATAGGGGTTTAACGACAGATTGTCGGAGTTAGGTCTGGGAGCGAAGGCTCTTTAAAATCAAAATGGAACTTAAAAGCTAACAAAAGTAAATCTCATTGCGGCTACTTCAATGGGCAGATGCTGGGTCAGCAATTTGGCCGGAGCAAGCTTTCGAACGATCGGTCATTGCCGTCGCCCGGTTAACTTAGTTAACTAGTCCGCATGCTACAATTTGGAACCCTCCAGGGGCAAAATATATATTAACGGCGGTATGGCACTCCTGCGGCACATTCGGGCACGGAATCTTTACTAGCGCTCGATCTCAGCACTCTTGGAATTAATGCTAAGGTCGAGTGCTCTGCCAAGGGAGGGTGCTGCTGGGGTCCGCCTACATGCTGCCCACCAATACCGTATTTTTTGCGCCTCGGAGGCTGGCTCATTTAATAGCGTAAGGCTATTAAATTGGGTGTCCAGCGACAAGAACATTTCATGAGTTATGACATTTCATGAGTTAGGCTCAAAAAGGAATGCAAAATTTGCAAATGCTAACACTAGCAACACACTTAATTGGGAAATAAAACAAATTAAATACACAAATCAGAACAGCTGCTAACACACGTGAAGTGAACGGGAACATGTTTTACACAAAATATAAGATTTAATTTAACCCCGGTGGTTATATGTAAAATTTAACACAAATCAACAGCGCAAGAAAGAAACACTTCCCCTCACATTGAAAGATAATAGGATAATGATATATACATTGAAATGCGACCTCACAATTTATTTATTTAAAAAAAAAATTCGGACCAAATTATTATACCTTTGCAGGGTACTATAGTTTCAGTCAGAAGCATGCAATGCAGTAAAGAGGCACCTCCGACCATATAAAGTATATATATTCTTGATCAGGATCAACAGCCGAGTCGATCTAGCCATCTGTCTGTCCGTCTGTTCGTTTCTACGCAAACTAGTATCTCAGTTTTGAAGCTATCTGAATGAAACTTTGTAGTTAGTCTTCTATATACATTCACATATATACATGTTGGAACGGGCCGGATCGGACGACTATATCATATAGCTGCCATAGAAATAACCGGAAAATTTTTACAAAAAAATTATACATTTTCAGTTTTCAAGAGAATTTCATCAAATTTGAGATATAGTCATTTCATATTAATCTACAATTTTGTGTGAAATTTTATAAAAATCGGAGTACTATATCATATAGCTCGCATAGGAACGATCGAGAAATTAATTCAATTAAAAATTAAACCTTTTTCAGTTTTCAACAGATTTTCATCAAAGTAAAGATATAGTTATTTCATTACTTTACAATTTTGCGTAAAATTTTTTGAAAATCGAACAACTATATCATATAGCTCCCATAGGACTGATCGTTAGATATAGAGGAAAAATACAAATCTGTGAATGTAAAGCTGTAAAAATAATATGTACATATATGTGAATGAAATGAAAGCAGGTATTACTTCATTGTTGTTGAACATAAATAAATATAATTTATATTGTATTAATTTCTAGTAATCGAAGTTCTCTCAGCAAGGATATATATATAGCTTCCTTTCATGTTAGTTTGTAAGAGTGTGCAAAAAGATATGGCTTTGCGAGACTTCTACACCGTCTAAAAATTTTAGAAAATTATTAGTTGCACAGGTATTGTGTGTAAAATAACAAAAGAAGCTAACTTTTCCATGCCGAAGTTTGTATCCCCCAGCAGATAACAATTGGATCTGACAGTAATCTATCCATATCTTTTAGCTTAAAAATTAAGAGATTATTGCTTTTGCTTTTGCTTACGTATTTTATAATAGTTTTGTTTTTGTATATTGATTTGCATTGTATATTCCACAGGGTCTGTTAAGAAAGTACTTATGTAGAGTAGTCATTTACGATTACTGAAGGGTCAGTGTATCATAAGTACTCGTGTACCCGGAGACTCTGGGTTTGTTAGCTACAGAGTTAGCTAATGGAGTACCCAGTGGTTTGTCTTCTATTTTCTATAGGGTCAGTCCAAAGTATCGGGATATTTTGTAACAACTGGCGGTTCACATAGTCTCCTGCACAAACCAATAGATAAAAAGCTTAGAATATTTAATGAATATGTATACTTTTTTTATAAGATCGTGATTTTTTTTATAATTGAGGCGTAATTTAACAAAATATATATTTTTATTATATATACTTTTAAAATACATAATTTTTCCATTTTAGTTATTTAATTCTTCAAAATTTAAATTTTCCTAAGATCTAGTTAATTTTGTGTGTGTTCACGATAATTAAATTTTTTGTATTTATTGTGTCTTATATCACAATTTAGTTTAAGCTCCCAGTGGTGCACTACTAATCTTAGCTCTCTCTCCCTTGTTCCAATCTTGACTTCTTAGTCGTTATATCCGGTAAACCAAATGGGTTCTAAAAAAATCTCGAGATTTTGAAAACTCAATAGTAGTCTCCCTCGGCACAGCCTTTACAGAATGCTAAAGAAAATGTAAATTATTATTATATCTAAGTTAGAAGCCATGGAGGCGTTTATCTCTAGAATTTAAATAAAGTGAGCCCATACTATTTCAAAATTTGAGCGAAAAATCCCTCTATTCTACGGTAGGTCACCACCATTGCCAACATGGGAGACCGGACTGCTCCACAACTTCGCAGCGCCCTTACGACAAGTAAGCATGTGTTTTACCGTAATGGACATGTAAGAAAGAATCAAGAGATATCGACTTCGAATTTTCTAATTTTCATCTCTTGCTTTTAAAAACTAGTATCTACCTCCACCCTCCTCTTCCTGATTTTTACCTCCATCCCCTGCTCGGGGAAGGGGACTCCAGACTGCTGCAAAGCCTCCATTTGGTGAGCAAACGGGTTGTTGGGGATCCCAAACTTAAGAAAAAGCGGTACAAGAGGAATAAATCTTCCAAGGCACAATCACAATTTCACCACTATTTCTATCTTTCACTTTCAAAAATACTCATAAACTCAATTTGTGTTTCCTATCAGAATGCAAGCAGTTTACGTATTAAACTTCAGAAAATGTAATCTGTCATTTATTTATCAGGTTACCGTTTTTACAGAAACCTATTTTAAGACGAAAATTCTTAGCTCCGAAGTTTTCCCAGATGTATGTACTGTACACCGAATAGATCGCCTATTAAGCGAAAGGGTGGTGTCCTCTTAATGATTCCTCCGGACTTACGTCGGAATTATAAAGTTTCGAGGAATGCAATGTTGTTGAATTTCTGTCAATGTTGCTATCTGCCTATGGTAGTTCGAATTTTATTAAATGTTCCGACATTCAAATCGGATATATTTTAACCATCTTTACGCAACCCAATTGATTTCTTATAGTTTTTTGGATTATTGCTATTAAGTAGTTCTAGGTGATTTTAACATCCCTGGGCTAACTAGTCCCCAAATAATTCCACGTATTCGCCGCTTTTGTGCCCACGCTTACGATTGACGTAGCCAAGATTACCCTGTCCAATGACATAGCATGCATAACATGTGACGTGGAAAGCTGCTCTTGGTTAAAGAGCGGATAAATATTCTCTTGAAGGGGTGGCAACGCTACACTTTTATCAGGCACTGTGTATCTGTGGAGCAGAATGTGATGTGAGCGGTCGCTCTACACTTTTTTCCTTTGCCTTTTGACACAGTATGGCCTTTTCGCAGACAATTGATGCATAAGGAGGCTGACTTAACAAACTCGAACCTTTGTATTACAGAGAGACGCCCAAACGGGCTGCAATTCTGTAGTGAATGATCTTCTGCATTGCAATAGCTACAAGTTTGCTGAGGCTTGCTGTTGGAGGAGGAACACGAAAATGAGCTTCGATTATGTGGTTTGCTTGACGGTAATTTTTCCAGCTTTGGTTTTGTCGATTCTTCAGCCGATAAATGCTGGTATCGGCGATTTAACATTTTCTCACAATCGGACCAAATTGGCAATGTCTCATAATCGAGCTGTTCCTCCCATTTTTGTTTAGTCACTGGCTTGACTCTATTTAATACCAAATATATCAACATTGCGTTCGAAATTTTTGTATCATCTCCTATCGATAGCAGAGAACCGTAAATCGACGAAACAGTGTCGATAAGATTTCTCAAGGAGGATGCGGATTGATGCGATATTTTTGGAAGACTAAACAATGTTGAAATATTATTCATAAAGATGAGGCACTCGTTATCGTAAACCTTTTTTAAACTGGCCATCGCCTTTTCGTAATTACTCTCGGTGACTTGGTAAGCTTTAATTGTTCCTAAAGCTTCACCAGAGAGACATGAAATTAAATGGTTAAATTTTTCGATGACTGGAATGCTGGCGTCTTTATGAACCAAAGTTTCGAAAAGGCTAATCAAATTTTTGAATTCCGAAGAATTTTCACTAAATTTTGGCAATGCCAAATTCGGAAGTCGCGCACGAGTTGGTGCTACAGCAGCTGATCCCGGAGTTTCGCTGCTGGCTGCTGTCCTAATGGCAGGTAATAATGACATTAATTTTGCCTTGGTCACGATGCTAAGTTCTTCCAACTCGTCGCCATATTCATCGCCACTATCTATTTCTTCTATCTGTTCTTGTATTTGATTTGCCTTGTTAATTGAAGCATTTAAGTTTTCGAGTCGACATTTCAATTCTTCTTCTAAAATCGGAATCGAACCCTGTTCCAGCCGCTCGTTTAATCGGCGAATGGTTCTGACCCTACTTTGGAGCTTGCTTTTTAACTCCTCCAGAAGAGATTTATTTTTTGTATCCTGGGTCATTTTACGAATTAATTAAATTAATTTTCCCAAGAATGATAATAATGGCCGAGAATTATTGTTTAAATCAGAAAGACGACGAAAGTATTAATTATAGCTTTCGAATCAAATATAAATAATATCAAAATAATATCAAATAAACACTCAATTAAAAGAATAAAAAAAATATATATAGATAAATATTCTTTTTAATTTAATAATTATTTAATATTAATAATTAATGAATTAATATTACAAATTAATATTTTTATTTTGTTGACAAATATTTTATTTAATTGAAACGAGTCACGCAGTATCTATATTAATAGTGGGTGCAAGTGACGCCGAAAAGTGTATACCCGACAAATACAGGGTAGCGCGTCACTTGGCGGTCCGCCAATCAAATGACCGAAGAAGAGTATACCCGACAAAAACAGGGTAGCGCGTCACTTGGCGGTCCGCTAATCTAAGCGCGCCAAACTAAGAAAGCCCAACAACAACAACGACTGCACTGGCACACAAGCGAAAGCGAAAACGAAAAAGTTCACCGCTGCAGCTGCTAGTACACAAGGCTTTATGTTTTGGTGCGCAAGCTTGGATTAACTTCCCAACTATTAAAGCGAGTTCTAACGAGAGAGGAGGGGAAGGGGGCGACAGTGATTGCAATATTATACATTAAATAACAAAAATAAATGTTGCGTCCAAGTGCGGTTCAATTTTATGTATGTATATATGTTAATTTTAGACAATATATAATTGAATAAATAAAACATGCAATGTTGCTCTACTATAAATACGTATGTGCCAAGAACTGAAAGCGAGGTGCAATATTTCAGCACAAGATAATAAACAATTATTTTATTTTACTCCAGCTTTCAATTTTTTGCACAAATACCTCTGATTGGTGATATCTATATATATAAAAATGCTCTGTTCGTGTCTACTTCCTTCATAGACTTGAAAAGTTCTGAACCGTTTAAGCCCAAATTTTTACACAACATGCGTTGAGGTTCCAGCTCGGTTATTGTTTACTTTTGATGTTGATAGCTTATCTGCATTTGCGAATATATCAATTTTTTTCGCGGTTCCCCGCGCCCCTTCTCCTGCGCCCTTTACAGGCAGCCAGCTGAATCAAAGCATTTCCTGTCAATCATTCAAAACATATTGAAAGAAGAAATTGGAGATAAAAATTTTATTTTTTTTGTTCAGGTTCAGTAAGAAACGAAGTCATGCCACCCAAGAAGTCGAGTTTGGGTCGTCGTACTCGCAATACAGAAGCAAACAGATGTAAGATTACGAATATGACTGACGAAGAACGGGCCTCCATCCGAGAGACTGAGCGGCTGAAAGCAATGCAGATGCACAACGCACAATTTTATTCTTGTCCACCCGGGGTCGCCATGAATTTTTTAATTAGTTTATTAAAAATTAAAATTTTAAATAAACCGAGATGTGGTGGCAAGAATTTGGCACGGACGAAAAATGATATGATGATTCGAATTCAAAGTATGCGAGTAATATATATTTCTTAGCTTAGCCTAGCTTATGCTAAGGTTGGCGAAGGCGAGGCGAATTCGCGATGAGCGCGAGAGAGCTTTATTGCGCTCTCGCCTTCGCCCTAAACTAACTACACTAGACTTCAAATTATCTTCTCAGCCAACCCACGCTTTCTTTTCAGAATTCAACAGTAAATTGGCCATCTTTTTGCTCAATTTTTTTTAATTATCTATTCAGCCTTCACTGTTTCAAGCTTATTAACAATTGTTATTTTTTCAACAGTAACATCCAGGTGCAATTGGAACAAGATCGTTTAATAAGACAATTGACTGGCATTATTTTAAGTCCAATCACAAATTTGTTGAAGGACCGCATAACAACATCGATAGCCGATGGACTCAAGGAGCAAATGCAATCTGTAATGGATGACTTTAATACCGAGGATCCTTTACAGCTGCGCAACTTTACTAGAAAATGGTTGTCTGGAATAACACAAAATGCGACAATTGAATTAATGTATCACTAACACTGAAAAGGAGGGGGGCGATCCTGCCGCTAAAGATCCTGTACTGGAAAATAGCTCCCGCGACGCAGTCGGAAAGTATGATAACACGTAGTGGTTAAAATGATAAGTAGGGGGCGTCGTGGAGCTCAAAATAATTGGTTCCGCTTTATTACGCATCATACATAGAACTAATTAGCTTAAACGTAAGGGCTGCGCTCCCGACCGAAAAGCTAAGCTTAACAGTGCGAGAGCGGGCCCAAGAAGTGGAGCGTGAACTAGCCGTCCCTCAGCTCGCCTAGCAGCGAGCGAAGCTCGGGAACTCGGGAGCGGGCGTTCGCGAACATCGAAGAGTGGGCGCGGGAGCGCTTAGACTAGCCCGATGAGCCGTGCGCGAAGAGCCGACTTGCGGGAGTGCAAGAGCGGCCAAGCTTTGGAAACTCGGTGGGCAGAGGCGGCGCCGCGAAGGGTTGCAACATATTCGTCCTGTATAAGCACTGCCGCGTTCTGCAGGGTGTCCTGGCTAGCGGTGGAAATTGCCTATGCGCACCGGAGTGGAGCGGTGGACGAAGGCCGTGGAGTGGCCGGGGAGAGGCGTAGGATCCTAGAGGTGACGTCGACGTCGGTAGCGGATGAAGTTCGGTGGCAACCTTGGAATCGGTTGGATTGGAACTCTGATCAGAGCGTTTGAGTGGTGCGGAAACTGGACTTCCAGGCATATGCAGGACCGTGTGGTGATTCTGAATGCACGTCTTGCATCGGTCACCTCTGCGGCACTTGCATTGGGATTGTTCGCGGGCCAAACAGTTGGAACAGTAGCGGTTGGTGGACACCGCGCTGAGCCTCTTCTCAGAACTAAGCCTGAGGAACTTGTGGCATTTTCGAAGCGGATGGATTCCGCTGCAGACTCGGCATGGGTAGGATAAAATACCTCGGAAACGTCTGCTCTTGATGTCGTAGGGTACCCAGTAATTGAAGGCGTTGGGAGAAGTGATTCGCGTGGAGAACGCGGATATCCTTTGGCTGGAAGGTTCAGCAGCAATCTGAACACTGGAGGAAGAGTTTCTGGGATGCAGCAGGGTGTGATGCCGTCTGCGGCATGTAAGCCATGTAAGGCAGGAGTGGACACTGGGGCAACCCTGCTGCTGATGGCCTCGTGCCAAACAATTCAAGCAGAGTTGCTTTCTTCGGATGACATTTGATCTCTCGACTACGGTCATTTTAAGGAAACGGGGACATCTTTGCAGGGGGTGGAACACAGGTCACAACTTCTGGGTGTTGGAGTCACTCTGAAGTAAGAAAAATTAAGCCGGGGCGCTGGGGCCCTCGGAGTCGACAACTTTGGCGGAAAATGCCTTGAGTTGGTAGGCGTAACGTCGTCGATGGCCTCCAGCGTACGATGGCGTTCGGTCAGAAACTCGTCTAGCTCGATCCAAGTTGGAATTTTGTCCTTATTGTGGATAGATTGCTCCCACATAGAGAGCATGAGCTTGGGGAGCTTCGTGGAAACCATGTACACCAGGAGGCAGTCCCAGGCTTCGACCTGAATGGCGGTCATCTCTAATGCCGCTCTGGATAGTGCCTTGCAGCTCCCTTAGCGCGCTGCCGGACTCTTGGGGGATAACAACCGCCGGTTCTCGAAGCGGTCGGTGAGGCTTTGCCAAGCTGCGACGAACCCCTCATTGGTGAGCGGGGCTTTGGAAACAATGGCGTGCGCTTCGCCAGTTTTCTTGGATAGTAGGTGGAACAATTTCTCCACCAGGGTGAGACGCGAGTTGTGAATATAAACCGCCGTAAAAAGGTCTCTGAATGTGGGCCACCGAAGACAGTCACCAGCGAAAGTTTCGGTGTCCACCGGTGGCAGGCGACAACCAGCCGACTCCGGAACGGACGTGTTTGGGGAAATCGGCACGGACTGAGAAGCACCCTTTTCCATCAACTCTTGGAGGTCGGCACTACATCTTTCGTAGGCCGAGAAACAATGCTCGTATCTGGACTGGAGCGTTAGCCCGATGGTGGTACTCTCACCGGATGCCTATATAAGTTCAGAACCGTTATCGTAATCCCTTTCGACCTTTTCCCACAGTACTCGAATCTGATCGCGACGCACTTTACACGTGAAAGGAGAGGGCTGGGTGGTTTCTGGGGCATCTAGAGGTTGGATCTTTGCCTCGAATTGACTCACACGGTCTGATGTGGCAATAAACTTCCTCAACGCAATGTCGATGGCGGTTTGAGCCATTTTTGTGGTCGTCCGTGAGTGAGTGAGTGAGCCTAGACGATGGAGCTGGGCTAGTATTTAAAGCGGTTTGCTCTTGAGCGAACAGCAGTGGACTTTTATTTAAGCGGAGAGGGTCGCGGAGATGCAGACTGGGATCTTCCCAAACGGATTGACGGAACCGGCCGTAATTAAATTATGGGAATAATTTTAATTCGAAATTAAAATTCTTGTGTATTTTAGAATAGTATATATAGTAATAGCTTGGAGATCGATGCTCAGCGCAGAATAGCGCGAAGCTTGCCCAATATATATGTATGTATTGTAAATTGATATAAATAAAAATAGGATTTTAAAAAATTCGGATAATTTTAAATCCTTGGTTTACGAAATTTATTTCTTTTTAAAATTGTAGGTGGTGGATTTTGTCTAGTCGGCACTGTTCGGCTGTCGAATGTGTAAGTGCAGTTGCTTGTACACGCTCTAGGCACAAAGAGAACACCAAAAAAATGACAAATAATTACTTGATATGCCCTTATGCGGGCGTGTATATATATGTATGTAATAACTTGGAGATCGATGCTCAGCCCAGAATAGCGAGAAGCTTGCCCAATATATATGTATGTAAATATGTAGGATTTGTATTGGCACAGTGGAGCGTCGAGAAGTGGACTGTATTGAATTGTGCGAACAGAAAAAATGAGTATGGATACAGCACAAAAATTAGCGAAAATATCGTGACAGCGGCGGACTTTTCGGCGAGCAGGGTGAATTCCCGCAACAAACGCACACCGGCTGGCCGATATTAATTATTTCTTTTTGTAACACTATTTCACTGTTCACGGAGAACTTTTTTTTGTACGGAAATATTAGCACAAGTTTAGAAGGCGTGTGTGTGTATGTGGCTGCACATAGGCCTCGACCGTTGGCAAGTGGATGAACGACGGGGAATCGAAGAGACGGCGAGGAGGATGGCGGCGCACACAAAACGGACACGGATGGAAATTTTCAAAGTTCGGAGGCGAATAGAAAGTGGAATTTCTCACTGCCATGGTGTCAGGAAAACTCGGAAGGGGAGTTGACACGAACAGAACAATAAATTTTGTAGCGGTGCGACCGAAATTAAATGTTCGGCCCACTGTTGAAGACCGGCAGCAAGAACAAGACGGAAGCAAGCATATACTTATCTCTAGCGGAAAAATCACCGGGAACTACTGGTGAAAGGACGGAAAGATATCCGGATCCGGCTCGACATCGAAGAGTGGGCGCGGGAGCGCTTAGACTAGCCCGATGAGCCGTGCGCGAAGAGCCGACTTGCGGGAGTGCAAGAGCGGCCAAGCTTTGGAAACTCGGTGCGCAGTGGCGGCGCCGCGAAGGGCCTCCTGACGTGAACAGACACAAATTTACTTGTGTTTTCATAATGTTATATTCTTTATTTCTTACAATTACAAAATGACCGTTTAATAAATATTTTTATTGCATGAACTGGTCTTGCTTATTTTTTTTTAAGAATAAAATGGATATTAAGGCCAATCAAGTCTATCAAACTTCTCTATTCTCAAGTTAATTACTGGCTGCGATCAGTTCGGATATTAAAAAAAAAAAACCAATACATTTAACAGAAACTCACGTCTGAAAAGACGTTCAGTATGGCTACGATTGGCGAAACTTGGGCTATCCTTAGTCCACGCCAGGGAGAAGGGACTTACTGAACTGAAGACGACCGTTCTGATCAGGTGCGATGCGAACGCGAGGCACACGCTTTGGGGGAGCTCGGAAACGAATGATTGATAATATTATTTTGATAATATTTGATAATATAATATTAATAATATAATTTTTTTGATAATATTAATTGTCAAAAAGTTACAATATATAAAAAGGGAAATACGGCAACACAGCACGGGAGGCTTCCAAAGTTGGGAAGAAGTTAGGGGAAGACAAAGGAACTGAGGGATATGAGGTGAAGAGCGCCGAAGTCCTTTAATACAAGCTATGAAACCAAGAAATATTAACCATACAACGAAGCACAAAAAGCATACACAAATTAAGTATATGAAGCCACGAAGGATTCCTGGAAGAGCTACTGTGAGTCACTGGAAGGCATTAAGGACATGTAGAAAATAAGCAAAGCACCAAAGGGCAGACAAGCTCTACCCTAATTAAAAGAGCAGATGGTACAGCTACAATAGAGGAGTCACTAGAAATACTAGTTGACACTTACTTTCCAGGGAAACTACGAAAGAATTCATAACCTCACGCAGATTCGTTTGAGAAATACAAAAGCTCGGGTCCGGACGACATAATACTGGCAATGCTACAAACAGCCAAAAATCATCTCTATATGGCTACAAACCACATAAGAGAATTCCACAAGACTGACGCTCGTCTCGCAGTTAGTTAGTTAATCGTCTGTCTGCCACATCTCGTTCTCTCTTTTGTCAACTAGTTAATAGATCGACTGGTATCACACTTGCGATGACTAATGCTGAAGTTATGTTTTACACGCTCAGTAAAGACTTTGATCTGCAGGCTGCCTCAAGAGTTTCTACCCAGACCTCGCATCCGTTCAGCATGATTGTGTGAGTCACTTCCATTAAAAGCATCCGCATTGTTTTGATGTCAACTTTCGCTGAGCGTACTCGGTATTTCGTGCTGAAAAAAATTGATGTCAACTTTCGCTGTGCGTACTCGGTATTTCGTGCTGTGATGACTGCGACTATTTTTGTCACCCGGAGTAAAAGGTTCGATAGACATATCTAGATAAAAATGTCTAGTAATGCGCGTATTTAACAGTCTACGACGATTTGAGGTCTGTTCTCAGCAATTTGTCCTCTGCAGGAATGTTGTCGGGACCTCGAACCTTTTTCTTTTCTTATAGTTTTTGCCGCCCTCCGTAGTTTGTTTTCTGTGCAGATTATTTGTATACCCTTGCAGGGTATTATAATTTTAGCCATTACAGATCAGCAGATCAGTGATCAGCATCAACAGTCAAGTCAACTTAGCCATGTCCGTCTGTCTTTCTGTCCGTCTGTTTCTACGGACACCAGTCTCTCAGTTTAAAGCTATCTGAACGAAACTTTTCAGTCTTCTATGTACTCTCACTTGTATATATGTCGGAATGGGCCGGAGCAAACGACTATATCATAAAGCTACCATAGGAATGATAAAAAAATTAAAAAAGAAGTACATATATCATAACTTTTTTAAATTTTCAATAAATTTTTATCAAATTTTATTTTTATGAAAAACAGGCTGCCATACAAACGATCCTTAAATAATGTAAAACTGTAAATGTAATGTACATATAGGTGAGTGAATTGAAAGCAGGCATTACTTCATTTTTTTTATATAAATATATATAATTTATATTGCATTAATTCCTAGTGATTGAAGTTCTATCTGCAAGGGGATATAAACTACAGAACTTCCTTTTATGTTTTTTATGTGTTTTTATTTAATAAGAAACAGTATGTGGTCCGATTTCTTTTCCTTCATTTTTTGTATAGTGTTTTTGCTCTTAGCTTCTTTATAACAATTGTTTATTGGAGGCGGGCGATTCTAATTGTCGATGCACATGATAATGAAAACACGGAACTATTTCGGGCCGCTCTAATTGTCGATGCACTCGATAATAAAAACACGGGAACTATTTCGGGGTATTACGCGACATGCGTAGGGTCTTTATTGGTAGAAATGTGATATATAACTAACAACATGAAACTAAAACCTAAAACTGCCCTTTTGGCGTGAAGGCTGATCGTAGGAGGTTGAATATAATCAATGGACTCTAGAGTTTTATGACGCTCTGTTAGGAAATAACTAAGTTGTAGCTACGTAGGCATTTCTGCCGCACATTCAAAATCAACTGAAATTCCCTCTGAACACGCTTCTTACTCTTTCTCGATCTTATACCATAGCGCTCGGACTTGGTCAAGATGCATTTTGTACGTATACTGAGATAGAATGGATACAGAATTTGGATTCGAACTGATTCAGACGGTGAAAGGTCAAAATAAATTAATTTAAAACGGATGGTGCCATAATGATTTTATATGATTTTGTATTTTCAAACTGGTTTATAAGTTCGAAACTTATTTATCTAGATTTAATTATACTTAAAATTTAAAAAATCAATCGGAATCGTAGTATAGCTACAAAGTAGATAATAAATATATGACAATAATTTTAAAATTGTTTGGAAACCTTTGATTTTGTCTAAGGAACACAACGACAACAACAATTCCTAAAAATTTTGTAAAAACCCGCCAAAACTATCCTAGCCCAGCTAGCCTAGCTATAAGCTAATTAGTGTAACGATAAGTATTGGCCGATAATATAAGATTATTAGACAAAATTAAATTGTTTATTTTGGATTAAATTTCCTTAAAGTCGCTGGTGGCACTGTTGGCACTGTATCACCGTGCTTTGCAAGTCAGGAATATTACATTACATTTGAGTCTATGCATGTGTGTATATATTTAGTGTTGTAAATATATTTTTGCGGGAAATGTACATATATTGTCGTTCTTCACTTGGATTTGCCTTTAACGACTCCACATCTCTGGTTCCCGCCAAATAATAGGGAAGCCTCCTGGCCCGAGGCCGACAATTAGATGTGAAGTTCGTACGTTTTATTCTGCGGAAAAATTAACTTAACCTTAATTTTACACTTCAAAAAACTCTCACACGCGCTTACCGCAGTGTGTCCTCCTAATTTTCGCACGACAATAAGACGCTCAATTTTCACGGTTAATTTAGCGATAAAAATATGCCCGTTCACTCTTGGGCTCAAAATCCATCAGTATTTTTTACGTTATTCTTAATATACTATCTACGCCTATCGATTACAATATTCGATCGTCGACATCCCCGAACCCGTGAAGAACCGCTTCACTCAATTCAAAACCGCAAGTTTAGAGACGGGTCGCATCATTGTCCGAGATAGGCCGTTGTTGTTTGTGCGCAATGTAGCGCGTCTGGCGACTCCATCAGCTCCGCTGTAGACTTCCTCCACGATGCCCTTGCGCCACTCTCGTCGGGGCGAGGCAGGATCACAGATGATGACCATGTCGCCCTGACGGATGGGCTCCGTCCTCCTGCACCACTTCTCGCGCCGCACCAGCGTAGGTAGGTACTCCAGGACCCACCTCTTCCAGAAACGGTCTCTCAGTAGGCGAGCAATCCTCCAGGGCTTTCGTGTAGAGCATTCCTTGGGCAACTCCGCACCCAGGCCAGGGGTATCCGGCAGATTGGCTACTCGCTTGAATAGGTCATTCGGCGTCAACGGTGCTTCCTGGTCCGCTTCCACCGGCAAATGGGTAAGCGGACATGAATTTACGACATTCTCCGCCTCGATCAGGAAACTCTCCAAAACATGTTCCCTCTGTGCGACTTCCTTTAGGGTATGACGCAGTACTCTTTTGACGCATTGCACCATTCGCTCCCATATTCCTCCCTCAGACGGGTTCGCTGGGCAGTTGAAGATCCATTTAATGCTCCTGCTTGACAGCTCATCCTGAATTTTCTCCATCTCGAATACGTCTCCAAAGCGCCTGGCCTCCGTTTCTGCTCCCACGAAGTTCTTGCCGTTATCACTGCGCAGTCTGTGTACTGGTCCTCTACGGCAGACGAAATTCCTATTTGCGATGATTCAGGAATCCGTCAACCGATCATGTGCCAATCCAGGTGGATCGCCCTTGTCGTCAAGCACGTCAACAAGGCGACCCAACGCTTCTCCTTGTGACGGGAAACAGTCACCAACAGTGGCCCAAAGTAGTCCAATCCTGTGTATTTGAATGGCCAACCTCCCGCTTCCAGTCGATCTTCTGGATGGGGTCCCATTATCGGCGGCACCGGCCGGGCTCGCTGCAACTTGCAATCGTTGCACGACGAGATCACTTTATTCATAACTCGCCTCATCTTCGCGACCCAGAAACTCGTCCGGATATCCGCAATCGTCGCATCCACGTATTGATGCTTCATTGTGACGTGGAAGTGATTGACGATCATCTCCGTAAGATTGTACCTGTGCGACAGTATTACGGGCCTCCTCGCACTGTACGGAACGCATAATGCGGCATCAATTCTGCCATAAGCTCGTAGAACTCCGTGGTCATCCACGTAGGGCATCAGCCCTCGAATGTCGCTCGTCATGGCGACACCCTTTCCGCATCCCATCGACCTCATCTCGTCGGGAAAAGAATCCAATTGAGCCTGCCTGATTAACAGGTTCTCTGCAGCCGGACATTCTGCTGCTGTAAGGCCGTATTCCTCGAGCACGCTTCTCTGTTTACGGCACCGGCGCGTAAGCCTCAAGACCCACGCTGTGGTTCTAACCAAGCGACTGAAGCTCGAAAACCTCTGGAATGAGATATCAAAACCATTCGCCGCAGCCAAGGCAAACTCACTGGGCATCTCCTCTTCATCAGGGGCATCTGGAACACGCTTAATCTCCTTTTCAGGCGCCGGCCAGCTGTTTGCTGGCTGCCTTAAAAAGGCAGGTCCACGTATCCATCGGGATTCCTGACTAAGGTCCACTTCTCTTTGCGACCGAGTCGCATCATCCACCGCATTTTCGGCTGTAGGTACCCATCGCCAATGGGAAACCTTCGACGAATCCAAAATCTCAGACACTCGATTCCCGACAAACTGCTTGTACCGGCGGTGTGTGCTGCCAATCCATCTCAGCACCGTCTTCGAGTCTGACCATAAGACCACGTCGTTGATGACCACACTGTGCTCCTCCTTGACAGTGTTCATTAGTCTGGTTCCAAGAACTGCTGCTTGCAGCTCCAACCGTGGGATCGACATCGTTCTCATAGGGGCACACTTCGTCTTTGCGCATACGAAGCTCACCAGCACATTATCGTCCTCATATGTGACCCTCCAGTAGGCCACCGCCGCGAATGCAGATTGACTTGCATCCACGAACACGTGCAGCTCTATGGCTCTAACTGCTCCGTGCCCAAAATAATGGCGAAGACAACGGAACTATCCTACGGCATCCATCTCTTTACGCCAAATCGCAAAGGCCTTGCCAATCTCCTCCGGTAGTGGTTCATCCCACTGGATCTTCTGCCTCCAAATCTCTCTCAGCAACAGCTTCGCTGTAATCATCAGGCAGCACAGGAATCCCAGTGGGTCGATCGTTGACATCACTAGGCTCAAGTATTCCCTTTTCGTAGGAACTCGATCCCCTCTTAGAACGCTGATTGGCACTCGGTGATACTCCACTTTGAGCCTGAAGTCATTCGTGGCTACCTGCCAACGCATTCCAAGAATCTTCTGCTCAGCCTCGCCCCATCCAACGCTCTTGACTCGTCCAGGTGGTCCCAACGCCGTCTCCACGGTGGGTGAGCTGGATGAGAACTTGCATAGCTCGAATCCAGCTTTCGCGTGTATCTCCTTCACACGGGTAGATACGCTAATAGCTTCGCGCTCTGTAGCGAAACTATTCACGTAGTCGTCGACGTAGTGGTAGTCGACGATGGCCTTGACTGCTCTCGGATCCGAATCACGAAATCGCAGGGCATTCACAGTCTTCACGTAATGTGCAGCGCTCGGCGAACAGGCTGCGCCAAAGGTCATTACGTTCATCACGTAAACAAAGGAATCTTTGGGAACATCTATCTTCGGGTCGGATCAGCACTTGGTGGAACATCTCCTTGATATCACCGCAGACTCCGACTGCTCCTTCTCTGAAATGAAAGAGCACGGCTGGCAAAGACTTGTAGTGCTGAGGTCCTTTGTCCAACGCCGAATTTAACGACGTTTCTCCAACTTTGGCTGCCGCATCGAACACAAGCCGGACCTTACCGGGCTTGTTCGGGTTTTCGACACCAAAGTGTGGCAAATACCATATCCGATCACTATTCTCCGCGGCCTCATGTGGCTCCAACCGCCTCGCGTATCCTTTTGCAACATAATCCTTGATGATCCGACAGTATTCCAGCGCCAACTGTTCGTTGCGCTTCATCTTCTTCTCGACGTTGACCAGCCGTTTGTACGCCATCTCATAGCTCTGTGGCAGCTTCACGTGGTTGTCCTTCCAGAGTAGTCCCGTTTGGTAGCGACGCCCCACTCTCACCGTGGTGTCTTCGAGTATCCTTTGTGCCCGCATGTCGTCGCTGGCTGCGACCTGTGACAAAAGCTTCACACCAAAGTTCTCCAAATCGAAGTAATCCTCTACCATTTTTTCCACCGTATCATCCATCGACACGACAAGTAGGCAGGACCTCGGTGATGGCGAAGTGAACTGCCCCTTTACGGGCCCGAACACAACCCAGCCTAGCTCGGTCCCTCACTGGCAAATCGCCTAGTTCTCAGTGGCAATCCCAGCTGTCCATGATCCAGGCCGATGAGCAACTTCGGCACCACATTGCTGTAAGGCTTCATCGGCAGGCGCGCATCCTTATGCACACCCTTGACATCCTGCCGACTTAACGTCTGCATCGGTAGGCTCGAAATGGCATACACGTTTCTCAGTACATGGCGAGTGGACTTTCCAACTCCACTTATTTTCAGACTCACTACGTTCGTGGTCTCTCTGGATGCCCTTCCTCCAAACCATTGGATATTTAGCTGTCGGCGCTCTCCTTGTATTCCCAGATCCCTCCGTAGTTCGTCGTCGATCATCGTAACGGAGGATCCTTCATCAAAGAGCTCGTACGTATTCACCGTCCGTCCGGCTCCGTACAGCGTTACTGGCAGTATACGGAACAGAAGGCGGCCTCCCTCGGCGTCAACGCAGCTTAGATTCCTCTGCACAGGCGAATCCGCTTCCTGTGGTGCCCTTCTCTCCAGGCTGTTTACGGCGGGCCGCTGGTTCTCCTCGTGGTCCCTGTGACCGTCTCGTGGTAATGACCTTCTGCCCGGGCTGTATCTGGAAACCGATGACTGCTGGTTCCCTTCGTTGTGGCGACTGTACCCACCTCATTGCTGCGGCCTTTTCTCATCGTCCGCGTCATGCAGCAGACGGTGATGCAACTTGCGACAGTCATT
The DNA here is from genome assembly GCF_035046125.1 of Drosophila serrata. Lineage (NCBI taxonomy): Eukaryota > Metazoa > Arthropoda > Insecta > Diptera > Drosophilidae > Drosophila > Drosophila serrata. The sequence goes on along the minus strand of NW_028257189.1, from coordinate 279,973 downwards.
AATCTGGCACTCCCTATGCACATTGCAGAATCTCGTCGTGTGCCCACTTCGTAAGCATGAGAAGCAGAGCTTACGCCTCCTCATCATGCTCAACCTGCCCGGTGGCGGAGTTCCAATAAATTCCTTGTAGTTCGTAACTGCGTGTTGTCCTCCACAATTGGACAACATCCGTGCCGATCATCCTGTCGATCGCATTTCATGGCGTCGATATTAGCATGAAGAACTCGACGCTTCGGCTCCTTTCCCTCTACATCCAAAACGGTACACAAAACGTTTGCGTAGCCCTGTAACCATCCGCTGAAGTGCACTATAGTGGGAAAGGGCTGGATCGTCGCAGCATACTTGGCCCAATCCACGGGCTTGCTCGTAGGGAGCTTGGCCACAAGCTCCTCCATGAGAGATGAGTTCCCCAGATGCTGCTCCGCGTTTGCCGCCTGCAAGAAAGCCATGAGGTTACTCACTCGGGTAGCGAAGGGAACAATCTTCGCTAGATTGTGCTCCGAAATTGGTTGCACTTCTCGCATATTGTTCAGCTGACTGCGTATAAGCTGCTCCGGTCGGCCAAACCTGGCCGACTGGAGCGACTTCACTGCCTCGCGAGCGTCATCCTTTAGAGCCTTCAACAACCTTTGATTGTTCTCCAAATCCGTGCAGTTATACGCCCGTCTCCTCTCCGTGAATGCACAGCTGAAAATCGGCCACTCCTCTGGCTGCCCTCTAAATATAGGCAGATCTGGGAGCTTTCTTGGCCCGTATGTTCCTTGAATTCCATTCGACGTCAATATAGTGGGGGATCCGACAAGTGGCGAAACTGATGCCACGTTGCGCGTATTCACATCCGGTAGTGTAAACACATGCGCCGTCTGCGCAGTGCTGTGCTGTGAACGGTGACCCACTGCAAGGTGGCGGCAGCGTGCAGAACGCGCTGTACCCACCGACACTATGATAGGGCGCCGACCCGACCCCGTTACATGAGGTCTCCTCAACCGATGTCGCTAATGGCGGGCCGCTCCAAAATGGCGGCTGGCCTGACGCTACACTGTGCGCGCCAACTGCGACTGGCGCGCAATTGGCGGTGCCCACACTTCCCAGGGACTTAAGCTGCTGCAGCTCCTTTTCCAGCGCTGCGATCCTCGCCAGGAGATCCAACGTGGGATCCTCTCTAGCATTGATGTTCGCAGTTGAGGCTGCAGTGCTTCCATGTTGGGGAGCTGATGTAATCTCCGTAGTGGCTGGGCTAGATATAGCCGCTGCCGTGGTTATGTCTACCAGCGGCCAGGTTTCTGTTTCACTACTAACTGGTTGCTGATCCACTCGTGTTGTTATAGGGGTGGCTTCCCCTCCATTCAGCCGGGCGCTCCTCCTGGGTGAGCGCTGTATCTTCCCGATTCCAATAGGGCGCTGACTTAGCGCACTTCAAATGGCGTATCTGTGCCTCCTTGTCGCTGGCTGCGACCACTGACGCCGCCTGCGTCTCCTTGTCGCTGGCTGCGACTACTGACGCCGCCCGCGTCTCCTTGTCGCTGTCTGCGACCACTGACGCTACTGGCGTCTCCTTGTCGCTGGCTGCAACTTCTCCATCAACACGTGGGGCGCTGCCTGCGCTCCCAAGTTGCTTTAGCAGTCTCTTTCGGATTGCGAATAAAAGGAGTTGTCGTGCTTCACTTGGATTTGCCTTTAACGACTCGAAATCTCTGGTTTCCGCCAAACAATAGGGAAGCCTCCTGGCCCGAGGCCGACAATTAGATGTGAAATTTGTACGTTTTATTCTGCGGAAAAATGAACTTAACCTTAATTTTACACTTCAAAAAACTCTCACACGCGCTTACCGCAGTGTGTCCTCCTAATTTTCGCACGACAATAAGACGCTCAATTTTCGCGGTTAACTTAGCGATAAAAATATGCCCGTTCACTCTTAGGCTCAATCCATCAGTATTTTTTACGTTATTATTCTTAATATACTAACTACGCCTATCGATTACAATATTCGATCGTCGACATATATCATTGGAGTGGACTGTATTGGAAATATGTATATGTAAACCCTTCAGTACCATTCCTTTTGGATTCAATATTGAATATACTTTTTTTATAAGATCGTGATTTTTTTTATAATTGAGGCGTAATTTAACAAAATATATATTTTTATTATATATACTTTTAAAATACATAATTTTTCCATTTTAGTAATTTAATTCTTCAAAATTGAAAATTTCTTAAGATCTAGTTAATTTTGTGTGTTTTCGGTAATTAAATTCTTTGTATTAATTGTGTCTTATTTCACAATTTAGTTTAAGCTGTCAGTGGTGCACTATAAATCTTAGCTCTACTCCCTTGTTCCAATCTTCACTGCTAAGTCGTTATATCCGGTAAACAAAATGTGTTCTAAAAAGATCTCGAGATTTTGAAAACTCAATAGTAGTCTCCCTCGGCACAGCCTTTATAGAATGCTAAAGAAAATGTAAATTATTATTATATCTAAGTTAGAAGCCATGGAGGCGTTTATCTCTAGAATTTAAATAAAGTGAGCCCATACAATTTCAAAATTCGAGTGAAAAATTCCTCTATTCTACGGAAGGTCACCACCATTGCCAACATGGGAGACCGGACTACTCCACAACTTCGCAGCGCCCTTACGACAAGTAAGCATGTGTTTTACCGTAGTGAACTTGTAAGAAAGAATTAAGAGATATCGACTTCGAATTTTCTAATTTTCATCTCTTGCTTTTAAAAACTAGTATCTACCTCCACCCTCCTCTTCCTGATTTTTACCTCCATCCCCTGCTCGTGGAAGGGGACTCCAGACTGCTGCAAAGCCTCCATTTGGTGAGCAAACGGGTTGTTGGGGATCCCAAACTTAAGAAAAAGCGGTACAAGAGGAATAAATCTTCCAAGGCACAATCACAATTTCACCACTATTTCTATCTTTCACTTTCTAAAATACTCATAAACTCAATTTGTGTTTCCTATCAGAATGCAAGCAGTTTACGTATTAAACTACAGAAAATGCAATCTGTCATTTATTTATCAGGTTACCGTTTTCACAGAAACCTATTTTAAGACGAAGATTCTTAGCTCCGAAGTTTTCCCAGATGTATGTACTGTACACCGAATAGATCGCCTATTAAGCGAAAGGGTGGTGTCCTCTTAATGATTCCTCCGGACTTACGTCGGAATTATAAAGTTTCGAGGAATGCAATGTTGTTGAATTTCTGTCAATGTTGCTATCTGCCTATGGTAGTTCGACTTTTATTAAATGTTCCGACATTCAAATCGGATATATTTTAACCATCTTTACGCAACCCAATTGATTTCTTATAGTTTTTTGGATTGTTGCTATTAAGTAGTTCTAGGTGATTTTAATATCCCTGGGCTAACTAGTCCCCAAATAATTCCACAAATTCTTTTCCTACTAAAATTCAATATGACTTTATTACGGGCTGGTTTAACAATCCGATATCTCTAGTGATATTTGCTTTGTCCCTGATCCGGCGAAAATCAGTTTAGCTAGGGTGGCGCCGCCAACTTAACCCGAAGATCCCTATATTATCCTACTTTCTATGTGACTTTGAGATTGCATTACAGTGTATATCTGATCGACCAGCCAAAAAACTGCTCTGTTTTAACAGTACAGATTTGAAACGCCTTAATAATATCATATCTGATTTTAATCTTTAAAAATTAAGTTAGCAGCTCTGTCAAAATTTACCGTACTGAACGCGAAAGATTACAAAAATTATTTGCATTATCCAGTTCTCTTGGGACCAAAAACAGTTTCTCATACTTCCACGCTTTCTTTTGAAAATTCAACAGTAAATTGGCCATCTTTTTGCTTAATTTTTTTAAATTATCTATTCAACCTTCACTGTTTCAAGCTTATTAACAATTGTTTTTTTTTTAACAGTAACATCCAGGTGCAATTGGAACAAGATCGTTTAATAAGACAACTGACTGGCATTATTTTAAGTCCAATCACAAATTTGTTTAAGGACCGCATAACAACATCGATAGCCGATGGACTCAAGGAGCAAATGCAATCTGTAATGGATGACTTTAATACCGAGGATCCTTTACAGCTGCGCAACTTTACTAGAAAATTGTTGTCTGGAATAACACAAAATGCGACAATTGAATTAATGTATCATTGACACAAATTTACTTGTATTTATAATAATGTTATATCCTTTATTTCTTACAATTACAAAATGACCGTTTAATAAATATTTTTATTGCATGAACTGGCCATGCTTTTTTTTTTTAAGAATAAAATGGATGTTAAGACCAATCAAGTCTATCAAACTTCTCAAATCTCAGTTCGGATATTAAAAAAAACCAATACATTTAACAGAAACTCACGTCTGAAAAGACGTTCAGTATGGCTATGATTAGCGAAACTTGGGCTATCCTTAGTCCACGCCAGGGAGAAGGGACTTACTGAACTGAAGACGACCGTTCTGATCAGGTGCGATGCGAACGCGAGGCACACGCTTTGGGGGAGCTCGGAAACGAATGATTGATAATATTATTTTGATAATATTTGATAATATAATATTAATAATATAATTTTTGATAATATTATTTGTCAAAAAGTTACAATATATAAAAAGGCAAATACGGCAACACAGCACGGGAGGCTTCCAAAGTTGGAAAGAAATTAGGGGAAGACAAAGGAACTGAGGGATATGAGGTGAAGAGCGCCGAAGTCCTTTAATACAAGCTATGAAACCAAGAAATATTAACCATACAACGAAGCACAAAAAGCATACACAAATTAAGTATATGAAGCCACGAAGGATTCCTGGAAGAGCTACTGTGAGTCACTGGAAGGCATTAAGGACACGTAGAAAATAAGCAAAGCACCAAAGGGCAGACAAGCTCTACCCTAATTAAAAGAGCAGATGGTACAGCTACAATAGAGGAGTCACTAGAAATACTAGTTGACACTTACTTTCCAGGGAAACTACGAAAGAATTCATAACCTCACGCAGATTCGTTTGAGAAATACAAAAGCTCGGGTCCGGACGACATAATACTGGCAATGCTACAAACAGCCAAAAATCATCTCTATATGGCTACAAACCACATAAGAGAATTCCACAAGACTGACGCTCGTCTCGCAGTTAGTTAGTTAATCGTCTGTCTGCCACATCTCGTTCTCTCTTTTGTCAACTAGTTAATAGATCGACTGGTATCACACTTGCGATGACTAATGCTGAAGTTATGTTTTACACGCTCAGTAAAGACTTTGATCTGCAGGCTGCCTCAAGAGTTTCTACCCAGACCTCGCATCCGTTCAGCATGATTGTGTGAGTCACTTCCATTAAAAGCATCCGCATTGTTTTGATGTCAACTTTCGCTGAGCGTACTCGGTATTTCGTGCTGAAAAAAATTGATGTCAACTTTCGCTGTGCGTACTCGGTATTTCGTGCTGTGATGACTGCGACTATTTTTGTCACCCGGAGTAAAAGGTTCGATAGACATATCTAGATAAAAATGTCTAGTAATGCGCGTATTTAACAGTCTACGACGATTTGAGGTCTGTTCTCAGCAATTTGTCCTCTGCAGGAATGTTGTCGGGACCTCGAACCTTTTTCTTTTCTTATAGTTTTTGCCGCCCTCCGTAGTTTGTTTTCTGTGCAGATTATTTGTATACCCTTGCAGGGTATTATAATTTTAGCCATTACAGATCAGCAGATCAGTGATCAGCATCAACAGTCAAGTCAACTTAGCCATGTCCGTCTGTCTTTCTGTCCGTCTGTTTCTACGGACACCAGTCTCTCAGTTTAAAGCTATCTGAACGAAACTTTTCAGTCTTCTATGTACTCTCACTTGTATATATGTCGGAATGGGCCGGAGCAAACGACTATATCATAAAGCTACCATAGGAATGATAAAAAAATTAAAAAAGAAGTACATATATCATAACTTTTTTAAATTTTCAATAAATTTTTATCAAATTTTATTTTTATGAAAAACAGGCTGCCATACAAACGATCCTTAAATAATGTAAAACTGTAAATGTAATGTACATATAGGTGAGTGAATTGAAAGCAGGCATTACTTCATTTTTTTTATATAAATATATATAATTTATATTGCATTAATTCCTAGTGATTGAAGTTCTATCTGCAAGGGGATATAAACTGACAAAGTAAGCTTCCTTTTATGTTTTTTATGTGTTTTTATTTAATAAGAAACAGTATGTGGTCCGATTTCTTTTCCTTCATTTTTTGTATAGTGTTTTTGCTCTTAGCTTCTTTATAACAATTGTTTATTGGAGGCGGGCGATTCTAATTGTCGATGCACATGATAATGAAAACACGGAACTATTTCGGGCCGCTCTAATTGTCGATGCACTCGATAATAAAAACACGGGAACTATTTCGGGGTATTACGCGACATGCGTAGGGTCTTTATTGGTAGAAATGTGATATATAACTAACAACATGAAACTAAAACCTAAAACTGCCCTTTTGGCGTGAAGGCTGATCGTAGGAGGTTGAATATAATCAATGGACTCTAGAGTTTTATGACGCTCTGTTAGGAAATAACTAAGTTGTAGCTACGTAGGCATTTCTGCCGCACATTCAAAATCAACTGAAATTCCCTCTGAACACGCTTCTTACTCTTTCTCGATCTTAGACCATAGCGCTCGGACTTGGTCAAGATGCATTTTGTACGTATACTGAGATAGAATGGATACAGAATTTGGATTCGAACTGATTCAGACGGTGAAAGGTCAAAATAAATTTATTTAAAACGGATGGTGCCATAATGATTTTATATGATTTTGTATTTTCAAACTGGTTTATAAGTTCGAAACTTATTTATCTAGATTTAATTATACTTAAAATTTAAAAAATCAATCGGAATCGTAGTATAGCTACAAAGTAGATAATAAATATATGACAATATATCATCATATCCATCATCTTTCCAAGTGAACGGACGTGTTTTTTTCTTGCGCTCTCGTTTTGTGTTAAAGTTTCAATCTAACCACCGGGGTTAACTTAAATTTTCTAATTTGGGTTAATAACTTCCCGTTTACTTCGCGTGTGCATGCAGCTATCCTAATTTTGTGTATATATTTGGTTTTATTCTCCAATTTAGTTGTGCTGCTAGTGCTAGCTTTTGCATATTTTGAATTCCTTTCTGTGCCTTCTTCGTCTAGCTTTTGTTTGCGCCGTCGCAACAGCTAAACGTTTCATCTATTTATCTCCCACGCTCTCCAACTCTCTCGCTTTAGTTGTGCCGCTGCACTTCTTATCTTATCTAATCTATTACGCTCTCCCGCTCTCTCGCTCTCGCTCTCGCTCTCGCTTCTTTCTTCATTTTTTTCAATTGAAAGTACAGTGGTAAGTCTTTCTAATGTCCTCAAATATTGTCTGTTCCGTTAAAACCTGCAAAAAGGCAATTGCTGTACCTGACCTTACAATCGGCTGCTGGCTGTGCGAAAACGTCATGCACGCCAAGTGTATTGGGGTTGCAGCTCGGACGGTGGACGATGTAAGGAAAAACATCGGCCTGCGTTACTGTTGTGAGGCCTGTCGCGATGTAGAAAGGGAAATGACGTCTTTCATGCGGCAAACCAAAAGCGGTTTTAAGGGCATTTTAACGAGTTTTCGTAAAACTCTTGATATGTTCTTGGCGCTGGACACCCAATTTAATAGCCTTACGCTATTAAATGAGTCCCCTAGGCGCAAAAAAACTGCTATTGGTGGGCAGCATGTAGACGGACCCCAACTACCCGCAACAGGCTCTCAGCAACAGCCTCCCACGGCACAGCCCTCGACCTCAGCATTAATTCCAAGAGTGCTGAGATCGAGCGCTAGGAAAGATTCGGTATCCGAATGTGCAGCGGGAGTGCCCGTACCGCCGGTGATTTCTGTTTTATCCCCTGGGGGGTCGCAAATATTGACCCCTCAAAGTCCCGTTCACATAAATATATCTGCCCAGGGTGTTAGGCCCGGAATACCGGCCGACAATGGCACGGCAGATAACCAATCTGCCTTGCCAAAAGCCCTTATAGCTGTTCCACCAACGAGACATATTTTTGTCTCGCGGCTCTCCCCTGACCAAACATCGGAAGATGTTCTCGCCTTTATACAAGGCAAAACCAGAGCCGAAAAAATTAAGATAAAGGTGGAAAAGTTCAAATTTTCTTACGCAAGGGACATTTCATCTTTCAAAATAAGTGTCCCTAAAGAGCTCTTTAACACTATTTGCTCTCCCAACTTCTGGCCAGAGTACATAGTTGTTAAGGAATTCGAGGCGAAGAAAAAGAAAAAGCGGCCTGTAGGAATAACTCTTCCCAGGCCTGAAATTACCACTGCACCTTCTACGTCTTCCAACCCCGACCCAAAAAACTAACCTACTCCTTAGGTATTTCCTATCAGAATGCAAGAGGCTTACGTAGTAAGCTTCCTAACTTGTATTCTGATAGCCTTTCGTTTGCATCTCAGGTTATTGTGCTCACAGAAACCTGGTTAAAGCCGGAGATTCTGAGCTCCGAAGTTTTTCCAGCTGCGTTCACAGTATATCGGCTAGATCGCCCTATCGGATGCGGGGGTGGAGTTCTTATAGCGGTGGACTCCTCACTCACGTCAGAATTATTAACCTTCGAGGAATGCAACGATGTTGAAATCCTCTGTGTGAAGCTATCTATCAAAGGTAGCTCAATTTTTATTACCTGTTCCTACATACCTCCACTGTCGGAACTTCCTATTTATTGGAATCACCTTTCCGCTATTCAGATGGTTTCCAGTAGACTTTTGAATAGAGACCAGTTGGTAGTTCTTGGAGATTTTAATATCCCTGGTGCTATTTGGTGCTCGAATAATTCCACCAATACTCTCAGTACACCTACACAACATGACTTTATCGCTGGCTTGTTTGACATTTCGCTGTCTCAAGTCAACCATGTGCGAAATTCCATACAGCGCTTGCTTGATCTTTGCTTCGTCTCTGATCCTGCGAGAGTCAGTTTAGCAAGGGTGGCGCCTCTGACGCAGCCCGAAGATCCCTATCATCCAACTTTCGATGTGACTCTTGATATTGGGTGTGACGTACAGAATATTTCTGACCGTCCAGCCAATAAAGTCCTATGTTTTCGCAAAACGGACTTTGAACGGCTAAATAATTTTATAAACGAGTTCAATTGGTCCGATCTATACATGTGCACTGACATGGCAGTTGCCGTTGATATTTTTTACAGTGCCATGAATTCATTTTTTACTGAATGTGTTCCGTTATATTATCCGCCAAGCTCGAATAAACCGCCGTGGTTTACTAAAGAGTTGAGCCGACTTAAAAATAAAAAATCTAGACTGTATGCTAAATTTAAAATCACCGGTTCTCAATCTGCCCTTTCATTTTATTTATCAGCTCGGTCAAACTTTACCGTGCTGAACGCGCAGTGTTATAAAAACTATTTAACTCGTTGTAGGGCCCAGTTCTCACAGGACCCAAAACAGTTTTATAATTTCGTTAACACGAAACGTAAACCTAAAACAAATCCTTCCTCGCTTTCATTTGAAAATACTACCGCAAATAATGATCAGGCAATAGCCGATCTATTTTCGCAGTTTTTTCAAACAACCTATTCTAGCTCTTCGTATATATACCAGACTTATTCCTACGACATATCCAAATCGAACTTAAATTTCTGTCCTAGCCTAAACGAAAGCTCTCTCCTTTTAGATCTTCATCGTGTCAAGCCAGTTTATTCGCCAGGTCTCGACGGAATTCCTGGCTGTGTGCTCAGATCCCCTTCTGAAATTGTTTACCTTGTCCTTAGAAACCTCCCACTTTCCCATTATTTGGAAGGAATCGTTTATTATTCCTCTCCACAAAAAAGGTAGCAAATTGGATGCCAGCAATTATAGATGAATCTCTAAGTTGTCGGCCATCCCAAAATTATTTGAAAATATTATCACCCCTCATTTACAGCACCTTTGTAGATCGGTTATTTCTCCATGTCAACATGGTTTTATTAAGCGAAGATCAACAACAACAAATCTTTTGGAGCTCTCTTCCTATATTATAAAGGGCTTCCATAATAATTGTCAGACAGATGTAATCTATACTGATTTCAGTAAAGCATTTGACTCTGTTAATCATTCTATCCTCGTTAGAAAACTCGATTCAATGGGTTTTCCAAGTGATCTTCTTAATTGGATCTCAAGTTATTTTAATGGCAGGACGCAAAAGGTCCTCTTTAAGAATAATTTATCCAATATTCTAAGGGTTACATCTGGTGTCCCGCAAGGAAGCCATTTGGGACCCTTATTGTTTACATTGTTCATAAATGACCTGCCCAAAGTCTTGACTAACTCCAGAGTACTTATGTACGCGGATGACGTCAAGCTTTGCGTGCAATACAATGACGTTGCCTGCCAGTCGGATTTACAAACAGATCTTAATAATTTTCAAACTTGGTGCTGTGTAAACTTATTAAACTTAAATGGCTCGAAATGCAAGCTAATGACATTCTCTCGTGTCGCTCCTAAGCTTGCTACTGACACGCTGAACGGCTGCTCTTTGGAAAGAATTAATACAGTTGACGATTTGGGCGTCCGCTTGGACCCAAAACTTGACTTTATTGATCATATTTCGTCTATGGTGAATAGAGCCAGGGGTGTGCTTGGATTTATTAAACGGTGGTCGAAGGAATTCAATGACCCCTATGTTACTAAATCCTTATATACTTCCTTAGTTCGTCCTATCCTAGAATATGGATGCTGCGTTTGGAGCCCTCAGTACGGCGTCCATAGTAAACGCATTGAGTCGGTTCAAAAGAACTTTTTACTTTTCGCTCTACGCGGTTTAAATTGGGATGCAAACCAAAGATTACCTTCCTACTCTAGTAGACTCCTATTAATAAACTTGCCGTCCTTAGCCAATCGTAGAACGATGCTAGGGATAACCTTTATTTTTAACCTTATCCATGGTGATGTGGAAAGTGCTGACTTGTTGAGTCAGCTTAATTTCCATGTACCATGTAGAACCACTAGATCCTATATCCCATTAGTGTTGCGCCACTGTAGGACCTCCTTTGAACTGCATGAACCTTTTAGAGTGTTATGTGCAAATTATAATGATTTGTACACACTAATCTCTAACGTAGATTCCCTTCCCAAATTAAAATCTTTAATACTAACACACTTAGTAAGCATGCAAGCCAACAATCTGGCAGCACGCCGGTAGTCAATTTTCCTCGTATTCTGTCCTATATTTTCCATCGCGCCTACTAACACCTAACCCAAACAGGCACGTGCCTGGTGTCATACGGGCCACTTGTATGTACTGACCTTAGTGCATCAACGTCCAAAGATAATTTTAAAATTGTTTGGAAACCTTTGATTTTGTCTAAGGAACACAACGACAACAACAATTCCTAAAAATTTTGTAAAAACCCGCCAAAACTATCCTAGCCCAGCTAGCCTAGCTATAAGCTAATGAGTGTAACGATAAGTATTGGCCGATAATATAAGATTATTAGACAAAATTAAATTGTTTATTTTGGATTAAATTTCCTTAAAGTCGCTGGTGGCACTGTTGGCACTGTATCACCGTGCTTTGCAAGTCAGGAATATTACATTACATTTGAGTCTATGCATGTGTGTATATATTTAGTGTTGTAAATATATTTTTGCGGGAAATGTACATATATTGTCGTTCTTCACTTGGATTTGCCTTTAACGACTCCACATCTCTGGTTCCCGCCAAATAATAGGGAAGCCTCCTGGCCCGAGGCCGACAATTAGATGTGAAGTTCGTACGTTTTATTCTGCGGAAAAATGAACTTAACCTTAATTTTACACTTCAATAAACTCTCACACGCGCTTACCGCAGTGTGTCCTCCTAATTTTCGCACGACAATAAGACGCTCAATTTTCACGGCTAACTTAGCGATAAAAATATGCCCGTTCACTCTTGGGCTCAAAATCCATCAGTATTTTTTACGTTATTCTTAATATACTATCTACGCCTATCGATTACAATATTCGATCGTCGACATCCCCGAACCCGTGAAAAACCGCTTCACTCAATTCAAAACCGCAAGTTTAGAGACGGGTCGCATCATTGTCCGAGATAGGCCGTTGTTGTTTGTGCGCAATGTAGCGCGTCTGGCGACTCCATCAGCTCCGCTGTAGACTTCCTTCATGATGCCCTTGCGCCACTCTCGTCGGGGCAAGGCAGGATCACAGATGAGGACCATGTCGCCCTGACGGATGGGCTCCGTCCTCCTGCACCACTTCTCGCGCCGCACCAGCGTAGGTAGGTACTCCAGGACCCACCTCTTCCAGAAACGGTCTCTCAGTAGGCGAGCAATCCTCCAGGGCTTTCGTGTAGAGCATTCCTTGGGCAACTCCGCACCCAGGCCAGGGGTATCCGGCAGATTGGCTACTCGCTTGAATAGGTCATTCGGCGTCAACGGTGCTTCCTGGTCCGCTTCCACCGGCAAATGGGTAAGCGGACACGAATTTACGACATTCTCCGCCTCGATCAGGAAACTCTCCAAAACATGTTCCCTCGGTGCGACTTCCTTTAGGGTATGACGCAGTACTCTTTTGACGCATTGCACCATTCGCTCCCATATTCCTCCCTCAGACGGGTTCGCTGGGCAGTTGAAGATCCATTCAATGCTCCTGCTTGACAGCTCATCCTGAATTTTCTCCATCTCGAATACGTCTCCAAAGCGCCTGGCCTCCCTTTCTGCTCCCACGAAGTTCTTGCCGTTATCACTGCGCAGTCTGTGTACTGCTCCTCTACGGCAGACGAAATTCCTATTTGCGATGATTCAGGAATCCGTCAACATGTCATGTGCCAATCCAGGTGGATCGCCCTTGTCGTCAAGCACGTCAACAAGGCAACCCAACGCTTCTCCTTGTGACGGGAAACAGTCACCAACAGTGGCCCAAAGTAGTCCAATCCTGTGTATTTGAATGGCCAACCTCCCGCTTCCAGTCGATCTTCTGGATGGGGTCCCATTATCGGCGGCACCGGCCGGGCTCGCTGCAACTTGCAATCGTTGCACGACGAGATCACTTTATTCATAACTCGCCTCATCTTCGCGACCCAGAATCTCGTCCGGATCTCCGCAATCGTCGCATCCACGTATTGATGCTTCATTTTGACGTGGAAGTGATTGACGATCATCTCCGTAAGATTGTACCTGTGCGACAGTATTACGGGCCTCCTCGCACTGTACGGAACGCATAATGCGGCATCAATTCTGCCATAAGCTCGTAGAACTCCGTGGTCATCCACGTAGGGCATCAGCCCTCGAATGTCGCTCGTCATGGCGACACCCTTTCCGCATCCCATCGACCTCATCTCGTCGGGAAAAGAATCCAATTGAGCCTGCCTGATTAACAGGTTCTCTGCAACCGGACATTCTGCTGCTGTAAGGCCGTATTCCTCGAGCACGCTTCTCTGTTTACGGCACCGGCGCGTAAGCCTCAAGACCCACGCTGTGGTTCTAACCAAGCGACTGAAGCTCGAAAACCTCTGGAATGAGATATCAAAACCATTCGCCGCAGCCAAGGCAAACTCACTGGGCATCTCCTCTTCATCAGGGGCATCTGGAACACGCTTAATCTCCTCTTCAGGCGCCGGCCAGATGTTTGCTGGCTGCCTTAAAAAGGCAGGTCCACGTATCCATCGGGATTCCTGACTAAGGTCCACTTCTCTTTGCGACCGAGTCGCATCATCCACCGCATTTTCGGCTGTAGGTACCCATCGCCAATGGGAAACCTTCGACGAATCCAAAATCTCAGACACTCGATTCCCGACAAACTGCTTGTACCGGCGGTGTGTGCTGCCAATCCATCTCAGCACCGTCTTCGAGTCTGACCATAAGACCACGTCGTTGATGACCACACTGTGCTCCTCCTTGACAGTGTTCATTAGTCTGGTTCCAAGAACTGCTGCTTGCAGCTCCAACCGTGGGATCGACATCGTTCTCATAGGGGCACACTTCGTCTTTGCGCATACGAAGCTCACCAGCACATTATCGTCCTCATATGTGACCCTCCAGTAGGCCACCGCCGCGAATGCAGATTGACTTGCATCCACGAACACGTGCAGCTCTATGGCTCTAACTGCTCCGTGCCCAAAATAATGGCGAAGACAACGGAACTATCCTACGGCATCCATCTCTTTACGCCAAATCGCAAAGGCCTTGCCAATCTCCTCCGGTAGTGGTTCATCCCACTGGATCTTCTGCCTCCAAATCTCTCTCAGCAACAGCTTCGCTGTAATCATCAGGCAGCACAGGAATCCCAGTGGGTCGATCGTTGACATCACTAGGCTCAAGTATTCCCTTTTCGTAGGAACTCGATCCCCTCTTAGAACGCTGATTGGCACTCGGTGATACTCCACTTTGAGCCTGAAGTCATTCGTGGCTACCTGCCAACGCATTCCAAGAATCTTCTGCTCAGCCTCGCCCCATCCAACGCTCTTGACTCGTCCAGGTGGTCCCAACGCCGTCTACACGGTGGGTGAGCTGGATGAGAACTTGCATAGCTCGAATCCAGCTTTCGCGTGTATCTCCTTCACACGGGTAGATACGCTAATAGCTTCGCGCTCTGTAGCGAAACTATCCACGTAGTCGTCGACGTAGTGGTAGTCGACGATGGCCTTGACTGCTCTCGGATCCGAATCACGAAATCGCAGGGCATTCACAGTCTTCACGTAATGTGCAGCGCTCGGCGAACAGGCTGCGCCAAAGGTCATTACGTTCATCACGTATACAAAGGAATCTTTGGGAACATCTATCTTCGGGTCGGATCAGCACTTGGTGGAACATCTCCTTGATATCACCGCAGACTCCGACTGCTCCTTCTCTGAAATGAAGGAGCAATAAGGCTTCATCGGCAGGCGCGCATCCTTATGCACACCCTTGACATCCTGCCGACTTAACGTCTGCATCGGTAGGCTCGAAATGGCATACACGTTTCTCAGTACATGGCGAGTGGACTTTCCAACTCCACTTATTTTCAGACTCACTACGTTCGTGGTCTCTCTGGATGCCCTTCCTCCAAACCATTGGATATTTAGCTGTCGGCGCTCTCCTTGTATTCCCAGATCCCTCCGTAGTTCGTCGTCGATCATCGTAACGGAGGATCCTTCATCAAAGAGCTCGTACGTATTCACCGTCCGTCCGGCTCCGTACAGCGTTACTGGCAGTATACGGAACAGAAGGCGGCCTCCCTCGGCGTCAACGCAGCTTAGATTCCTCTGCACAGGCGAATCCGCTTCCTGTGGTGCCCTTCTCTCCAGGCTGTTTACGGCGGGCCGCTGGTTCTCCTCGTGGTTCCTGTGACCGTCTCGTGGTAATGACCTTCTGCCCGGGCTGTGTCTGGAAACCGCTGACTGCTGGTTCCCTTCGTTGTGGCGACTGTACCCACCTCATTGCTGCGGCCTTTTCTCATCGTCCGCGTCATGCAGCAGACGGTGATGCAACTTGCGACAGTCATTAATCTGGCACTCCCTATGCACATTGCAGAATCTCGTCGTGTGCCCACTTCGTAAGCATGAGAAGCAGAGCTTACGCCTCCTCATCATGCTCCACCTGCCCGGTGGCGGAGTTCCAATAAATTCCTTGTAGTTCGTAACTGCGTGTTGTCAGATTGGACAACATCCGTGCCGATCATCCTGTCGATCGCATTTCATGGCGTCGATATTAGCATGTAGAACTCGACGCTTCGGCTCCTTTCCCTCTACATCCAAAACGGTACACAAAACGTTTGCGTAGCCCTGTAACCATCCGCTGAAGTGCACTATAGTGGAAAAGGGCTGGATCGTCGCAGCATACTTGGCCCAATCCACGGGCTTGCTCGTAGGGAGCTTGGCCACAAGCTCCTCCATGAGAGATGGGTTCCCCAGATGCTGCTCCGCGTTTGCCGCCTGCAAGAAAGCCATGAGGTTACTCACTCGGGTAGCGAAGGGAACAATCTTCGCTAGATTGTGCTCCGAAATTGGTTGCACTACGATATTGTTCAGCTGACTGCGTATAAGCTGCTCCGGTCGGCCAAACCTGAAGCGCAGCTGCTCCATCACGGCGCTGACGTTCCCTGGATGAATCAATAGCGACTTCACTGCCTCGCGAGCGTCATCCTTTAGAGCCTTCAACAACCTTTGATTGTTCTCCAAATCCGTGCAGTTATACGCCCGTGTCCTCTCCGTGAATGCACAGCTGAAAATCGGCCACTCCTCTGGCTGCCCTCTAAATATAGGCAGATCTGGGAGCTTTCTTGGCCCGTATGTTCCTTGAATTCCATTCGACGTCAATATAGTGGGGGATCCGACAAGTGGCGAAACTGATGCCACGTTGCGCGTATTCACATCCGGTAGGGTAAACACATGCGCCGTCTGCGCAGTGCTGTGCTGTGAACGGTGACCCACTGCAAGGTGGCGGCAGCGTGCAGAACGCGCTGTACCCACCGACACTATGATAGGGCGCCGACCCGACCCCGTTACATGAGGTCTCCTCAACCGATGTCGCTAATGGCGGGCCGCTCCAAAATGGCGGCTGGCCTGACGCTACACTGTGCGCGCCAACTGCGACTGGCGCGCAATTGGCGGTGCCCACACTTCCCAGGGATTTAAGCTGCTGCAGCTCCTTTTCCAGCGCTGCGATCCTCGCCAGGAGATCCAACGTGGGATCCTCTCTAGCATTGATGTTCGCAGTTGAGACTGCAGTGCTTCCATGTTGGGGAGCTGATGTAATCTCCGTAGTGGCTGGGCTAGATATAGCCGCTGCCGTGGTTATGTCTACCAGCGGCCAGGTTTCTGTTTCACTACTAACTGGTTGCTGATCCACTCGTGTTGTTATAGGGGTGGCTTCCCCTCCATTCAGCCGGGCGCTCCTCCTGGGTGAGCGCTGTATCTTATTCTGCGGAAAAATTAACTTAACCTTAATTTTACACTTCAAAAAACTCTCACACGCGCTTACCGCAGTGTGTCCTCCTAATTTTCGCACGACAATAAGACGCTCAATTTTCGCGGTTAACTTAGCGATAAAAATATGCCCGTTCACTCTTAGGCTCAAAATCCATCAGTATTTTTTACGTTATTATTCTTAATATACTAACTACGCCTATCGATTACAATATTCGATCGTCGACATATATCATTGGAGTGGACTGTATTGGAAATATGTATATGTAAACCCTTCAGTACCATTCCTTTTGGATTCAATATTGAATATACTTTTTTTATAAGATCGTGATTTTTTTTTATAATTTAGGCGTAATTTAACAAAATATATATTTTTATTATATATACTTCTAAAATACATAATTTTTCCATTTTAGTAATTTAATTCTTCAAAATTGAAAATTTCTTAAGATCTAGTTAATTTTGTGTTTTTCGGTAATTAAATTCTTTGTATTAATTGTGTCTTATTTCACAATTTAGTTTAAGCTGTCAGTGGTGCACTATAAATCTTAGCTCTCCTCCCTTGTTCCAATCTTCACTGCTAAGTCGTTATATCCGGTAAACCAAATGTGTTCTAAAAAGATCTCGAGATTTTGAAAACTCAATAGTAGTCTCCCTCGGCACAGCCTTTATAGAATGCTAAGGAAAATGTAAATTATTATTATATCTAAGTTAGAAGCCATGGAGGCGTTTATCTCTAGAATTTAAATAAAGTGAGCCCATACAATTTCAAAAATCGAGCGAAAAATTCCTCTATTCTACGGAAGGTCACCACCATTGCCAACATGGGAGACCGGACTACTCCACAACTTCGCAGCGCCCTTACGACAAGTAAGCATGTGTTTTACCGTAGTGGACTTGTAAGAAAGAATTTTCATTTTAATTTTCATCTCTTGCTTTTAAAAACTAGTATCTACCTCCACCCTCCTCTTCCTGATTTTTACCTCCATCCCCTGCTCGTGGAAGGGGACTCCAGACTGCTGCAAAGCCTCCATTTGGTGAGCAAACGGGTTGTTGGGGATCCCAAACTTAAGAAAAAGCGGTACAAGAGGAATAAATCTTCCAAGGCACAATCACAATTTCACCACTATTTCTATTTTTCACTTTCTAAAATACTCATAAACTCAATTTGTGTTTCCTATCAGAATGCAAGCAGTTTACGTATCAAACTACAGAAAATGCAATCTGCCATTTATTTATCAGGTTACCGTTTTCACAGAAACCTATTTTAAGACGAAGATTCTTAGTTCCGAAGTTTTCCCAGATGTATGTACTGTACACCGAATAGATCGCCTTTTAAGCGAAAGGGTGGTGTCCTCTTAATGATTCCTCCGGACTTACGTCGGAATTATAAAGTTTCGAGGAATGCAATGTTGTTGAATTTCTGTCAATGTTGCTATCTGCCTATGGTAGTTCGACTTTTATTAAATGTTCCGACATTCAAATCGGATATTTTTAACCATCTTTACGCAACCCAATTGATTTCTTATAGTTTTTTGGATTGTTGCTATTAAGTAGTTCTAGGTGATTTTAATATCCCTGGGCTAACTAGTCCCCAAATAATTCCACAAATTCTTTTCCTACTAAAATTCAATATGACTTTATTACGGGCTGGTTTAACAATCCGATATCTCTAGTGATATTTGCTTTGTCCCTGATCCGGCGAAAATCAGTTTAGCTAGGGTGGCGCCGCCAACTTAACCCGAAGATCCCTATATTATCCTACTTTCTATGTGACTTTGAGATTGCATTACAGTGTATATCTGATCGACCAGCCAAAAAACTGCTCTGTTTTAACAGTACAGATTTGAAACGCCTTAATAATATCATATCTGATTTTAATCTTTAAAAATTAAGTTAGCAGCTCTGTCAAAATTTACCGTACTGAACGCAAAAGATTACAAAAACTGCATTATCCAGTTCTCTTGGGACCAAAAACAGTTTCTCATACTTCCACGCTTTCTTTTGAAAATTCAACAGTAAATTGGCCATCTTTTTGCTTAATTTTTTTTAATTATCTATTCAACCTTCACTGTTTCAAGCTTATTAACAATTGTTTTTTTTCAACAGTAACATCCAGGTGCAATTGGAACAAGATCGTTTAATAAGACAACTGACTGGCATTATTTTAAGTCCAATCACAAATTTGTTTAAGGACCGCATAACAACATCGATAGCCGATGGACTCAAGGAGCAAATGCAATCTGTAATGGATGACTTTAATACCGAGGATCCTTTACAGCTGCGCAACTTTACTAGAAAATTGTTGTCTGGAATAACACAAAATGCGACAATTGAATTAATGTATCATTGACACAAATTTACTTGTATTTATAATAATGTTATATCCTTTATTTCTTACAATTACAAAATGACCGTTTAATAAATATTTTTATTGCATGAACTGGTCTTGCTTTTTTTTTAAGAGTAAAATGGATATTAAGACCAATCAAGTCTATCAAACTTCTCAAATCTCAGTTCGGATATTAAAAAAAAACCAATACATTTAACAGAAACTCACGTCTGAAAAGACGTTCAGTATGGCTATGATTAGCGAAACTTGGGCTATCCTTAGTCCACGCCAGGGAGAAGGGACTTACTGAACTGAAGACGACCGTTCTGATCAGGTGCGATGCGAACGCGAGGCACACGCTTTGGGGGAGCTCGGAAACGAATGATTGATAATATTATTTTGATAATATTTGATAATATAATATTAATAATATAATTTTTGATATATTATTTGTCAAAAAGTTACAATATGTAAAAAGGGAAATACGACAACACAGCACGGGAGGCTTCCAAAGTTGGGAAGAAGTTAGGGGAAGACAAAGGAACTGAGGGATATGAGGTGAAGAGCGCCGAAGTCCTTTAATACAAGCTATGAAACCAAGGAATATTAACCATACAACGAAGCACAAAAAGCATACACAAAATAAGTATATGAAGCCAAGAAGGATTCCTATAAGAGCTACTGTGAGTCACTGGAAGGCATAAAGGACACGTAGAAAATAAGCAAAGCACCAAAGGGCAGACAAGCTCTACCCTAATTAAAAGAGCAGATGGTACAGCTTCAATAGAGGAGTCACTAGAAATACTAGTTGACACTTACTTTCCAGGGAAACTACGAAAGAATTCATAATCTCACGCAGATTCGTTTGAGAAATACAAAAGCTCGGGTCCGGTCGACATAATACTGGCAATGCTACAAACAGCCAAAAATCATCTCTATATGGCTACAAACCACATAAGAGAATTCCACAAGACTGACGCCCGTCTCGCAGTTAGTTAGTTAATCGTCTGTCTGCCACATCTCGTTCTCTCTTTTGTCAACTAGTTAAAAGATTACCAGTCACACTTGCGATGACTATTGCTGACGTTATTTTGCAGGCTGCCTCAAGAGTTTCTACCCAGACCTCACATCCGTTCAGCATGATTGTGTGAGTCACTTCCATTAAAAGCATCCGCATTGTTTTGATGTCAACTTTCGCCTAGCGTACTCGGTATTTCGTACTAAAAAAAATTGATGTCAACTTTCGCTGTGCGTACTCGACCATTTTTGTCACCCGGAGTAAAAGTTTCGATAGACATATGTATCTAGATAAAAATGTCTAGTAATGCGCGTATTTAACAGTCTACGACGATTTGAGGTCTGTTCTCAGCAATTTGTCCTCTGCAGGAATGTTGTCGGGACCTCGAACCTTCTTCTTTTCTTATAGTTTTTGCCGCCCTCCGTAGTTTGTTTTCTGTGCAGATTATTTGTATACCCTTGCTGGGTATTATAATTTTAGTCATTACTGATCAGCAGATCAGTGATCAGCATCAACAGCCAAGTCAACTTAGCGATGTCCGTCTGTTTCTACGGAAACCAGTCTCTCAGTTTTAAGCTTTCTGAACGAAACTTTTCAGTTAGTCTTCTATGTACTCTCACTTGTATATATGTCGGAATGGGCCGGATCAAACGATCATATCATAAAGCTACCATGGGAAAGATAAAAAAATTAAAAAAGAAGTACATCTATATATATAAAAATGCTCTGTTCCTGTCTACATCCTTCATAGACTTGAAAAGTTCTGAACCGTTTAAGCCCAAATTTTTACACAACATGCGGTGCGGTTCCAGCTCGGTTACTGACTACTTTTTATGTTGATAGTTTATCTGCGGTTGCAAATATATCAATTTTTTTAGCGTTTCCCCGTGCCCCTACTGCTGCGCCCTCTACAGGCAGCCAGCTGAATCAAAGCATTTCCTGTCAAACATTCAAAACATATTGAAAGAAGAAAGTTGAAAAGTTCTGAACCGTTTAAGCCCAAATTTTTAGACAACATGCGTTGAGGTTCCAGCTCGGTTATTGTCTACTTTTAATGTTGATAGCTTATCTGCATTTGCGAATATATCACTTTTTTCGCGTTTCCCCGTGCCCCTACTTCTGCGCCCTCTACAGGCAGCCAGCTGAATCAAAGCATTTAATGTCAAACATTAAAAAAAAAATTGAAATAAGGAATTGGAGAAAAAAATTTTATTTTTTTGTTCAGGTTCAGTAAGTAAGTAAGTAACGAGGAATCAGCAGAAAGACGAGAAGATAGGCTTGAGAGAAAACGATTGAGAGTTAGGCAGTCGCGTTCCGCAGCAATCGATTTGATTCACTCTCAAAATAATGAACGCGACAGGGCAAGGGTAGCTGAAGCGCGTTTACAGCTTGCAGAAGATCAAAACCTGCAATACAATCGTCTTGCATTCAGATATAATCCAACTATTGATTACAGCTCGAATCGAATGTCGTTATTGGACGAATGCATCAGGTCTGCATATACCGTCAGGCTCTCAAATTCAAAAACGAACCAAAAGGATTGTGTTGCGCTTCCGGGAAAGTGGAATTGCCTCAACTTGAAGCACCACCAGAGCCTCTGCACTCTCTATTCGCTGGATCTACTGCAGAATCGAAGCATTTCCTGTCGAACATTAGGAAATACAACTTGCTTTCAAATGACGTCATTTGGTGCGGAAATTATAACTGCACAATTCATGCCATCTTTTAAAATCAAAGGACAAATCTATCATAAAGCCGGTTCCCTGCTTCCGTTCCCAGACATCGAACACAAATTTTTTCTTCTTGGTGATGATGGAAATGAAGTAGATGTACGCTATCGAATCAATAGCTAAATACGCTGAAGAGGCACATTATTTCGCAGCTACAGAAACTTTTTCACGAACGGAACAATTTGGTGCGTTTATTCAAAACAGCAATCGATATGATGCCTTCGGATACCCATAAAATTGTCATTCATGCAGACAAAACGCCTGCTGGAGAACATATCAGGAGATATAATGCTCCCACTATAGACGAAGTGGCAATTGTCATAGTCGGGGATCAGTTTCAACCTCGAGATATTGTTCTCAATCGACGAAAAGATCGATTGGTAAACGTCGCAGAAACTCACCGTTGTTACGATGCTTTGCAGTATCCACTAATCTTCTGGGATGGTGCCGATGGATACCATTTCAATGTGAAGATGGTAGATCCAGTCAATGGTGTAGAACCGAATAAAAAGTGCAGCGCGATGAACTTTTACTCATACAGGTTAATGGTTCGGAGGACCGATTGCAATCATATATTGAAATGTCGTCAGTTGTTTCATCAGTACATTGTCGATATGTATGCAAAAATTGAAACAGAACGTTTGCTGTTCCTCCGATTGAATCAGACGAAACTTCGGTCCGATAAATATATACATTTGCGGGATGCTGTGATGAATGACCGTAATACAACCAACGTTGGAAAGCTCACGATTTTGCCATCCTCATACATAGGTAGTCCACGCCACATGCAGGAATATGCTCAAGATGCCATGGCATATGTTCGTTGCCACGGCCGTCCAGACTTATTTATCACCTTCACATGCAATCCAGCTTGGGACGAGATAGTACAGCTGTTATTTCCTGGACAATCGTATAGGGATAGGCATGACATCACAGCCCGTGTTTTCAGACAAAAGCTCAAGTCACTGATGGATTTCATTGTGAAACATGGAGTTTTTGGATCTGTGCGGTGCTGGATGTATTCAGTAGAATGGCAGAAGAGAGGATTGCCGCATGCGCACATACTGATTTGGCTGTATGATAAAATTACTCCAGATGAAATCGACGATGTTATATGCGCTGAGACTCCATGGGCCGAGGTTGATAAGGATATGCATGAAGTTGTCATCAAGAACATGATCCATGGCCCATGTGGTAGCCTCAACCCATGTTCACCATGCATGGTAGACGGGAAGTGTTCCAAGCGATATCCTCGAGCATTTACAGCCAACACCGTAACAGGGGACGATGGATATCCTCTGTATAGGAGACGGTCAACTGCAAATTTAAACATGAGAATTGGTGATATTGAGGTAGACAATCGTTGGGTGGTTCTATACTCACCACTATTGTCAGAATCATACAAAGCGCACATCAACGTAGAATATTGCAATTCCGTGAAATCGATTAAATATATCTGCAAGTACGTGAATAAAGGCAGCGATATGGCAGTTTTTGGTGTTCGGGCAGAAAATGGTGACAACAATGCAGTACGAGTTGTCGATGAAATATCTCAATACCAGGCTGGAAGATACATAAGCAGCAACGAGGCTGCATGGAGAATTTTTTCGTTCCCCATTCATGAACGCTATCCAGATTTAGTTCACTTGGCGGTCCATTTGGAGAATGGTCAACGTGTCTATTTCACAGAAAGAAATGTGCAAGAAAGAGTCCTGAATCCGCCAGCGACAACTCTGACTGCCTTCTTCACCTTATGCCAGAAAGATGATTTTGCCATAACCTTGATGTATTTAGAAGTGCCCTCTTAACCATAATATGCCACAGAGAAACGTGGCAGGGTACAGCTAGTATATCATAACTTTTTTAAATTTTCAATAAATTTTTATCAAATTTTATTTTTATGAAAAACAGGCTGCCATACAAACGATCCTTAAATAATGTAAAACTGTAAATGTAATGTACATATAGGTGAGTGAATTGAAAGCAGGCATTACTTCATTTTTTTTTATATAAATATATATAATTTATATTGCATTAATTCCTAGTGATTGAAGTTCTATCTGCAAGGGTATATAAACTTCAGCGTGACAAAGTAAGCTTCCTTTTATGTTTTTTATGTGTTTTTATTTAATAAGAAATAGTATGTGGTCCGTTTTATTTTCCTTCATTTTTTGTATAGTGTTTTTGCTCTTAGCTTCTTTATAACAATTGTTTATTGGAGGCGGACGATTCTAATTGTCGATGCACATGATAATGAAAACACGGAAACTATTTCGGACCGCTCTAATTGTCGATGCACTCGATAATGAAAACACGGGAACTATTTCGGGGTATTACGCGACATGCGTAGGGTCTTTATTGGTAGAAATGTGAAATATAACTAACAACATGAAACTAAAACCTAAAACTGCCCTTTTGGCGTGAAGGCTGATCGTAGTAGGTTGAATATAATCAATGGACTCTATAGTTTTATGACGCTCTGTTAGGAAAGAACTAAGTTGTAGCTACGTAGGCATTTCTGCCGCGCATTCAAAATCAACTGAAATTCCCTCTGAACACGCTTCTTACTCTTTCTCGATCTTATACCATAGCGCTCGGACTTGGTCAAGATGCATTTTGTACGTATACTGAGATAGAATGGATACAGAATTTGGATTCGAACTGATTCAGACGGTGAAAGGTCAAAATAAATTGATTTAAAACGGATGGTGCCATAATGATTTTATATGTATTTGTATTTTCAAATTGGTTTACAAGTTCAAAAACTTATTTATCTAGATTTAATTATACTTAAAATTTAAAAAATCAATCGGAATCGTAGTATAGCTACAAAGTAGATAATAAATATATGACAATAGTTTTAAAACCTTTTGGAAACCTTTGATTTTGTCTAAGGAACACAACGACAACAACAATTCCTAAAAATTTTGTAAAAACCCGCCTATCCTAGCCCAGCTAGCCTAGCTATAAGATAATGAGTGTAACCATAAGTATTGGCCGATAATAAAAGATTATTAGACAAAATTAAATTTTGTTGCATTTCGGGTGGGAACGGGCTGAAGGACTATCGATATATCGATAGGGATAGGTGTGATTGGAAGGACCAGGAGGGGGGCGAGGAAAAATGAGCGAACCGGGAAGTTCGAAGTGCCTAAGAGAAAGGGTTCTTGCCCTTTCTCTCAGCAAGGGCGATGGAAAAGTAACGGCTGGAGTCTGGAACAGAGGAAAGGAACCGCGGTATAAAGGGAGGTGCGAGCGGAAAAACACCGGGGGAAAAAAACTGGATAGATAACGTGGTGCGTGATTTTCGACGGTTAACTTCAGAAAGAAAAAAAAACGTGATCCCGGAAAGAAGTTTGAGACGTGACCGATCGCCACCCAATGCCGTTTTTCTAAGCCGTCGCCTCAGAGCCGTTTTCCCAGAGCCGTCGCCCGAGCTGCTGGGCACCGCGTCGCCGCCGCCGCAAGCCAAGTCCGCCGGCCCACGCAAGTGTCGGACCGTGTCGCCGCCGCCGCAAGCCAAGTCCGCTGGCCCACGCAAGTGTCGGAGTCGTCGCCGCCGCCGCAAGCCAAGTCCGCCGGCCCACGTAAGTGTCGGAGTCGTCGCCGCCCCTGCCGCAACCACCAACCACCGGCCAGAGCTGCCGCTACCAACAACCACTGGCCAGGATGACCGGCGCAGCCAAGTCCGCCGGCCGGAGCCAGCTTCGGAGCCGTCGCCGCCCCTGCCGCATTCAACAACCACCGGCCAGAGCTGCCGCTACCAACAACCACCGACCAGGGTGACCGGCGCGGCCAAGTCCGCCGGCCGGAGCCAACTTCGGAGCCGTCGCCGCCGCCGCAGCCCAAAGACTACCCCAGATCCGGTGAGTCCGTTCCAGACGGGACGAAATAGGGGGCGAATTGCGTAGTAATTTCTGCCCAGACAGCTGCCGCCGACCTGCGGGCAGCCCTTACCACCCGGCGCCAAACCAGGCGAAACTGGGATATATAAAAGAAGGAAAAAAAATTTTAAGTTGTTGTTAGGTGTAAGACATTAGTGTTATTGTTAGTTGTTGTTAGGTGTAAGACATTAGTGTTATTGTTAGTAAGAGTTAGATGTAAGGTATTAGTGTATTCGTCTCGCCCTCCGGATTGATCGTATCCTGGGTCCGGGATTGGTGCAACCTATGCACTGCGACCAATAGGGGAACGGGGAAGAAGCCATTAAGAAGCTCTCAGTTTTGTTTGAACCCCGACCCTAGGCTATTTCTCATGGAGCTCCAGCAGGGATAGTAGGTGAAAGAGGGGAAATTTCTTGGTAGCCAATCGTGGCCAAATTGTGGCCGAAAGCTTCTCCTCCGCCAACGTTGTCGGTCCCCAACAAAAGGGCAGCCTTGGTGCAAGCGCATCCCTGGCTGAGGCCACGTTCTCGCCGTGGACGAGTTGGCGCCTAAAACCATATTTACAAATCTGTTGGATGTAAGATGCCAAAAATTTATAATTAATAGCCAGTAAAAGATTAAAAATGAAAATGGAGTAAGTTTACCTGGGGGGAGATGGGCCAGTCGCTAGACCGCCTGGAGTAAGCTCCGGCGTGCCGGAGATGGATGATGCCCCGAAAGGTGGAGAAGGCATCACTGGATGGGTGGGCGCGTCGTGGCGGAACCAGCCAAGCCACAAATTCAACCCAGCAGCTTAATTTTCGTTGTTTGTTAACCTTTTTGTATTGTTAGTGATGACACTTGTAGTTTAGTCTGAGACGTCCGGTATATTCAATTGTGCGGGCATTGGGTCGGACCCAGCCCTGGGCACCCTGAGCTAGCCCGGCGTTGCCCAAAGAAAGGCAGTTCCGTTACAATATGGCTCCCAAATCTAAAAAAAATAAAAGAATAGCGGGATGACAACGTCTCGAAAGGCCACGTCCTAGGTCATCCAGCCCTCGCAATCGGTGGCTTGCGAGGCCTATGTTACGGTCTGCAACTGCACCGAGGACCGGGGACTGGTGACCAAGGCGTAGGATATTCGTGGTTTTTATTTGTAATTAGTTTCCCAGTCAGGACGGGAGGCTTGGTCCGCAAAAAGATGGAAATTGCTCCCGTGGGAACGACGGATTCGCATCCCTTAGCCACAGACCGTGCATAAAGCACGAGTCAAGAACCACTGTGATATACACTTGGCCCTCGCTTAACACGGGGGTTACGTTCCTAGAAAATGTCGTGTTAAGCGAAATCGTGTTAAGCGAAACATGGATTCAGTACAAAATAAGGGGTTACGTTCTCAAAATTCAAAACTGGCAGCAATTAAAATTTTTGATTGTTCAAATTTGGTCGGTTTTTATTAAAATTTTATTTTACAAATTAAAAGTTAATATTTAACTAAAAAAGTGGCTTCATGTAATTAATAATTAATTAATAATAATAATTAAACTTAAAAATGGTAAAAACAAAGGAGATCATTTCATTCTATTAATATCATTCATTGTTTAAGCCAGTTTATTTTAGCATGTTTTCTTTTTTAATGGCTCTTCATAAAAAAAAATCAGTCATTTTCGACTGTTTTGTAACCTTTAATGCTTCTTTATAGCACTCCTAATAAGGCATAAGTATTTTTTCCAAATCGTTCTTAAACTTAAGTCGTCGTTCGATGACCGGATCTGCATTTATAAAGCACGATTCTAAGTTGCTAGCATATGCGAATCCTTCTTGGGGCTTTTCTATTGTTAAACTAGGAACGGTTTCTTCAGAGCTGCTGTCATCTGATTTCGAATTGTTTGCTTCATTCACAGCAATCTCAAGCAATGATTCGTCATCGATTTCATTATCTACAAACAACTCTTGCAAATCATAATTTGCCATGTCGTCGAAACCTTCACCTTCAATCAAGTGAGCAAGGTCCAATATATCCTGGAATCCACGTTTGGCACTTCTATTTCATTGCTTCTAACAACCTCTGGCCATAATTTCCTCCAGCATCTATTTAATGTTGACACCTTTATTTCTTTTAAAGACAAGTTTACCAACTCAAGGCTATCTTTAATAGAAAATTTCTTCCAAGCACTGGTTACATCGATGGAGTCAGTTTCAGTTGTATCCAAAATCCAGCGTATAGAGCGCCTGATGTAGTATGTCTTGAAAGTGTAAATTATACCCTGATCCATTGGCTGCAGAAGTGATGTTGTATTAGGTGGAAGAAATTTTATTTTGACATTCGGATGGGTTAAATCTTTTGGATGTCCTGGGGCATTGTCCAATAATAATAGTGCTTTAAAATGTAAATTCTTTTTTATACCCTTGCAGGGTATTATAATTTCAGTCAGAAGTTTGCAACGCAGTGAAGGAGGCACCTCCGACCATATAAAGTATATATATTCTTGATCAGGATCAACAGCCGAGTCGATCTAGCCATGTCCGTCTGTCCGTCTGTCCGTCTGTCCGTCTGTCCGTTTCTACGCAAACTAGTCTCTCAGTTTTGAAGCTATCTGAATGAAACTTTGTAGTTAGCCTTCTATATACTCTCACTCGTATATATGTCGGAACGGGCCGGATCGGACGACTATATCATATAGCTGCCATAGGAATGATCGGAAAATTTTTACAAAAAAAATTTTAACATTTTCAGTTTTCAATAGAATTGGATCAAATTTGAGATATAGCCATTTTACTATACTCTACAATTTTGTATAAAATTTTATGAAAATCGGGCTACTATATCATATAGCTCCCATAGGAACGATCGAGAAATTAATAAAATTAAAAATTATAACTTTTTCAGTTTTCAACAGATTTTCATCAAACTTGAGGTGTAGCCATTTTATATTAGTCTTAAATTTTGTGGCAAATTTCATAAAAATCGGACGACTATATCATATAGGTGCCATACAAACGATCGTTTGATGAAGAGGAAAAATGCAAATCTGTGAATGTAAAACTGCAAATATAATATGTATAGGTGAATGAAATGAAAGCAGGTATTACTTCATTGTTTTTTAACACAAATATATTTAATTTATATGGTATGGATTCCTAGTCATAGAATTTCTATCTGCAAGGGTATATAAACTTCGGCGTGCCGAAGTTAGCTTCCTTTCTTGTTTTAAATATTTTTCAACCTCATGTACAAAACAATTCAAGAACCAGTCTTTAAATAATTCTGCAGTTACCCTAGCTTTGGAGTTTGCTTTCCAGTAAACAGGTAATTTGCTCTTGTCTATCCCTTTAAACGCACGGGGATTGAAAGAGTTATAAATAAGCATTGGCTTTACTTGAAAGTCGCCTGATGCATTACTACACAGCAAAAGTGTAAAACGATCTTTTTGTGCCTTAAAGCCGGGAGCTACTTTTTCATTCTTTGATAAAAAAGTTCGACTTGGCATTTTTTTCCAGCAAAGTCCAGTTTCATCCGCATTAAAAACTTGGTCGGGCAGGAATTCCTCTTCTTTAATGAACCTCTGAATTTCTTCTGGGTATGTGGTAGCAGCTCATCATCGGCCGATGCCGCTTCGCCCTTAAATTTGAGGCTATGAATGGAGAACCTTTTTTTAAATTTGTCGAACCATCCATTACTAGCAACAAAATCTATGCTGGAAGACGGCTCTCCATTTCGCTCGAGCAGTCCATAAATCCTGAGTGCCTTTTCTTGAATGATCCGCTGACTTAAAGGGATCTTTTTTTCGTAGCTGTCGTCAATCCAAATGCTAAGTGCTCTTTCCATTTTCTCTAAAATTGGTGCACGTGTTCTACTGGTAAATTTTGTAGAGATAGATAACCCAAGGCTTCCTGCACGTCGTATTTCAGTTTCATTCCTTTTGATAGTGCGAACTGTTGCCTCATTTAAATCAAGGCTTCTTGCAATATCCGTGGCAGTTTGCCCATTGTCTAAACGGTTTAGAATTTGTATTTTTGTTTCTATAGAAATGACTTTTCGTTTTAAAAGAGCCCTGTTCCTTTTTTCTGCCATTGTAAAAGCTGAAACTAATTTATTTTCATTGTGTATTCACTTTGATTTAATCAAGCTGTACTTACCACAAAATCTTTGACTTTTTATTTACGCGTCTGCAAAGCTCAAGATTTTTGCACCTACTACAACACGCGTACATCTGACAGATTATATGTGGGATTTCCCTTTTTCGACAAGTAACCCATGCGTATGACACAGGCACTAACGCGATAAACGCAGTAAAAAAAATACATCTCGATATTTTGCAATCGTGTAAGAACGAGGTTCTTAGCGTGTTAAAGGGGGAATGGGTGCAAATTTGCAACCGTGTAAGACCGAGTTAGTGCTAAAAGAGTTCGTGTTAAGCGAGGGCCAAGTGTATAGCCATTTTATATAAGTCTTAAATTTTGTGGCAAATTTCATGAAAATCGGACGACTATATAATATAGGTGCCATACAAACGATCGTTTGATGTGGAGGAAAAATGCAAATCAGTGAATGTAAAACTGCAAATATAATATGTATAGGTGAATGAAATGAAATATATATAATTTATATTGTATTGATTCCTATTCATAGAAGTTCTATCTGCAAGGGTATATAAACTTCGGCGTGCCGAAGTTAGCTTCCTTTCTTGTTAAATGTAAGATTTGTAGCATTTGAGCATGCTTTTCAGCCCTTTCATCGCTCGATAAATATCTTAAGCATATGTTGCAGAAGAAGCGCATTATCCTCTGCTTTCCCATTTGAAATGATAGTAGTATATAACATAAAACTAAAAATTTAATAAGAATATACATTTTAAAATTAAATTTAAATTTTTTTTTACACTTTTAATTTTTTTTTTTTTTTATTTATTTATTTATTTATTTTTTGTACTAACCTTGACACATTTTTTATCCATACGTAATGTCCTGGTATGTTTACAGTTGGACCATCCACAAATAATAAATTGATGTGGAACTCCTTTTCCACTGCGTCAGAATAAATCACTTTATTATTATCTTCATTGAATCCAAACACATTTATGCTAATGCATGGATATTGCGCCGTGAACATTTTAACATCATTTAACACCACTGGAAAACTTAAACCAGTGAAATTTAGTTTAAGTGATGGTACAACGCAGATAACATCTGCTGAAATGTCCACTTTATATGTGGAGCATCGTTGGGGCTTTTCACTTTTTGAAAAGTGGAATAAAATTGCCCATTTAAAACAATATTCATTATTGTTTTGTACATTAATTACTGCATTTCTTTTTTCAAGATTTTTTGACAGTACAAAGTGTCCGGATCCCTTTATCGCGTTGCATTTAAACATATTTAATTCAACTCTGATTATGCGGGTTAAAGTGCATCCGCTATCCCTCTCCTGGAACTCGCTCATTTTTGTTTCAATTTTCTCTTAATGGAAATTGAAGTATGCCATAAAATTGGATGCTGTTGTAATTAACGTAAATTTACTTTGAAATGACTTCGTTTCCAAGCGAGTCTCATGCTCTTTTATTAGCATATACTCTCCAAACAATTCAAAATTGATTTTCGAGCAAAGGTGGAAGGTCATCACCCGATCAATATGAGGGATCAATGCGAGGGCTGCGTTACTAAGGAATTCATTTAGATTTCTGACTTCAGCCCCCTCATTCACGAACATATATTGGAGGATTAGTCCCTTGAATCCATCCAAAATCTGATAAATTTTTTCATCCACAGGTCGGGTTGCGAAAAACTTATGGGCTTCTGTACGGATTTGGTGTTTCCATTCCACACCCACAGGTAGATCATCTCGACAGTATTCGCTGTCAGCAGTCAGCGCCAGCACCAGCAACACCAGCAGCATCAATTCGATATCCAATTTACCTGTCGCTGTGATCCAACAGGATTTGGATGATCTTATGAGGGACATTGAGGAGAACCCTCTTATGCTTGCAAAATTAAAAGTAAGCTTAAATTTAATACTCTACCCTGAAGTAAAGGGTATAAGATCCTATCAGCTGTAAAGTCGAAAGGGAAATTTGGCTCCAACGATAAGTTGGAGGTCGAAAATATTTACGTTTACCTCCCAGAGAGATATATAGTAATAGATGATTGTAATTTGGAATTTTGTGGTATTAAACGAAATTATTCTTACACTAGCAGGGTACAGCCACGTTTCTCTGTGGCATATTGTGGTTAAGAGGGCACTTCTGAATACATCAAGGTTATGGCAAAAGCATCTTCCTGGCATAAGGTGAAGAAGGCAGTCAGAGTTTTCGTAGGCGGATTCAGGACTCTTTCTTGCACATTTAGTTCTGTGAAATAGACACGTTGACCATTCTCCAAATTGACTGCCAAGTGAACTACAGCTGGATAGCGTTCATGAATTGGGAACGAAAAAATTCGCCATGCAGCCTCGTTGCTGCTTATGTATCTTCCAGCCTGGTATTGAGAGATTTCATCGACAACTCGTACTGCATTGCTGTCACCATTTTCTGCCTGAACACCAAAAACTGCCATATCGCTGCCTTTATTCACGTACTTGCAGTTATATTTAATCGATTTCACGGAATTGCAATATTCTACGTTGATGTGCGCTTTGTATGATTTTGACAATAGTGGTGAGTATGGAACCACCCAACGATTGTCTACCTTAATATCACCAATTCTCATGTTTAAATTTGCCGAAGTCCCTTCATCTTCAGTTGACCGTCTCCTATACTAAGGATATCCATCGTCCCCTGTTACGGTGTTGGCTGTAAATGCTCGAGGATATCGCTTGGAACACTTCCCGTCTACCATGCATGGTGAACATGGGTTGAGGGTACCACATGGGCTATGGATCATGTTCATGTTCATGTTCATGTTCCGTGGAATCTCAGCGCATATAACATCGTCGATTTCATCTGAAGTAATTTTATCATACAGCCAAATCAGTATGTGCGCATTCGGCAATCCTTTTTTCTGTCATTCTACTGAATACATCCAGCACCGCACAGATCCAAAAACTCCATGTTTCACAATGAAATCCATCAGTGACTTGAGCTTTTGTCTGAAAACACGGGCTGTGATGTCATGCCTATCCCTATACGATTGTCCAGGAAATAACAGCTGTACTATCTCGTCCCAAGCTGGATTGCATGTGAAGGTGATAAATAAGTCTGGACGGCCGTGGCAACGAACATATGCCATGGCATCTTGAGCATATTCCTGCATGTGGCGTGGACTACCTATGTATGAGGATGGCAAAATCG
This sequence comes from Drosophila serrata, assembly GCF_035046125.1. NCBI lineage: Eukaryota > Metazoa > Arthropoda > Insecta > Diptera > Drosophilidae > Drosophila > Drosophila serrata. The sequence continues at coordinate 246,839 of NW_028257189.1, read as the reverse complement.
TGAGCTTTCCAACGTTGGTTGTATTACGGTCATTCATCACAGCATCCCGCAAATGTATATATTCATCGGACCGAAGTTTCGTCTGATTCAATCGGAGGAACAGCAAACGTTCTGTTTCAATTTTTGCATACATATCATACAATGTACTGATGAAACAACTGACGACATTTCAATATATGATTGTCTTCGGTCCTCCGAACCATTAACCTGTATGAGTAAAAGTTCATCGCGCTGCACTTCTTATTCGTTTCTACACCATTGACTGGATCTACCATCTTCACATTGAAATGGTATCCATCGGCACCATCCCAGAAGATTAGTGGATACTGCAAAGCATCGTAACAACGGTGAGTTTCTGCGACGTTTACCAATCAATCTTTTCGTCGATTGAGAACAATATCTCGAGGTTGAAACTGATCCCCGACTATGACAATTGCCACTTCGTCTATAGTGGGAGCATTATATCTCCTGATATGTTCTCCAGCATGCGTTTTGTCTGCATGAATGACAATTTTATGGGTATCCGAAGGCATCATATCGATTGCTGTTTTGAATAAACGCACCAAATTGTTCCGTTCGTGAAAAAGTTTCTGTAGCTGCGAAATAATGTGCCTCTTCAGCGTATTTAGCTATTGATTCGATAGCGTACATCTACTTCATTTCCATCATCACCAAGAAGAAGAAATTTGTGTTCGATGTCTGGGAACGGAAGCAGGGAACCGGCTTTATGATAGATTTGTCCTTTGATTTTAAAAGATGGCATGAATTGAAAGCAAGTTGTATTTCCTAATGTTCGACAGGAAATGCTTCGATTCTGCAGTAGATCCAGCGAATAGAGAGTGCAGAGGCTCTGGTGGTGCTTCAAGTTGAGGCAATTCCACTTTCCCGGAAGCGCAACACAATCCTTTTGGCTCGATTTTGAATTTGAGAACCTGACAGTATATGCAGACCTGATGAATCCGGCCAATAACGACATTCGATTCGAGCAGTAATCAATAGTTGGATTATATCTGAATGCAAGACAATTGTATTGCAGGTTTTGATCTTCTGCAAAGCTGTAAACGCGCTTCAGCTACCCTTGCCCTGTCGCATTCATTATTTTGAGAGTGAATCAAATCGATTGCTGCAGAACGCGACTGACTAACTCTCAATCGTTTTCTCTCAAGCCTATCTGCTCATCTTTCTGCTGATTCCTCGTTGTGCATCTGCATTGCTCTCAGCCGCTCAGTCTCTCGGATGGAGGCCCGTTCTTCGTCATTGCGAGTACGACGACCCAAACTCGACTTCTTGGGTGGCATGACTTCGTTTCTTACTGAGTCTGAACAAAAAAATAAAATTTTTATCTCCAATTCCTTATTTCAATATGTTTTGAATGTTTGACAGGAAATGCTTTGATTCAGCTGGCTGCCTGTAGAGGGCGCAGCAGTAGGGGCACGGGGAAACGCGAAAAAAAGTGATATATTCGCAAATGCAGATAAGCTATCAACATTAAAAGTAGACAATAACCGAGCTGGAACCTCAACGCATGTTGTGTAAAAATTTGGGCTTAAACGGTTCAGAACTTTTCAAGTTTCTTCTTTCAATATGTTTTGAATGTTTGACAGGAAATGCTTTGCATCAGCTGGCTGCCTGTAGAGGGCGCAGCAGTAGGGGCACGGGGAAACGCTAAAAAAATTGATATATTCGCAACCGCAGATAAGCTATCAACATCAAAAGTAGACAATAACCGAGCTGGAACCTCAACGCATGTTGTGTAAAAATTTGGGCTTAAACGGATGTCTATGAAGGATGTAGACACGAACAGAGCATTTTTATATATATAGATTATATATATTATAAAATTAGAAGATGGGAATATCGATTTTAAATTAAGAATGTGAAAATAGGATAAATTAATAAATAAAAATATATGTCACCACATAACATGAAAACGGATTGACGGATTTGGCTGATTTGTATTTCTTTTTGTTTTCTAATACTCTGCACAAGCTTCTTACAGAAACAAATATTAAAAAAATTTCTCAGAAAGATTGAAAAATATACATTTAATTTAGCATATAACAAGAAAGAAAGCTAACTTCGGCACGCCGAAGTTTATATACCCTTGCAGATAGAACTTCTATGAATAGGAATCCATACAATATAAATTATATATATTTGTTTTAAAAAACAATGAAGTAATAGCTGCTTTCATTTCATTCACCTATACATATTATATTTGCAGTTTTACATACACAGATTTGCATTTTTCCTCTACATTAAACGATCGTTTGTATGGCACCTATAAGTTATAGTCGTCCGATTTTCATAAAATAATAATAATAATATAAAATAGCTATACCTTAAATTTGATGAAAATCAGCTGAAAATTGAAAAAGTTATAAATTTAATTGTATTAATTTCTCGATCGTTCCTATGGGAGCTATATGATATATTAGTCCGATTTTCATAAAATTTTACACAAAATTGTAGACTATAGTAAAATGGCTATATCTTAAATTTGATCCAATTCTATTGAAAACTGAAAAAGTTAAAAAATTTTTTGTAAAAATTTTCCGATCATTCCTATGGCAGCTATATGATATAGTCGTCCGATCCGGCCCGTTCCGACATATATACGAGTGAGAGTATATAGAAGGCTAACTACAAAGTTTCATTCAGATAGCTTCAAAACTGAGAGACTAGTTTGCGTAGAAACGGACAGACGGACAGATGGACAGACGGACATGGCTAGATCGACTCGGCTGTTGATCCTGATCAAGAATATATATACTTTATATAGTCGGAGGTGCCTCCTTCACTGCGTTGCAAACTTCTGACTGAAATTATAATACCCTGCAAGGGTATAAAAACGCGCGTAACGAATGTCAACGTGATCTGTAATCGGTAATCTGTGACTCCATATCGATAACAAAAAAACTGTTGTAATCTGTGACAACACATCCACCGCGCTAACAATAATTTTATTAAGTTTTTGATAAAATTCGTTTTGTTTCAAAGACTAAGAAGTTTTTTAGTTGCTAATAAGTGATTGTTAGTCACGGTAAGTTCGCTTACCACTTCAAGTGGATCGTTCATTTGAGGTTAGTATATAGTCCAATAGGACGACGTGCGAACGAACAACATCATCAACAAGTATATTCACAGTACTTAAACGAAGAATGACAAAATATAAAAAGAGAAAACGCAAGAGGTTACGAAGATCATTGGAATCATACAATCGATTGGCATTCCAATATGATCCAACGGAAAACTGCAGTGATAATGAAAATTTAGATATTGGAAAAATGACGACTACATGCCGATATTTTCTTGGACGTTGATGCACTACGGTCAGTACATTCAAGTGGCCCGTATGACACCAGGCACGTGCCTGCTTGGGTTAGGTGTTAGTAGGCGCGATGGAAAATATAGCACAGAATACGAGGAAATTAACTACCGGGGTGCTGCCAGGTTGTTAGCTTGCATGTTTACTAAGTGTGTTAGTATTAAATATTTTTAGAGATTAGTGTGTACAAATCATTATAATTTGCACATAATACTCTAAAAGGTTCATGCAGTTCAAAGGAGGTTCTACAGTGGTGCAACACTGAAGGGATATACGATCTGGTAGTTCTATATGGTACGTGGAAATTAAGCTGACTCAAAAATCAAGGCTATCCCTAGCATCGTTTTACGATTGGCTTAGGACGGCAAGTTTATTAATAGGAGTAGGAAGGTAATCTTTGGTTTGCATCCCAATTTAAACCGCTGTTTATGGGGAAGACAACCAATTTGCCACCCTTGAGCAATAACTACGAACGCACGTATTTTATTTTCGTTTGTTCTCTGGTCGGAGCTGCAACTACCGATCGAATGCTTGAGTTTAACATATATCAAAACGCTTACAATGTAGCTTAGCTTAAGATAAGGCGACAGAAGAAGAAGAGAGAGAGAAATAGAGAAGGAAAGAGAAAAGCTAAGAGCGCAGCAGGTGCAGCCATATACCCATGCGCGCACAATTAGGCGCTAGCGGTCTGCTTCGAACATACTCCCCCCGTTGGAAGAGGTACTGTTCCAACTATATCGGCATCGTCGGGCAGAACGGCTTGATACGCATTTGCGGCCTCCAATTGGCCAATAACTTTTCCGCAATGTGGTCAGCAATGCTTGTGATCCTGCATGCGAATATCTCCTGTCGTTAGAGAGGTGTTGCATTGCTCTTGTAGCCAAGAATGCAGCTGGCTTTACTACGGCAGCAAGTGTGTCATCATCAGAATGAGGAGTAGGATCGTTGACGACGGCAGCTAAGACGGACTGAGGAGTAGACGCACTCGGCAGCCATCCAGACACGATCCAACCAAGTTTGGTGTTCTGAAGAGTTGGCAACGCGCTATCCAAATGAATTTGTCCCGTAGCCATTATTTCAAAAAAGAGGGCAGCACCAATTATAAGATCTATTCGATCTGATCGATTGAAGTGATCGATATATTTTCCGGATTTTTCCATGATACTGCGTTTATATCGAAATAATGCTGATACGCAGTGATAATATCAGTCACAACCGCGGAAAATGAGGCACGAAAGCTTGCATCCCGGGGTTGCGCTAGAATGTCGACTGCCTTATCAGAATTCAAAGAGGATTCACCAATCCTAGAGTCTAGCGTATTCGACTTTCGATAATTCAAATTTAGTTGGTTTGCTAGGCGAGAAGTTATAAAGTTTAGCTGAGACGCCGAGTCTAAGATTGCTCGGCAAGGTATAAATTCTGCAGCCTTGTTTTTCAAATATATAATAGCGGTTGGAAGCAACACGTAACCAATGGGCAGAATATTTGTGGGTTTTGGTGGAGGGTTCGATGAACGCGAAAATGATGCTAATGCTGATGAAGATGTTGATGGCTGAGAGTTGAGAAGTGGATCGGATGATAGAGATGAGGCGGTAGATGGTACAGATTGAAATGCAACAATGAGTGGTGCTTCAATTGACAATATTTGCAGTGCGTTGACTTGCAATGCTGCAAACTATGCCCCTTGCGCAAGCAATTGAGGCACAGGTGCAACTTCTTTGCTTGTCTAAATCAAATATGAGGACTCAAATCGAGGGCATTTTGGAAAATAATTATCCCTCGCATCACAAAACGTACATTGCAAGATTTGAGCTACCACCTGAAGCAATGAAGCTATACCTATGCAGGGCTTTTCGCACCTGCTGGCTTGGTGTATGCGTTACCAAGGCTTGATCCATATTTTCCATCATCCTACACCTCCACTCCAAGAACGACACCATAGAATCCCAAGTAGATAAATGGTTGATGGAAAAATCCTCTTCCCATTTTTCGCGCGTCCTCTGATAGAGCTTTCGTGCGCCGATGTGAATCAGCAATCCAACCTAGATTGGCTGCGTAGTGGCAAGGGTACGGATTGCTCGCAGATGCGAATTCATGCAATTGCTTAACTCCCGAAGACCCTTGGCTGATGCCTTCTCGACACCCTTTGACCCAAATATTGCCGGGACGTGTGCCTGAAAATGTAAAACTTTATTATCAAATCGATTTTTGAGTAAGTCCAAAGCCTTCCTATAATTGGCATTCGAAGGCTCAAGCGATCCTATGGTCTCTAGAGCCACACCGCCTAAACTTGACCTTAGATATTGTAATTTTTCAATATCACTAAGTTCTTCATCATTTCCAATGACCGTGGTGAACGTCGCAATAAAATCCGGCCAATCAGTATAGGAACCATGAAACCGAGCTATCTCCAGAATTGGCAACCGAAGCTTCCTAGATCGGAAAGAAAGATCCGGATGGTTAGTAATGTCTATGGATGTTGAATTTGCAGCTGTTGCAGCCGGCAATTGCGATTTGCGAAGCGCCGCTAAACCTCGATTTATCTTCGCCTTCACATCCATGAACGCCGTGAAGAATTCGATCCGATGGTCGCTTGCTATCTCCGAAAAGTCCAATTTTCCAGCGAAGTCTGTGCGGAAGCAAAGGACAGGTTTAAGGAATTAATCCACTCCATTCCCGCCAGTAAATCAGCTTCATCAAACTGATCTACAGTCTCTGGATTTATATAATAATTCATTGAGCTCAATTTCCGCAAAAGGGATTGGGCCTTGGCTCGGTAGAAGTCCACATCACTTGGCGGCTCATTTTTATGATGAAACGAGTTTTCCGTGTTAGACATCTTTATTTTCTCACGCGAAAAGAATTAATAAAGGGAAAATGTCTGACCGCTTCGGTATTTAGGAACCCGTTTAGTTTTTCACCGCGCTAATTTAGAGGCTAATCAGCGTCACCGAGATGCAACGGAACCTCGACAATGTTGTTGTAATTGTCTGCCTCGAAACAGCGGAGTTGTGGCACACTCGTGTCTATGCTATATATGCATAGGTATATATATGTTCAATAGGCGCCAATTACTACGCTTAAGCGCGAGCCACCTTTGCATACAATGTTTGGCACAACACAGCTTTTGTTTAACAGCGCGATGTAACCGAATATCAGCGACCGGCTATATGTACTCAGCTTGTTATGTACAAGGTATGTGTGTGAGTTTGCTTGTGTGCTTATGACCGAATGCCAGTAAGCGACAGCGAAACAAAGCGATTTGTTTAAACGATATTAAACAACGAACACCGGGTTGCAGGCTCCGAGCCAAAAAATTACGTCGGGGTCACCAAAATGTTTATGGGGAAGACAACCAATTTGCCACCCTTGAGCAATAACTACGAACGCACGAATAGGTCGATTATATGCCGTATTTTATTTTCGTTTGTTCTCTGGTCGGAGCTGCAACTACCGATCGAATGCTTGAGTTTAACATATATAAAGACGCTTACAATGTAGCTTAGCGTAAGATAAGGCGACAGAAGAAGAAGAGAGAGAGAAATAGATAAGGAAAGAGAAAAGCTAAGAGCGCAGCACGTGCAGCCATACACCCATGCGCGCACAATTAGGCGCCAGCGGTCTGCTCCGAACAACCGCGTAGAGCGAAAAGTAAAAAGTTCTTTTGAACCGACTCAATGCGTTTACTATGGACGCCGTACTGAGGGCTCCAAACGCAGCATCCATATCCTAGGATAGGACGAACTAAGGATGTATATAAGGATTTAGTAACATAGGGGTCATTGAATTCCTTCGACCACCGTTTAATAAATCCAAGCACACCCCTGGCTCTATTCACCATAGGCGAAATATGAACAATAAAGTCAAGTTTTGGGTCCATCTCAACAGAATTAATTATTTCCAAAGAGCAGCAGTTCACCGTGTAAGTAGCAAGCTTAGGAACGACACGAGAGAATGTCATTACCTTGCATTTCGAGCCATTTAAGTTTAATAAGTTTACACGGCACCTAGTTTAAAAATTATTGAGATCTGTTTGTAAATCAGACTGGCAGGCGACGTCCTTATATTGAATGCACAGCTTGACGACGTCAGCTTATATAAGCACTCTGGAGTTAGTCAAGATTTTGGGCAGTTCATTTATAAACAATGTAAACAATAAGGGTCCCAAATGGCTTCCTTGCGGGACGCCAGGTGTAACTCTTAGAACATTGGATAAATTATTCTTAAAGAGGATCTTTTGCGTCCTGCCATTCAGATTACTTGAGATCCAATTAAGAAGATCACTTGGAAAACCCATTGAATCGAGTTTTCTAACGAGGAGAGAATGGTTAACCGAGTCAAATGCTTTACTGAAATCAGTATAGATTACATCTGTCTGAATATTATTATGGAAGTCCTTAATAATATAGGTAGAGAGCTCCAAAAGATTTGTTATTGTTGATCTTCGCTTAATAAAACCATGTTGACATGGAGAAATAACTGATCTACAAAGGTGCTGTAAGTGAGGGGTGAAATTGTTTTCAAAAGTTTAGGGATGGCCGACAACTTAGAGATTCCTCTATAATTCCTGGCATCCAATTTGCTACCTTTTTTCTGAAGAGGAATAATAAACGATTTCTTCTAAATAATGGGAAAGTGTGAGGTTTCTAAGGACAAGGTAAACAATTTCAGAAGGAGATAGCACAGGGCGTCGGCACAATTCCTGAGCACACAGCCAGGAATTCCGTCGGGACCTGGCGAATAAACTGGCTTCACACGATGAAGACCTAAAAGGAGAGAACTTTCGTTTAGGCTAGGACAGAAAATTAAGTTTGATTTGGGTATGTCGTAGGAATAAGTCTGGTGTAAATTCGAAGAGTTTGCATAAGTTGCTGTAGATCGGCTATTGTCTGATCATTATTTGCGGAAGTATTTTCAAATGAAAGCGAGGAAGGATTTGTTTTAAGCTTTTGTTCAATGTTAACAAAATTATAAAACTGTTTGGGTCCTGTGAGAACTGGACCCTACAACGAGTTAAATAGTTTTTATAACACTGCGCGTTCAGCACGGTAAAGTTTGACCGAGCTGATAAATAAGATGAAAGGGCAGATTGAGAACCGGTGAATTTAAATTTAGCATACAATCTAGATTTTTTATTTTAGAGTCGGCTCAACTCTTTAGTAAACCACGGCTGTTTATTAGAGCTTGGCGGATAATATAACGGAACACATTCAGTAAAAAATGAATTCCTGGCACTGTAAAAAATATAAACTGCAACTGCCATTTCAGTGCACATGTATAGATCGGACCAATTGAACTCGTTTATAAAATTATTCAGCCGTTCAAAGTCCGTTTTGCGAAAACGTAGGAATTTATTGGCTGGACGGTCAGAAATAATAATATAATAATAAAATATTCTGTACGTCACACCCAATATCAAGAGTCACATCGAAAGTTGGATGATAAGGATCTTCGGGCTGCGTCAGAGGCGCCACCCTTGCTAAACTGACTCTCGCAGGATCAGAGACGAAGCAAAGATCGAGCAAGCGCTGTAAGGAATTTCGAACATGGTTGACTTGAGACAGCGAAATGTCAAACAAGCCAGCGATAAAGTCATGTTGTGTAGGTGTATGGAGAGTATTGGTGGAATTATTTGAGCACCAAATAGCACCAGGGATATTAAAATCTCCTAGAACTACCAACTGGTCTCTATCCAAAAGTCTACTGGAAACCATCTGAATAGCGGAAAGGTGATTCCAATAAATAGGAAGTTCCGACAGTGGAGGTATGTAGGAACAGGTAATAAAAATTGAGCTACCTTTGATAGATAGCTTCACACAGAGGAATTCAACATCGTTGCATTCCTCGAAGGTTAATAATTCTGACGTGAGTGAGGAGTCCACCGCTATAAGAACTCCACCCCCGCATCCGATAGGGCGATCTAGCCGATATACTGTGAACGCAGCTGGAAAAACTTCGGAGCTCAGAATCTCCGGCTTTAACCAGGTTTCTGTGAGCACAATAACCTGAGATGCAAACGAAAGGCTATCAGAATACAAGTTAGAAAGCTTACTACGTAAGCCTCTTGCATTCTGATAGGAAATACCTAAGGAGTAGGTTAGTTTTTTGGGTCGGGATTGGAAGACGTAGAAGGTGCAGTGGTAATTTCAGGCCTGGGAAGAGTTATTCCTACAGGCCGCTTTTTCTTTTTCTTCGCCTCGAATTCCTTAACAACTATGTACTCTGGCCAGAAGTTGGGAGAGCAAATAGTGTTAAAGAGCTCTTTAGGGACATTTATTTTGAAAGATGAAATGTCCCTTGCGTAAGAAAATTTGAACTTTTCCACCTTTATCTTAATTTTTTCGGCTCTGGTTTTGCCTTGTATAAGGGCGAGAACATCTTCCGATGTTTGATCAGGGGAGAGCCGCGAGACAAAAATGTGTCTTGTCGGTGGAACAGCTGCCATGCCATTGTCCGCAGGTATTCCGAGCCTAACACCCTGGTTAGATATATAATTATACACGGGACTATGAGGGTTCAATATTTGCAACCCCGCTAGGGGACAAAAGAGAAATCATCGGCGGTACGGGCCCTCCCGTTGGACATTCGGGTACCGAATCTTTTCTAGCGCTCGATCTCGGCACTCTTGGAATTAATGCTGAGGTCTAGGGCTGTGCTGAGGGAGGCTGCTGCTGAGAGCCCGTTGCAGGTAGTTGGGGTCCGTCAACATGCTGCCCACCAATAGCAGTTTTTTTTTGCGCCTTGGAGACTCATTTAATAGCGTAAGGATATTAAATTGGGTGTCCAGCGCCAAGAACATATCAAGAGTTGTACGAAAACTAGTTAAAATAAAATTAAAACCGTTTTTGTTTGCCGCATGAAAGACATCATTTCCCTTTCTACATCGCGATAGGCCTCACAACAGTAACGCAGGCCGATGTTTTTTTTTTTACATCGTACACCGTCTGAGCTGCAACACCAATGCACTTGGCGTGCATGACTTTGTCGCACAGCCAGCAGCCGATTGTAAGGTCACCTGCAGAAACAGCCTTCTTGCTGGTTTGGGCGAAACAGACAATATTTACAGGCATTATAAGGACTTAACACTGTACTGTCTAAGCTGTACTGTACAAAAGCAAAACGAAGAAGGCACATAAAGGAAATGCAAAATATGCAAAAGCTAGCACCAGCAGCACAACTAAATTGGGAAATAAACCCAATTATATACACAAATTAGAATAGCTGCATGCACACGCGGAGGTAACGGGAAGTTATTAACACAAAATAGAAAATTTAAGTTAACCCCGGTGGTTATTTTCAAACTTTAACACAAAACGAAAGCGCAAGAAAAAAACACGTCCGTTCACTTGGAAAGATGATTGATATGAATTCAAGTTCAAAGGAGAAACGGTGGGATTGTGCTACGCAAATGGAAAAGTTAAACTGGATTCATTACTTTTCAAATAAAAAATAAAAAAATTGTTCCTTCAATGACCAAATGAAATGTTACAGAAAACGAAGCCATCTGGAGGTGAAACGAAGTTCACCAGGTTTCCTAGTCTATATATATACAAATGAAACCGTTTTTCGTTGTCGTTGTCGTGAAAACGGCTTGGCTGATTGTATGTATTGTATTGTATGGTACTATCTCTTACCATCCTTACACAAGATTTTGGTTTATGTTCCAGATGTCATAAATTATGCAGTTGTGCCGGAGAAGTATCTAAAGAAGCTTCAGAGTCTCTTCAGAAAGCGCCATGGATCCCCCCAATAATAAAAACAACCAGGCTGACCCCGAAAACACAAGTCAAATACCTTAACATTGTAATAGACAGCAAGCTGGCATGGAAACCCAATGTACTAGAGAGAGTGAAATTGGCCACCATTGCGCTATATGCATTTAAGAAGATGCTCAGCCGCACATGGGTCCTCTCACCCGCTCTGATCCAATGGGTCTACATATCGGTGGTTCGTCTGACTTTGCTATACGGGGTCTTAGTGTGGTGGCAAGCCATGTAAAAGAGGACCTACAAAATGCTTATGGAGAAAACCCAGCGTCAGGCACTGCTCTGCATATCTGGGGCGCTGAGGTCAACCCCCACAAAAGCTCTAGAGACTATAATTTTAATTGATCCCATAGACATCTACGCGCAACTGACCGCGGGAAAGGCCACACAGCTCCTAGTAGCGCTAGGAAGCCTGTCGACAAAAGGATACGGGCACAGCTCAATTGGTCGAACCATGAACAGTGTATTTGACTACATGACGCCTAGAACTTGCCCTGATGTGAAAATATCAACATTTAAGAACATTGAAGAATGGAAAACGGCTCAGGATCATGCTCGATACCTCAATATATACTACTACTGACGACTCTTAGATGGAAGGAGGAGTTGGAGCGGGCATATACTGTACAGACCCCGAGTCGTATAAGCTACCAAACCAATGCAGCATATTCCAGGGGGAGGTCTTTGCCATCAGGCGGCAGAGCTTGCGCAGGAAATAGCCCGCCAATGTGAGGCGGTAAACCTGTTTGTAGACAGTCGGGCGGCGATAAAATTCATGCAATCGTCAGCGGTCAGTTCCAAAAATGTACTGGCAAGCAGGGACGCATTAGATAACCTATGCACGACAACGACAGTCCAGATCTATTGGGTTCCCAGCCACCAGGGCATAGATGGAAACGAAACCGCAGACGAACTTGCAAATCTTGGAAATCTTGGAGCGTCTCATTTGTAAGTACCCAGCCCTAACGCAGGCAAGAGTAAAGCACCTGGGTCCCCCAGTACTGGCATCACTAGCAGATGCCTTCAAGAGGTCGCCAGGAGAACTACTTGCCTTCGCAAAAACTACCGCGATCCTTAAGGATTTCAATACCGCGTAAGATTCTCCAGGTCCATGTGGAGAACAACATCCGGACAAATAAGGGCCAAACTGGCCTAGGAGGGTCGTCCGGTTCAACTTAACTCAACCTAACCTAACCGAGTGCTCCAAGGACGAACTAAAGAGGTATATAAGGATTTAGTAACATAGGGGTCATTGAATTCCCTCGATCACATTTTAATAAATCTAAGCACACCCCTGGCTCTATTCACCATATTCACCAGTCAGGTTTTGTGTCCAAGCGGACGCCCAAATCATCAACAGAATTAACTCTTTCCAAAGAGCAGCTGTTCAGCGTGTAAGTAGCAAGCTTAGGAACGACACGAGAGAATGTCATTACGTTGCATTTCGAGCCATTTAAGTTTAATAAATTTACACGGCACCATGTTAGAAAATTATTAAGATCTGTTTGTAAAACAGACTGGCAGGGGACGTCCTTATATTGCATGCAAAGATTGACGTCGTCAGCGTACATAAGTACTCTGGGGTTAGTCAGAACTTTGGGCAGGTCATTTATAAACAATGTAAACAATAAAGGTCCCAAATGGCTTTCTTGCGGGACGTCAGATGTAACCCTTAGAACATTGGATAAATTATTCTTAAAGAGGATCTTTTGCGTCCTGCCATTCAGATTACTTGAGATCCAACTAAAAATATCAACTGGGAATCACATTCAATCGAGTTTCCTAACAAGAAGGGAATGTTTAACAGAGTCAAATGATTTACTGATTAGTATTAGTTAAATACTGATATGATCATTATAGATAACATGTGGCTGAAAATTATTATAGAAACCCTCTATAATATAGGAAGAGAGATCCGAAAGTTTTGTTGTTGTTGATCTACGCTTAATAAAACTATGTTGCAAATGGGGAGTTAATACATTTTCGAAAAGTTTTTGAGTGGTTGAGATAGTTATAAACTAAAAGATTCCTCTATAATTATTAGCATCCGATTTGCTACCTTTTTGTTTGAGAAGAATAATAAACGATTCCATCGAAATAAGGGGAAAATTGTAGGTTTCTAAATATATGGTTAACAATTTCAGAATGGGATAGGCCAGGACGTTGAGACAATACCAAAGCACACAGCCAGAAATACCTTTGCACAGTGGTTGCGGCCATAGGACAAAATTTAAAAAATCATAGCAGCAAAAATTTGCAAAAAAAAATAAACAAATCGCTTCTTAATAGTAAACCGGGTTTTTCAGGATATTTTACAGGACTTTCTAAGACTAGAATTGAAGCTGTGTACACGTGTTCATTTGCAAAGCGCAGCTGCAGGCATCGTAAATATTTCACAACAATAGCGACCTTTAAAGTGTTCAATCAACTAATTTAACTTGCCCAATTCTAATTATTTAAAATCTATTTTGTAGTTAAAGATGTTATTTTAAAGTTTCTATATAAATAAAAGCTAACTTGTTTTGTAGTTATAATGAAAATAATCCTATAATATATTTTATTTTAAGTATCTTTTGTATTCGTCTTTTTATGTTTATTTAAAGTTTTAACTGCGATCCCCCAAATTCCCAGGTTCATTTTTATTCAGTGTATTTTTTAATATTTTCAGGTATAAGAAAAGTTAAAACAGGTAATTACAGATGTGTGCATATCTATTTTTCTTTAAGGTCAAACCAGCGGTTTTGCATTGAGGTGTGTCTTTGTGTTCGACTTTCGTGTTTTATGTTGTTATTAGGTTCAAATTTTAATTTGTTTAGCGTTATTGCTTTCAAATAATTTGGTAGATAACTCTTCTCAATGTGTCTTCACTCGTTTGTACATATTCAATTATTGGTGTACAGCAATCGGCACCAATGCAGAAAATTACGGAAGGCCATCGAACATGTAAACAGTAATGTTGAAAACATTGGCTACGTGTCCGAGATGAGCGTGATAACAAAATGTATTGGATACATTTGGAAAAAAATTACTTTGTTTTGGATACAAAACGCAAAAAGACATAATTTCTTGAATTCCAATCTAATAGGCTTAACGAACAAGAAACATATTTAATATAACGCACTCCCAATAAAACTGATGAAATAATCAAAACTGGTAAACGTGGACGTCCGAAAGTAGTCTTTAGTGAGTCATCAAACAGGTCTAAGAGACGAAGAATTGCTGAGCATTCAACAACTAATGAATCTGCAGCTCATAACTTACGATTATGCAAATTTCAACCAAATAAAATGTGTAGAAAAGCTAACATTGATGAAGTCCTATTGCTTCTCATAGAGGTAAACTTGAGCAAGCATCAATATTTTCTTTTTAGAAGCTATGTGAACTCAAAAACCTCCAGTGCCCTTTTCCCAAGCTATGGATATCTGTTAGTGGCTAAATAATTAACCTTAGCAGAATCGCTGTAAGTGAATCAACAGCTGAAGTCGATCTACAGAGCTTGGTTGACCACACTAAAAGGCAGATTATAAAACTGCAGTATGATTTTCTAGAAAACGTTGGAAATGATTGCTCTGATAACCTTTTTTTAATTGGAAAATGGGGATCTGACAGCAACACAGGACATTCAGAATACAAACAGAAAGTCTGCAATAAGAATTAAAGCGATTCCAGTTTTTTTTTTTTTGCTTCCTATTTGCTATTTCATCTTAAAGCCATAGAGAATGATCAAAAAAATTAACAAAATAATTTGGGAGAGTCCGCGACCTTCATCTACACGATCCTGCAGACCGTTAAGATTGCAGTTTGCAAAAGAAACGGCTTAATTAGCTGAAGATAATGAAAAGTATATCAAAGCTAAGATTGAAGTGTTTAATACTTCGCCATGTCCGCCATGTCCGGTAAAGAAATTCAAATTAAACACAGCTTTAAGTTGACTATGGTTAATGGGAAAATTTGTAGTGCCCTAAGTTAAAAAGAAGGTTCAAAAAGAAGGTTCATGAATCACGCTTTGAGTTTGAATTATTTCCATTACACTCTTATATTCGTTTTTTTTATACTTTTTACACGTATCGTTCATAGTCGTTCTAAAGAGCTGGAGGATTAATACTCCTGAAGAAAAACAATTATTTTCGACAAATCCCAAATTCAGAATAATTTTTGCGTACGAATAGGACTTATTATGGAGAAAGTGGCACGTCAAATGATGGCAATATGACCAGAACGTTTCTTCAAACGCCGAAATCAGCAGCTTAAAATAACCGGTATTGATGAAGACCTTATAATCGGCTGTTCAATATTTCTGCAATGTTTGGCATCAGGTTACAAAATCAGTGCGGCAAAATTTGGAGAATATGCACTTGATACTGCCAGAAAGCTGATTAAATTGTATTGTATTGTATGGTACTTTCTTTCACCATCCGTACACAAGATTTGGGTTCATGCTCCAGATGTCATAAATTATGCAGTTGTGCCGGAGAACTATCAAAAGAAGCTGCAGAGTCTAAAAACAAGGACATCAAAATTTTTAAAAGGCAGCACACCCAGAAGACTTTCGGATTGACACAAATACAGATGCACAGATTACTTCTGAGCTCAGATACCTATATTACTGGCCAAAGAATGCTCAGTTTTATCAGCGTCAGCACTTGAACTAATCGAAAAATTCAATTTAATTTAATCTGTTTTTATTACTTACTTTGTGTTTTCGTATCTTTTTATGTTTTTTTTTTATTGTCATGTAATTTTTACGTTATAATCTAATCTAACGGATTAATAATTGTGAGCGAATAAAAACCACGCTTTTTCCTTTTAAAATATTATATTAATGAAATAATACTTTAACAAAAAAGTTTGAGACTATATTTAAAACTATTTTATACAATTTTGGGGAAATTTTCGTAAGGAAGCTAAAAGCTTTTTGATCCCGGCTCCCAAACAAGCTCAACCACCGTGCTTTGCCACCTGAAGATATAAAAGAAAAGAACTTTCATTTAAGCAAGGACTGAAAATAAAGTTCGATTTGGGCACGACGTGGGAACAAGTCTAATTTGAATTCAGATACATCTGTAAAAACTACGAAGCTCAGAATCTCTGGCCTTAGCCAGGTTTCTGTGAACATAGAACATAGAACCGCGAAACAAATATATGTCCCATACGTGGAACAGCTATTTTAACTTTTGGCTAGGCAGACGGTTATCTATCCTGCCATTGTCGACCGGTAGTCTTGGGCTAACAACCTGGGTGGGTACATTTATAGTTAGGTGCTTTAAGGGGTCATTGGGGGGTCCCACCAAGGGACAAAAGCGATATCTCCGGGGGCACATTCGGGCACAGAATAAGATAAGATAAGATAAGATAAGCGACACAGTAAGATTGAGAGAGCGGGGGAGTGAGTCAACTTGGGTGTATAAAAACAATTGCAGGTGTCGTGACGGCACAGACAACGGGTAAAAAATTTATAAATAAACTCAATTAAATACATAAATAAGAACAGCTGCATGCACACGCGAAGTGAACGGGAAGTTTTTAAAGAAAAGATAGAAAATTTAAATTGAAACCCCAGGGTTTATGCAAAATTTAAACACAAATCGAGAACAGTCGAGAATTGTGAAGTTGCTTCCAAACATTCAGATTCAATGGCAAACTCACCTCGAGGCTTTGTAATCACCAATTAACAAAGATCAGATCTATTTTGTTGGTGATTCGGCAGTTGAACTACCTCAGAGTTGTGCAATTTATAAAGAACTAGACTATCTATGGCTATCACATTAATATAATGATGGTCATTCCGACGATAGGTTTGCTTACAAGTCAACATTTATTTTTCGGTCCACAATAAGTTTTAAGTGCTTATTGAATCAACCTAGTGATTTAAATGCTAATTCAGCATAAACACCTTTAGGGGCAATGCCTGTATTCCATTGGTTCCCGGTATGGTGAGTTGTGCTCTTTTTGCTAATGTCAGCACTTTGGCCTGACGAGCGGCCGCCTTGCCGGCCACGCATAGCTTGAATACACCTAATAAGTTTCAGTTTTGATTGCATTGTAATAAATTATCTCGGTTTAAGGGCAGATAGCAACAGTGTGAAGTGTGAAGATGGCACGCCCCGTCGCACCCCGTGTGAAGGGCAAATGCAAAACACAATTGCAAAAAACTGCGACATACTGTTACACGCAGTAAAGTCAATTCCAGATTTTACGGACATACAAGACGAATACGTAGTATGAAGGCAATCCATAATTATTTGAACCATATCGAGCACTAACGCACAATTCCAAACCGCCCCTATTATAAAAAACAAAATTAAGAAGAAGAAAAGAAAATTGACCACTGTTGACTAAGATCCTCATGTCACATGACACTGAAAGGGTCTCAATGCTCAATGCTGAGGCTATTGAATTATTTCAGGCTTCCAGCACAGCCCAAAGATCTGTCAGCATCACTGGCACTAGATAGGGAGGCAGAGGTCAGCATTGAACGAGGTATGTTCACGGCCACATATGCCAAAACGGTCAAGCAGAGGAGTCAAAATACTGATTTCCACAAGGACCAACACCTCTGTAGCGTCCGTCTCCTTCTTTTTCCAACATGTGACTCAGCAATGCCTCCAATAGGAATACTATTTTCCTGATTCCAAAACCACGTGCCCTGCTTCTGGCCAACGATGTCCTGCTGCTTCCGCTCTGCACCTTTCTCGTATTCTCCTCTGCTCGTCCACCTCCTGATCCTATCTAGTTTGATCTGCTTTTGATCTTCCTCCTCCAGCCCTTAGCAACATGATTTGGTGATTTCGTCTACAACCTTGGCCAATACGTTCTTATCTGCGTGCTCCGTTAACGCCATAACTCCAGTGTCTTGTCTGTTATTGTCTTCCTTCTGCTTTTCCCACTGAATATGCTGCTTCTTGAACTTCTGATCCTGATCCAATGCATTACCAATTGGTCACCGCCACTCGGTTTCGCCGTCGTCCCTCGCTGCTTCCATCACACTCGCCCATGTGTGTATCTGCCTTTTTGCCTGATGAAATTCTTTACTATCGCTGTCTCTATCACTTTTTGACTAATTTGTAGTTCTGTAGTTAGAGCTGAGCTCCGCCTCATCTTCAGTACCGCCCCGTTTCAATCAGGTACGCTAGAATGCAGTCACTGACTGTCTCCCTACAATCCCTAGTGACCCGAGCTGGTGAGGTCCAAAGTGGTTAAGCGCTAGGCAGTGCCCTGGTGTCTCCTGCTCTCCCGATACCTTGCAACTTCTGCAGTGCGTATTATAGGGTAGCGCATCTTGCAGATGTGCGGGCTTGTGATGGTTGCCATTATCCATCTGATAATGTCTTTTTTAATCTTGGAGATCAGCTCCCCAGTTCGTCTACCGTTGTTGTTAGGCCAGCATAGCTTCGATCTTCTTTCTGGCTGGCTATTACTTTAAAGTGGTAATGAATTTCCGTTTGGACTGAGTTCAGAGGGACTAGTGTGTCTGTTGTATTGGAGCTTTCCTCTGACCGTCCCCTGGCCAGCTCGTCAGCTTTCCCGTTTCCAGGGATGTCGTTGTGTCCGGGTACCCAAGCTATTTAAACCCTGTTGTCCTCTGATAGTCTACTTTGCATTTCTCTCTTTGCATTTGGCCACTACTGTTTATGTTCTTGCTTTTGCGATGCTTTTTTGATGGATGGCTTTCTGAATAGATCCTTACCTTGGTGTCCCGATGGTCTCGATTTATTTGGAGTTCGACTGCTCTACGTATTACAAAGACCTCCGCTTTCGGCGAAGATTCCGGCCCCTACACCGCACCTCTTCCTTGAGCCGTCGGTGCAGAGCGATACATCATCTGGCTCGTTAAGGATCTTACTGTGCACGGTGTGGTAGTTCTTCCATCTCTGGATTGCGTTCAGTCGTATCGCACTTAAGTCTGCTGTATTCCTGATGAAATGTCCTATTAGAATAATATTTGGATGACATTAAGCGCAGCCACGGGATATGATCTTAGTTCACCCGTTGCACCTGCGCATGCCAATCTCTGAATCCTTGTCAGTTTCTGGATGTTGTAGGCCTTAGTTAATGCTGGCCACCACACTAGTGTTCCATAAATAAGTATGGGTCTTACAACCGCTGTGTAGAGACAAATTATTAGCTTGGGGTGGATGCCCCAGTTTTTTCCGAACATCTTCCTACAGGAGTAAAAAGCAATGCTAGCTTTTTTGACTCTTTCGTTGATGTTTTGTTTCCATGACAGCTTTGCATTTGGTATCACCTTCAGTTACTTAGCTTGTATCGATAGTCCAAGTTCTATGTCTTCTATCTGAGATTTATTGAAGTTGGGAATCATTGTTCGTCTTGTGAAGAGCATAAGCTCCGTTTTACCTGAGTTGATGCCCAATCCACACGCTTTTGCCCATGCATTGAGTTTGGTGAGTGCCCTTGTCATCAGTTCGCTGATGATTTCGGGGAATGATCCTGAAGTCAGTAGGAGTGTATGTCATCCATGTTTATCAGCCACAGCAGCGGGAACAGAACTCTCCCGTGAGGAGTGCCTCTTTTCATAAATCTTGTGTAATAGGTGCCACTCAGTTCGGCTGTTATCCGTCTGCTCGTTAGCATTGCCCTAAGCTCTGATGCCTTCTTCAACTTCTATCTTTTTGAGGGAACTCAGGATGGAGTCTGCGTTTACGTTATTGAAGCCCCCCTCAATTTCTATGAAGGTGATCAAAGTGTAGTTCTTGAAG
The DNA here is from genome assembly GCF_035046125.1 of Drosophila serrata. Classification (NCBI taxonomy): domain Eukaryota; kingdom Metazoa; phylum Arthropoda; class Insecta; order Diptera; family Drosophilidae; genus Drosophila; species Drosophila serrata. The sequence continues at coordinate 227,028 of NW_028257189.1, read as the reverse complement.
AGCAGTGCCTTTTCTATGTATCGTTCCAATTATTAAAGTACGGACTCTGTGGATCTGCCTTTCCTGTATGCATGCTGTATTTCAGAATGAGTTTGTATGTTTTTTCTGGTATCTTGTTCAACCTAGTCGTGTCTTTTATTCCTTCTAGCGATTTGCAATTGCTGCTCCAAGAGTGCTTCTTGGCTGCGTATATCGCTGTATTGAAGGCCATTCAAACATTTTTCCTGAGTACGTTAGTTCCCTGTTCCACCATTGTGGAATGCCAGAATGAACTGGCCTGCGCCTTTCTTTTGTTGGTGGGTGGACAACTTTGGCTGGTCGTCTACCCCTCTCACCTTGACGTGGCTCGTCTTGGTGGAGTTTGTTATTTGTTATGCCGTTTGGGGAGTGGTAGCCTTAACACTGCATGCCGAACTCGAAGGACATCGCTACTCACTGTCACTGCTCGGCTTTTTTAGCCGATTTTTGCTTAACTTGGTTAGGCTTCGCTCTTTTCTGTCGGTAATATATATATAAATATATTCATAACACTGTTACATTTCCACAATGCAGGACATAAAAGCAAACGGAGCAAACTCTGACTGGATTCTTGATTCCAAATTTTAGAATCGGTACATCGTTGCTGGAACATTTGGAGCACAAAACACGACCACAATGGCGACTTAAAATAAAATCAACATATAAGATGGAATAGTGTAATTTGTATAATACTTACCAATGGTGTTTCCGCATGGTTATTGTAAATTTTATATTGCATTCTTGGCATAAATCAGACTCAGACCAAGGTGATTCCTGTGGCAGTTTGTCTAACAAATTGTGAAGAAGTTGATCCGTAGCCAACTTGAAATTAAAAATATTTATACCTTCCCTATTTTCAGTGCCAAGACACGCTCCTGCTTTTACCAGTACTTTACAGAGTGGCGATTGACCACGCATAAAGGATAGCAGAAGTGTTTTATTTCCATCAAGGTCAGGGGTGTTTATTGGGTATTTTGGCATACATTCTAAAAATAATTCGCAAATGGTTCCTGCTGTATTATCTTTCACAACTCTACAAAGTTCATGCATTGGATTTCTACCTCTTAAATTCCTTGCCTCTGCATTTACTCTTGATTCTGTTAAAAGTTCGCGTACAATTAAAAACTGACCGCCATGTACAGCTAGGTGTAGAGCATTGTTTCCATCAGCATCAGTTGCGTCATAGTCAGCACCGTTTTGAATTAAAGCACATACTGCAGAAAGATTGCCGTGTTCAATTGCAATGTGTAGGGGCAATTTTTGAAAAGCATCACGCTCATTTAAACGAGCACCAGCTAATATGAGATTTCTAATTATCATTTCAACTTGTGATGCAGCTGATAAATGTAAGGGCGTTGACTGATTAACATCATGAACCCGAGAATTAATGTCTACTTGAATAGATAACAAAAACAGAACGGTTTCCAAATCATCTTTTATAATAGCCAAATGCAAAAAATTACGGCCTAGTTGATCCATTTGCTCAGCTGCAGTTGGAAGTCGCTCTAAAATGCGTTGCGCCGCCTTGTGATTTCGAGTGTCTAGAGCGGATGCAAATCCGGTGTTTCCAAAGCTGTCTCTAAGTTTCAAATCTATTAAAGGGTGACAAAATAGAATGTTTATTATCTCATCATGTTGATTTTCTATAGCAAAAGCTTAGGGGTGAGTCACCATTAATATCAATGGAATTAAAGTCATCATTTTGCAATCTAGCTTTCATCTGAACAAATGCTTCTAATGCATCAATGGCATCTGCTTCAACTGCCATGTGAATGGGTGATTTTAACCCGTTTTTTATTGATTGTATATTGCATGACGCTCCGTTGATAATCAATTTTTTTATCAAGTTTGACATGTTTTTAAATGATGCAATATGTAATGCAGTTAATCCACTCTTATTTAAGTAATCCAATTTGGCGAAGTCTGTAAGAAATACAGCTGCACTCTCGCGTTGTTCATCCAAGGCGAACACCTGGAGAAGGCTATTTCCTGTAGCTGATTTAATTGGATTCGGTTCGGCACCCATTTTTAAAAGTCTTGAGGCAAGTTTAAAGTTCTTCTCTTGGAATGTTAAGCTAAGCTCCAAAGCACATTTCTCTTCCAAAGTGCGCAAGTTAATATTAATGTTAGGCACTTGAAGTAAAAGCTTGATCATTTCTGTATTTTTTCTTGTAATTGCTATATGTAAGGGAGTTTCTCCATTCTTATTTTGAATATTTACATTTGCATTTTTTTGCAAAATTTGTTTGCCAATTTGTAGTATTTCTCCAAATATGTTTTGATTGTTCCGGAATTCATCATATGTACATATAATATGCAATGCAGTATCTGCAGAAGATCTAAGGACTTCAACGTATTAGCATTAAACTTAAAAGATAATTGTCTTCGGCAAACCGGAGTTTATATATATCTGTGTGGTTTACATGAGTACAATAACGTAAAGAGTAATGCTAACATAAGATAAATTCACTTAAAACGTCAGCGAAATTTATATTTATAGCCATGAGACCAACGAAATTAAAGAAAAGGCGCGAAAATAATCACGTTTACACCAGTTTTTTGTAAACAAACTATATACAGACCAGACGGACATGGCTAGAACGACTTCTCCACTGCGTAAAAAAACTTTGGACTAAAAGTAAAAATATAATTAGGGAAGATAGGTAAGGTTAACTTAGTTTTTTATTCCTAGTTCTTGAAATAATTGCTGCACAACGAACCTGTTGAAAAAGTTGAGCCCCGGTAAGCCCATAATTTTTTACAATTCAAAGCGAAGGTTTTAGTCGTTTTCATAAGGATGACTTTAGAAACTATTAGTAATAATTTTGAGATAGAAACTGCATGAAAAATGAGATAACCATGAAAGTTTCATAATCCATGAACATATTACTTTAATTTTTATTTCCAACACTATAGGTTTAAAACATTGCAGAGTATTATAACTTTTGTCAGAAGTTTGCAACGCAGTGAAGCAGACATTCCGACCCTATAAGGTATACATATTTTTTATCAGCATAAACAGCAAAATCTTTATATTTAAGTGAGTCTGTTCTGTCCGTCTTTCCTTCCTTTTATCCGTTCCTATGCAAAGTAATCCCTGAGCTTAAAAACAATGGGACATACATGACGCAAGAGTATAAAGAAAAATTAGCTTTGCGAAATAAGTGAAAATTTGCTGGTCCGACATCTGGACAAGGAATAAAAGCAGATGAGGCTTCTGGATTTATCTCCAGTGTGGGGTAAAAAGCGTCTTTAGGACAGGATATAGGATCAATTCTTGAGACGAGGGTTTTGGCAAATTCAGACGCACAGTTCCTTTCGTACTTCAGTTGACCCAACGAAAGCTCAAAAAAGCCAAGAACTAAGTCATGATGTGCAGTGGGACAAAAACATTTGAACCCTGACCAGCTCGGCAGCTTTCTCGTTTTCAGGGATGTCGTTGTGTCCGAGTACCCAAGCTATTTGAACCCTGTTGTCCTCTTATAGTTTGCTTTGCATTTCTCTCTTTGCATTTAGCCACTTATACTGTCACTGACGCTGGGAGGCGGAAGGACTCTTCTACTCCCCTACCCCGCACCTCATCCTTAAGCCGTCGGTGTAAAGTGATACCTCTTCTGGCTCGGGTACGCTTCCTCTTCTCCATGCTTCCCTTGTCAGGTAAATTGTGTGTCTCCTGTTATCCGATAGTTCATCTCGTCAAGGATCTTATAGTGCCCGGTGTGGTAGTTCTTCCAGCTCTGTCTTGCCTTCAGTCGTACGGCACTTTAGACAACTGTATTCCTGATTAAATGTTCTATTGGAATAATGTTTAGGATGACATTCACCGCTACCGCGGGCCATGATCTAAGTGCACCCAACTGTTATGTGAAGACAACCATCCGAAATAATCAATGAAGATCCAGTTATTTCTTTTGCAGGGAGACATCAGTCTCCTCCGATATAATTTTATTGAATGATTTCTAAGCTTTAGTGCTGTCCACTGTAAAACAGTGAGCAGCCGTTTTACATACATTTTATTTTGCCTTATTATGTACAGCAATGGAAACGTTTCTGGCTAGCTGAGAGAATCATTATTTCTCTTAATTCTAGCTCTTTTATATGCAATTTCTAATCTACATTTACTTTCCTTAGCATAATCATATATATTATATAAGGGTTCTATGTTGTCTGTGCTATTAAAATGTTGAAGTAAATTGTTTGTTTTACCGAAAACAAGTTAATATGGACAATAGTCATGTGTCATAGATGGGGTTATGTTGAAACAGTAAACGAAATATTGGATCCATACGTCCCAATCAGTTTTATCAACCGATATATATGAACGTATGTATACATTAAAAATTCTGTGACTTCTTTCGACAGTTCCAACTGTCTGGTGGTGGAGTGCAGTTGATTTTATATTATTTATTTATAAAATTGCACAAATCATTTATTATAGAATTTTTGTATTCTGTTCCCGTGTCCGTAATGAACGTCTTCATTGGACCGTTTTTAAGAATAAAATTCTCAAAAATCGCCTTTGCTACTGTGTTAGCATTTATGTTTGGAATTGGAATCGCGACTAGATATTTAGTCAGATCACAAATTAATGGGACTGCGTATTCATTTCCATTGCTCATTTCCTGATAGTGGACCAATGGTGTCTACCATAACCCTGTCGAAAGCATATATTGGCGTATCAGTTATTGTTAAAGGAGTTTTTATTTTTCTTGTCACTTTTGATTTTTGACATTTTCGTTTATACTTAGTAATATCTCGAGTCATACCTTTCCAATAATGACGTCTTTTGACATTGGCCAAGGTTTTTGAGATGCCTGTGTGACCTCCTTATATTGGATCATCATGGAATGTAGACATTAGAGCTTCTTTTCTTTTATTGTTTCTATTTGGGTCACCGGGTTGAGTAGCGCTACTCTCAATGAAATTAATATATTATTTTCCATATTTTTGAAATTATCAATTGAAACGTGTTCAAAGATATTTTCCCACGGTGCCACTTTGAGTTGGCTGATTTTATTTGTACCGGCTTGCTTTTCAAGCTTTTGGAAAAATTGACCTAAGTCAAGAGTTCCATTGGTATATAAATCGCTAACATCAAATCTTGCAGTAATTTTCCATGTTTAAACAGACATAGCATATTTTTTACGTGCACTACTTTACGTACTTCGTCATTGTTTATGACTTCATATACGTTGGGCTTTAAAGCTTTTTCTATAGATTGCCTTGGCAATTCTATTATTTCTTTTCTGCGCAGGAATTTTGTCTACTTTGATATCTTGTAGAGACTTTCTTTATAGATCCATTTATTTTTTGTAGCTGCTGAATGGTTATTCTTGATAACACATCCGCTACAAAATTGTCTATACAATTCAGATATTCGACTGTAAAATTATACTCCTCTAATTGAAGTCTCATACCAGTTAGCTTAGAGCTTGGATTTACCATTGAGAACAAGTATATTAATGGTCTGTGATCTGTTTTGACAGTAAAGTGTCTACCATAAATATATGGTCTGAAATAAGTTATTGGCCTGACTTGCTGCCAATTCTTGTTCTGTTGTACTTTTATTACTTTCACCCTTAGTAAACGATCTTGATGCATAAGCAACTGGAAGTTGAAGTCAATTTTTGTTTTGAGTTAAAACTGATCCACATGCATGTTTACTTGCATTGTATTGTAATAAATTCGGATTTATTAGTGCCGATTTGAGATGTTCGAAGGCATGCTGATCTTAATATGTGACGAGCACAGTCGGCAAAATTTTTGATAAAACGTCTATAGTAATTGCAGAATGCAATGAATCGTCTAGCGCTGTCCGCATCATGTGGGACTGGGTAATTTTTAATGACGTCGTATTTTTTGTCGTCAGGCAAGATTACTTTATCCGTGCATTTGTGTCCCAAAAATGTGACTTCATGCATGAAAAATAAACATTTTTCAGGATGTAATTTAAGATTGTATTTTCTACATTTCTTAAAGACATCAGTTAAGTTTTTGAGCATATGTGTTTCTGAACAACCAATGACTATTAAATCTTCCATATACAGGAAAGCTTGTATCTTTAGACATACTTTTCCAGTAATAGTGTCTTTTTACTTTAGCCAAAGTTTTTGATATGCCAGTATGACCTCCTTGAATTGGATCATCATGAAATGTAGACAATATTGCTTCTTTTTCTTTTAAATTTGTTATTTGGGTCATCGGGTTGAGTAGCGCTACTCTCAATGATTTCAGTGTTTTATTACCCATTGTCTTGAAATTATCTATTGAAACATGTTCAAAGATATTTTCCCACGGTGCCACTTTGAGTTGACTGATTTTATGTATACCTGCTTGTGTGTCAAGCCTTTGGAAAAACTGACCTAAGTCAAGAGTTCCATTGGTATATAAATCGCTAACATCAAATCTTGCAGTAATTTTCCATGTTTAAATAGACATAGCATATTTTTTACGTGCAAGGTCACTACTTTACGTACTTCGTCATTGTTTATGACTCCGTATACGTTGGGCTTAGAAGCTTTTTTAATAGTTTGCTTAGGTAATTATATTTCTTTATTTTCCGAGCGGTACTTTTGTCTACTTTGATATATAGTAGCGACTTTCATTATATTTCCAGTATAATTTTGTAGCTCTTTAATGGTTATTCATGATAACGCATCAGCTACATAATTGTTTTTCCCTTTAAATATTCGACTGTAAAGTCGTATTCTTCTAATTCGAGCCTCCTACGTGTCAGTTTAGAACTTGGATTATTCATTGAAAATAGAGGTCTGTGATCCGTTTTAATTATGAAATGTTTTCCATAATTATACGGTCGAAAATGTAATATTGCCCAATGAATCGCAGCTAATGATTGAATGAATGAATTCCTGCTCAGTAGTACACTTGTTACTTTCTCCTTTTGTAAATGCTCTTGATGCGTATGCAATGGGAAGTTGGATAACATCATGGTTTTCAGTTAAAACCGCTCCACATGCTTGCTTACTTGCATCTGTTATTATAGAGAATTCTTTAGTAAAATCTGGTTATTGTAGCAAAGTGGGTTCCATAAGTTTTGTTTTTAAATATTGAAATGCATTTTGACAATCATCCGTCCATTTAAAAGGAACATTCTTTTTAAATAATCTTGTTATGTGCCTTGAATAATCGGCGAAGTTCTTTATAAAACGTCTGTAATAGTTACAAAATGCTACGAAACGTCTAGCGCTGTCCGCGTCGTGCGGCACTGGGTAGTTCATATTGACATCGTATTTTTTGTCGTCTGGAAGTATTCCTTTATCAGTGCATTTATGACCTAGAAAAGTCACTTCATGCATACAAAATGAACATTTTCCTGGATGTCACTTCAGGTTGTATTTCCTACATTTCTCAAAAACATGTGTTAAGTTCTTAAGCATATGTTTTTTCGGAACAACCTATTACTATTAAGTCATCCATATAAAGAAATGCTTGAGAAGGTTCTAGACCAGAGAATGCAATAGTCATCATTCTTAAATGAATTAGGAGCTATTTTTAATCCAAAAGCGATATAAGGCGTTGCTCGTTGAAAAAGACGTTATATCTCTTGAACTTTTTTCTAGTTCAATTTGATGGAATCCTGGCATTATGTCAAGACATGAAAAGTATTTTCCTCGACCTAGTTGATCCAAAATATCATCAAGTCTAGGTAATGGGAATTTATCAGATAGTAATTTTTTATTATTCTGGCGAACATCATTCACTAATCGCCATTTCTTTACATCTGACCCGGGGGATGGTTTCTGAGGAACAAGTAACAATGGGCTATTATATTCGGACACAGATGGTTCAACAATCCCGTCGGAGATTAACTTTCCTACTAGCTATTTTATTTCGTTCACCTGACTATGTGGGCTTCGATAGTTTTTAATATAAACTGGTTCATCATCTTTTAATCTCAGTTTTTGTTTATAGAAGTTGTTTGTGGTTATTGATTCGGTTTCCAATCCGAATACATCGCTATATTGGGTGCATAAGCTAGAAAGTTGTGACTTGAACTGTGGAGGGAAGTTTTTTGAAAGTTGAGATAATACAGATTTTTCTCTATTCTCTAGATTTGTTTTGACTACATCGTAGTTCGAAAGTGATTCATATGTTAAATTATCTGTACTGACTACTTGGTCGGTATTTGTTGTATTAAGTAGCCTTGTGAAAGCGTTATTGGATGTTGCTATGGTATTTGCAATGTAAATACCATGCTGAATTTCTTGATTTGGAATTAATTCACTGTCCTCTTTTGAATTAAGTTCAATTTTTCGAATAACGTGGGATCTTGCTGGCAGAGCTATTGGTACATTAATTGGAAATTTTAAATTATTGGGTCTAATTAGAAGCCAATCTTCAGATGGCTTGAAGTCTAATTGACAGTTGTATTTTTTTTAAATAAAATCGATGCCTAATATTCCATCGCATGGAATAGGGAATTGTAAACTTACGATATGAAAGTCGTGGGGAATTATATACATATTTAGTCGTCTGTATTTCAATAGAAACTAGACCTTTGGATTATGTTGTTTCCTGACTTATTCTCTTTATGTCTATGATGTAATTATCTTGGATGTTTTGGAAGATATCGGAAGTTTCTTTTAAGACAAGTTCTTTTCCAGTAGCTACATTGATAAATGAAACGAATATATTTTGACTGAGATTAATAGTGTGAACTCTTGCATGTTCTACTGCTGAGCATTTAAAGGGTTTTGGGAGTTTCCCGATGTATTTTGGGCAACTCTGACATTGTTTTGGTTATTGTTGTTGTGCCCTCGGCCTCTATAGTTTCCTCTATATTGGCCTCGTCCTCCATTGTAATTCTGGTAGTCGTTGTAGTTATTACGATAACCACGAAAGTTGCCTCTATAATTTCCACGTCCGCGATTTGAGCCGCACTGTGGATAGTTCCTGTAGTGTAGGACCGTCTTTGACTGTCCAGTTGCTTCAGTGCAACTATTGACAAATTTTGAAACGGCATCATTCATAGTATTGGAGGTACCAGCTTGCATGATAAGTTTTACCTTATCGATCGTGCAATTTTTAGTCATTGCTTTGACTGCATGCTGAGTGGAATAACTTCTGGTTAGCTCTAGAGGTAGCTTTCGTCATCTGCTCAACCTCTTGTGTATACTGGTTAGCAGTTGTTGCTGTTGGTTCAACAGTTTTGATGACAATACTTCTACAGTTTCGCCTTTGAATAGTCTTAGTTTAGAAATCACTTCAGTAATCGTTGTTTCATTACCGATTAGATTTCTGGCGACACCTTTTAGCTTTGTTTTAATTATGGAAACTGCTAATTGTTCGTGCTCACCTTTTATTGTTTCTATTATTTGTAAAGCATCAATGAAACTTGTTAAATCTAATCAGGCCTACCATCAAAACTTGGTATAAGCTTGGATGCTGTATTAATAAATCTAGATTGTGCCATTGTAATAGGATTGCTTATTTTATTCTCTATTTTGCTTGAAGTATCGGAATCTGTAGAATTATCCAGATCTGACATGTATACAGCTGGAGTAGTAAGATTATTTAAATCTTGATCTTCTATTTTAGGGTTTATCTCGATAAGCTCTTCTGATTCTATTTCGTCAATGTCGTTTGGGCCTGTTGATTCTGTTTAATTTCCAGTGTCAACTGTTAGGGAAGTGTTAAGAACGGTCGGTTTTTTTATTTCTAAATTGTATTTTTGTATCAAAAATTTTGATACTTGGGACCAATGATCTTGATTTAATTTTTCCCTTTTACCATGTATTAGTACTCGCGCTTCATTAAAGCATTCTACTAATATTTCTACATGTTTTTTTAATGGTGTTCTTTAGTATTGGTCTATTTTGATTGAGTGCCTTATATGATTTGTCAAAGTAAATTTTTGTATTATTTATTTTCTTATATAGTTCGTTCCATTCCATTATATTATGGACATGAATTTATTGGAGATATTAAAATACCCTACATAAGTTTCTCTAATTGTGTTTAGTTTAGCCATACTTTAGTTAAAAAATTATATTTGTATATATTTATTTTTATACCCTTGCAGGGTATTATAATTTCAGTCAGAAGTTTGCAACGCAGTGAAGGAGGCACCTCCGACTATATAAAGTATATATATTCTTGATCAGGATCAACAGCCGAGTCGATCTAGCCATGTCCGTCTGTCCTTCTGTCCGTCTGTCCGTTTCTACGCAAACTAGTCTCTCAGTTTTGAAGCTATCTGAATGAAACTTTGTAGTTAGCCTTCTATATACTCTCACTCGTATATATGTCGGAACGGGCCGGATCGGACGACTATATCATATAGCTGCCATAGGAATGATCGTAAAATTTTTAACTTTTTCAGTTTTCAATAGAATTGGATCAAATTTAAGATGTAGCCATTTTACTATACTCTACAATTTTGTGTAAAATTTTATGAAAATCGGACTAATATATCATATAGCTCCCATAGGAACGATCGAGAAATTAATACAATTAAATTTATAACTTTTTCAGTTTTCAGCTGATTTTCATCAAATTTAAGGTATAGCTATTTTATGAAAATCGGACGACTATATCTTATAGGTGCCATACAAACGATCGTTTGATGTAGAGGAAAAATGCAAATCTGTGTATGTAAAACTGCAAATATAATATGTATAGATGAATGAAATGAAAGCAGCTATTACTTCATTGTTTTTTAACACAAATATATATAATTTATATGTATGGATTCCTATTCATAGAAGTTCTATCTGCAAGGGTATATAAACTTCGGCGTGCTGAAGTTAGCTTTCTTTCTTGTTATTATTATTTTTTTTTTTTTTATTTATTTATTACATTTTTTTTTAATTTTAAGTGTAGAAAATTTGTGTTTAATCAATGTTGTTTGTACTCTTTATTTTTGTTTGCTGCTTAAATTTTAGTGGTATCCACTGTTTTTATATCCAACGTCATTTTCGTGGGTAGTATATATACTTTTATGCTATATTTATGATTATGATTATTATATTTTCTATGGAAAATTTGCTTATTGCATTACTTCTTATTTATTTTAACAGGTTTCCTACCTATTGTTTTGTATAGCTTTACGGGCTACACGACTGATTGGGCAGAAAAGGTTCCGCTCAATTTTACAAACTATATTATATTTAATAAAAAAATATGCATCGCAGTGCAATCAAAAAAATTATGCAACGCAGTGCATTGGTAAAAAAAATATGCGCTAACGCTCCCTTGATGGCGTAGGTGGCGGTTGTGCCTCCCACGCTTTATAGCTGCTGCTGCTGACCTGAGCCTATGGGCTCAGGCGGTACCGGTGCTGGCTTCGCACATTCAACTTCTCGCACTAATTGTCTTTCTTTGTGCATGTATATTTGCAATGCACGCTGTTCAGCGGCCTTGGGCAGTCGGCAGGGCAGCTGACAATTCTTCCTGACAGTACTTCCTTAGGAGATGGAGGATTAATTTTTCCTTTGTGTATGTATTTTATTAGTTGTGATCGGTATTTTGGGCTTATTTATTTTTGATTTTAAAAAATCAAGCTCACTTTGTAGTTTTAGAGCTGTGGCCCATGACGGGAGTGGTTCATTTGTAAATAATAGCCACTTTAAGTGCGCTATTATTTTTTGTATTTTATGTTTGACACCAGGCCGTCCCATCACACTCTACTCACTCAGATTTATTTTTTTTCTTTGATTTCTTCCTCCACGATGGGTGTCTGCTGGTAGAGTTTGGCCGCAGTGAACAGTCGTTTCTCCAGAAGATAATTTTTTAACCATGTCACGGTCGCCATGAAGTATATAAGGTCATTATTTAGTTTGGTTTAGTTCTTTATTTTTATTGGAGCAGCAATGGTGCCGCTCCAACGATCGAATAGTCTCTGATTTTTACATAAATTTTGTAAATCTAATTAAGGCTAAGTCTCGTTGCTGCGCTGCTCGGAGGCGGCGGCAGAGAGACGGCTATGTATATACTTATGTATATAGGCTAAGCCCTCTTAAGTGGGAGCGCGAGGGATATGCACATGTAGTCCGTTCGTGTTACAATTCTGCCGACGCTCGGCTCATATTTCGGCCATTTAGAGTTTATGACCGGGACCTTGAATTATGTACGCACTGCAACAAAGTGTTACAGTGCGTACCCTTTAAGAACTCTCGGTACAGTGGGTATTCAATATGAGTGCATACTACAGGTTCTAATCCGGAAAATGCAATAGTCATCATTCTCTGGAAAGAATTTGGCGCTATTTTTAAGCCGAATGGCAATTGCGTAAAGCGATACGAGCCATTGCTTGTTGAGAAAGACTTTATATCTCTTGAACTTTTTTCGAGTTCAATTTGATGAAATCCTGATATTAAGTCAAGACATAAGAAGTATTTTGCTCTTCCTAGTTGATCCAAAATTTCATCAATTCTAGGGAGCGGGAATTTATCCGACAACAGTTTTTTATTAATGTGACGATAGTCAATTACTAATCGCATTTTTTTCTTGTCAGAACCTGGAAGAGATTTCTTCGGAACTAACAAAAGTGGGCTAATATATAGGGATACAGATGGTTCGACTATTTTATTGTCAAATAATTTTTGTACTTGTACTTGTATCTCATCTATTTGACTTTAAGGGTTTCTATAATTTTTTATGTAGACTGGTTCATCATCCTTTAATCTTAGCTTTTGTTTGTAGAAGTTATTGGTAATGATCGATTCGGTTTCGAGTCCGAATACGTCACTAAACTATATTAGTCAATTCGGTTTTGAATTGTGGTGGAAAATTTTAAGCTAATATAAGACAGTTTGTTTTTTCTATTTTCTGTATTGTTTTGAACTATGTCGTAGTTTGTGGTTCATATGACAATTTTTAATATTTACTACTTGATCGGTACTGGTCGTATTCAGTAATCAGACAAATGCATTTTTGGTTGTTGCAACTGTGTTTGCAACATAAATGCCTTCTATAATTTCCTGGTTTGGAATTCATACACTATCCTCATCTGATGATAGGTGAATTTTCTGACTACTTGGGATCTTGCTGGTAGAACAATGGAATTATTACCAGAACTGTATGATATTGGAACATAAATTGGAAAATTTATATTATTTGGTCTTATTATGAGCCAATCTTCATTCAGTTTGAAATCTAACTGGCAATAGAATTTCTTAATGAAGTCAATGCCTATTATTCCATCACAAGATATTGCGAAGTACAAATCTACTAAGTGAATGTCGTGTAGAATTATGTATTTACCTGTCTATATATCTATTGAAATCAGTCCTTTGGACTGTATTATGTCTTGGCCTATGCCTTGAATATTGATTTTCTTATTTATTTTGATATCATGAGAGATATCACAATTTTCCTTTAACAGAGATCTGTCTGCACCAGTGTCTATTTAAAAAAAAAGTTTTTTATTTGTCTTCACATTGAAAAAAACTACAAATATATTTAAAGTAAGATTGATGGTATGAACCGCATAATTATCTACTGCTGAATATCTGAGGGTTGTTGAGAGTTTCCCTGATTGTTCTGGGCTACTCTAACATTGTTTGTATTATTATTATTATTATTATTGTTTCGTCCTCGGTTGGAAGTGTTGTTTCCTTTTCCTCGGCCTCTATGGTAGTTGTTGTTTTGATTTCCGTAGTTGTTATTTTGGTAGTTTCCTCTGTTTTGGTAGTTACCATTGCCTCTACCACGATAGTTACCACGATTGTTACTAATGCGGTAGTTGTAATTCCCTCTTTTAGAGTTCATCACTGTATTTACACTACCAGTAAGTCTTGTACTAGTACGGATATATGCACTAACGGCAGCATCCATGGTAGTGAAAATACCAGGTTCCAAAACGGTTTTTACACTTTCGTGACTAGTTTTGCTAATCATTGTGTTAACGGCTTCCGTAGAGCTGAGCATGTCAGCAAATTCAAATGGTATGCCTTGGTCAATATATGCAGCTTCCAGATTTTCTAGTTCAGTTGTGAACTGAGTGGCTTTTTTGCCTTTCTGCGTTAAAGTGTCCATTTTTGCCTTTATGTTGGTGGTGGTGGGTGCTTCACCGACAACTACGGCTTTTAATTTTGCAATGATCCCATCTATTGTGGTTTCATTTTTTATTTTATTTAGGGTTGTGCTGGTTATTTTTGATTTAATCAATTCCACGGAAATTTCCTCATAAGTTCCCTTTGTTAGGTTGACAAGTCTTAATGCCGTCAAGAATTTTTCAAGACGGTTTTTCTTTCCGTCAAATTCTAGGACTGCTTGTGCCATTTCCCTAATATATGCCCTCTGGGCAGCGGCTGTGTTAACCATTACAAGGCTGTTATCAGCACTTGTCACTTTCAGATAAAATTCATTTGGAATCCAGTGTGATAACAGCAGGAATTGTTAGATTTGTCAAATCTTATTCTTCTAATTGAATATCCTCAGTCCGAAATTCAAAGTTTTCACCGAGTTCCAACTTTACAGGTGTATTTAAAATAGAAGGTAAAATTATGTGGTTAATACGTCTTTAAGTTGGTATATCAATAATCGAGCTTCGTTAAAGCTATCGATTAATGTTAGGGCGTGCCTATTAACTGTATCTATATACGTATGTATATTTTGTGTTAGACATTTATACGACTTTTTAAATCTCTTTTTAATATTTTAGATTCGCTCAGAAAGTTCTGGCCATTCCATAATATTGACAAGCTACTTTATTTTTCAAGATTATTCTGGGATATACTAAAGAGTTAAGCCGACTTAAAAATAAAAAAATCTAGACTGTATGCTAAATTTAAATTCACCAGTTCTCAATCTGCCCTTTCATCATATTTATCAGCTCGGTCAAACTTTACCGTGCTGAACTCGCAGTGTTATAAAAACTATTTAACTCCTTGTAGGTCCCAGTTCTCACAGGACCCAAAACAGTTTTATAATTTCGTTAACACTAAACGTAAGCCTAAAAAAATCCTTCTTCGCTTTCATTTGAAAATACTATCGCAATTTTTTCAAACAACCTATTCAAGCTCTTCGTATTTACACCAGACTTATTCCTACGACATACCCAAAGCAAGCATAATTTTCTGTCCTAGCCTAAACGAAAGTTCTCTCCTTTTAGATCTTCATCGTGTCAAGGCAGTTTATTCGCCAGGTCCCGACGGAATTCCAAGCTGTGTGCTCAGGTATTGTACCGACGCCCTGTGCTATCCCCTTCTGAAATTGTTTACCTTGTCCTTGGAAACCTCCCACTTTCCCATTATTTGAAAGCAATCGTTTATTATTCCTCTCCACAAAAAAGGTAGCAAATTGGATGCCAGCAATTCTAGAGGAATCTCTAATTTGTCGGCCATTCCTAAATTATTTGAAAACGTTATCACCCCTCACTTACAGCACCTTTGTAGATCGGTTATTTCTCCATGTCAACATGGTTTCATTAAGCGAAGATCAACAACAACAAATCTCTTGGAGCTCTCTTCCTATATTATAAAGGGCTTCCATAATAAATTTCAGACAGATGTAATCTATACTGATTTCAGTAAAGCATTTGACTCTGTTAACCATTCTCTCCTCGTTAGAAAACTCGATTCAATGGATTTTCCAAGTGATCTTCTTAATTGGTTCTCAAGTTATCTGAATGGCAGGACGCAAAAGGTCCTCTTTAAGAATAATTTATCTAATGTTCTAAGGGTTACATCTGGCGTACCGCAAGGAAGCCATTTGGGACCCTTAGTGTTTACATTATTTATAAATGACCTGCCCAAAGTCTTGATTAACTCCAGAGTGCTTATGTACGCGGATGACGTCAAGCTTTGTATGCAATACAATGACGTTGCCTGCCAGTCGGATTTACAAACAGATCTTAATAATTTTCAAACTTGGTGCCGTGTAAACTTATTAAACTTAAACGGCTCGAAATGCAAGCTAATGACATTCTCTCGTGTCGTTCCAAAGCTTGCTACTTACACGCTGAACTGCTGCTCTTTGGAAAGAATTAATTCTGTTGAGATTTGGGCGTTCGCTTGGACCCAAAACTTGACTTTATTGATCATATTTCGTCTATGGTGAATAGAGCCAGGGGTGTGCTTGGATTTATTAAACGGTGTTAGAAGGAATTCAATGACCCCTATGTTACTAAATCCTTATATACTTCCTTAGTTCGTCCTATCTTAGAATATGGATGCTACGTTTGGAGCCCTCAGTACGGCGTCCATAGTAAACGCATTGAGTCGGTTCAAAAGAACTTTTTACTTTTCGCTCTACGCGGTTTAAATTGGGATGCAAACCAAAGATTACCTTCCTACTCTAGTAGACTCCTATTAATAAACTTGCCGTCCTTAGCCAATCGTAGAACGATGCTAGGGATAACCTTTATTTTTTACCTTATCCATGGTGATGTAGAAAGTGCTGACTTGTTGAGTCAGCTTAATTTTCACGTACCATGTAGAACTACTAGATCCTATATCCCATTAGTGTTGCGCCACTATAGAACCTCCTTTGAACTGCATGAACCTTTTAGAGTGTTATGTGCAAAATATAATGATTTATACACAGTAAGCTGTAACGTAGATACCGTTCCCAAATTAAAATATTTAATACTAACACACTTAGTAAACATGCAAGCTAACAACCTGGCAGCACGCCGGTAGTCAATTTCCTCGTATTATGTCCTATATTTTCCATCGCGCCTACTAACACCTTACCCAAACAGGCACGTGCCTGCTGTCATACGGGTCACTTGAATTTACTGACCTTAGTGCATCAACGTCCAAGAATAAGATATTCTTACTATTCATCATACAGTGTATTCATTATCTATGAAAACGAACGTAGTATGACGTTGATACATGATAATATAAATAATGTCAACTATGATTAATCATTGTTGTTTGTGCTATGCCAATTAAGATTTTGTCCAAGTCATTTGCTGGGCTCATGAATCTTTTCTTTAGGCATGTATTGTTATGATGATACAATGATACTTATAATCATATTCACGCACGCAAACGCACTTGCTTGATCTGTGTTTACTCATACATGCAAACCCATTCTATTTTTAGATCTTTACGCTCTCAACTTTGTGAGAGCTGGGAGAGCACCATTGTCGTTTGAATCAAAAAGTTAGACCCATATTGCAAAACGAATGTATGATCGTGAGGCATCTTGTAAATTGTATAGGCTTTGATTGTGGGTATGTCTTCTTTGAGTATGTGAGTCTACATGACTCCTTGTATGCGTTGTTAAAAATATTACTGAAGTCCTCAATATCCCTGTATAACCTTCTGGGTTACACCGAACTTTGGTCCTTCTATTTCTCACCTTAGACTGTCAGTCTTGCGGGGATTGCGCTTTGGTCTCCCTGTGTCGGTATCGAGGTTTCAAGGAATATGTATGTGGTCTGAAAAAGAGTGTCGAGTCCCTCTATTTTCCTACCTTATAATTGCTGTCCTCCATTTGGAGAGTTATATTTAGAACCTCTTCCCAGCCTTGAAATTCTTCCGTACTTTGAAAAATCAAGGTCAGCGTCTCGTCCTTTTTACGGATAGTGACGTCACGACTTATAATACTATCGAAAAGAGACACATCCCTTTCGTTTCTTTCCTTACTTCCCCATAGCGTGTGCCTAGCATTGGTATCGCACCCGAGGATAAGCGTAGTCTTATTCTCCTCAGCCCACTGCATCGCCCTGATGAACGCTTCAGGGGGTGCCGGTTATGAGTATAGCTGTCCCGTCCGCTGCTTCAAACCTGGCCAATGCTAGATCTGAGTTGCTAAGGTTGCGATATAGAAGTGCCTTAAGGTTGTTTGTTTTAGATAATTATACCCGCCCTCGATCTATCGACCTGTATATCCTTTCAAGGCCATTCCAGATATTGCCCTATCCCTAGACCATGGGTCTTGTATTAGGCCGATCTCGATGTCCTGCTCTTGGAGAATTGCAAGATTTGCTGAAGCGTGCGAGCGTCGACTTCATCTTCGAGGACATCGTCTGGCTCGGCTAGGGAGACCTTTATCTTGGCCTCTCTGATGCCATACCGAACCTTGTAATCTACATTTTCAGTTGTTTTAGGCATCGCTGGTTAATAAGGAACATGAACGGCTGACTTGTTTTCATCTCCCGCTCCGCCTTGAGGATAGCCCAGATTCTGTGCTCGCAGAGTCTTAAGCACCCTTTCGTGGTTGCATTGCCCCTTTGGCAACCAGATGCCAGCGAGGGGTCTTTTTGGGATATCTTTGGCAGAGACTAGCATCATGCTAATCCTATTCCAAGCGTTGCTAATCTTTGTCACGCACTCCGCCAGGAAGTCCCTCGATGACTCGTCGTCGCACATGATCACCCGGTGCCCTCTAACAATGTCTAAAGAATCAAAAAAAAAGGTGTCGGCTAGATAGCTCCGATAGTTATTTGTCTGTTGTCTGATGGGCCCATCGTCGTTGAGCTCGTCCACCAGTGCCATGGCAAAACTGTCTCTAGCCACCTCACTGCATTTCCTCGACGGTCTGATGAAGGATGCCGCTCTCGGGGCCCCCTTATCGTTCTTCGGCCTCTTCGGAGCGCTCTCGCTTACTTCATGCGAGCGGTTGTGCTTCGACTGCGTGGGCAAGAACAATTCTGGGTGCTCCTTCTTGTACCGCTCGAACTCATCGACTACTGCCGGGATTTGAGCTTTGTCCGCTTGATCTCGCCCTCCTTCTCACACCAACTCATCTTCGTCGATTTCGGAGACGGAGTGGGGTTATTGCTTCTGCTACGTTTTTGTCCTACATTACAAGGTAACGCTGCCGTTTTTTAATGTTATCCTTGCTCTCGCTCTCCCCTGGCGTCTCTCTGGTAACTGGTAGTTTTGCCTGATCTTTATCGGACATCGCTACTCATTGTCACTGATCGGCTTTTTTAGCCGATTTTTGCTTTACTGGATTAGGCTTCGCTCTTTTCTGTCGGTAGTAACGTCTGGTAGATCACTTGGGACTATGACCAACTCGAAAGCACCAACCAGGACACCAGTGACCCGATTTGAATTAAAATCAGCTTTTCTAGCACCGACACAAGCCGCAGAAAGGGGAGCTATGTATTATAATCTAGCATTAATATATAAAAATCCACACTATCATGCTTTTATATCTTTAAGTCTATATTTAGGCGGCACGGACCCTAAAACGTGGGGTCACAATATGGGCTTCAATAAACGATTTTAGAACTTTATATAAATATTTTATTCTCAATTTATTTGGTTAATACTTTACAGCACACGAACATTGCATATTTTATTTATTAAAAATAATAAAGATAGAAATAAATATATTCATAAAACTGTTACATTTCCACAATGCAGCACATAAAAGCAAACGGAGCAAACTCTGACTGGTTTGTTGATTCCAAATTTTAAAATCGGTACTTCGTTGCTGGAACATTTGGAGCACAAAACACGACCACAATGGCGACTTAAAATAAAATCAACATATAAGATGGAATAGTGTAATTTGTATAATACTTACCAATGGTGTTTCCGCATGGTTATTGTTAATTTTATATTGCATTCTTGGCATAAATCAGACTCAGACCAAGGTGATTCCTGTGGCAGTTTGTCTAACAAATTGTGAAGAAGTTGATCCGTAGCCAACTTGAAATTAAAAATATTTATACCTTCCCTATTTTCAGTGCCAAGGCACGCTCCTGCTTTTACTAGTACTTTACAGAGTGGCGATTGACCAGGCATAAAGGATAGCAGAAGTGGTGTATTTCCATCAAGGTCAGGGGTGTTTATTGGGTATTTTGGCATACATTCTAAAAATAATTCGCAAATGGTTCCTGCTGTATTATCTTTCACAACTCTACAAAGTTCATGCATTGGATTTCTACCTCTTGAATTCCTTGCCTCTGCATTTACTCTTGATTCTGTTAAAAGTTCGCGTACAATTAAAAACTGACCGCCATGTACAGCTAGGTGTAGAGCATTGTTTCCATCAGCATCAGTTGCGTCATAGTCAGCACCGTTTTGAATTAAAGCACATACTGCAGAAAGATTGCCGTGTTCAATTGCAATGTGTAGGGGCAATTTTTGAAAAGCATCACGCTCATTTAAACGAGCACCAGCTAATATGAGATTTCTAGTTATCATTTCAACTTGTGATGCAGCTGATAAATGTAAGGGCGTTGACTGATTAACATCATGAAACCGAGAATTCATGTCTACTTGAATAGATAACAAAAACAGAACGGTTTCCAAATCATCTTTTATAATAGCCAAATGCAAAAAATTACGGCCTAGTTGATCCATTTGCTCAGCTGCAGTTGGAAGTCGCTCTAAAATGCGTTGCGCCGCCTTGTGATTTCGAGTGTCTAGAGCGGATGCAAATGCAGTGTTTCCAAAGCTGTCTCTAAGTTTTAAATCTATTAAAGGGTGACAAAGTAGAATGTTTATTATCTCATCATGTTGATTTTCTATAGCAATATGTAGCGGGGTTTTTTTATTAGCATCAAGCACGTTTATATTAGCACCATGATCAATTAGAGTTTGAAGAACATGCGTAAGTCCCCACTGACAACATAGATGAGACGGAGAAGCTTTTTCCTGAACTTCATCTCCGCCCTCCCCGTTTGGGCCTGCTTGACGAGCGGAGTCTAAGTCACACTGACTTTGAATTAAAAATATGGCTATATTAACTTTGTTTTCATCTATTGCACGATGTAGTAGTGTTTGTTGATACCCATCAGGTCCTTTGTGCCAACAGTCAGTGTCAACACCATGACGCACAAGCACACGTGCCACATCTTTTCGTTCTAAAACTAAAGCAGTCCACAGGGGGGAAACACCGTTATTGTCAGATACATTCAATGAAATTCCTTTTGTACAAAGAAAATCCACAACTGTTGGTAGATTGTGTTCAATTGACAGCATTAATATAGAGTTCTGATCACCTATGTATGGTATATAATTATATTAATAATAACAATAATGATAATAAATATTTACCTGCTACAGAAGTAAAATCTGCTCCTTGTTTAAGTAAAACTAATGCAGTCTCACTGTCTTCATTCATAATTTCTTGCTGCAAGAGAGTTATTTTGTCCTTATTTTTTACATTAACGTCTGCACCGCCTCTAATAAGTGTTGAGACGAGTCGAGTTCTTTTTAATCCCAAGCAAAAGCTTAGGGGTGAGTCACCATTAATATTAATGGAATTGAAGTCATCATTTTGCAATCTAGCTTTCATCTGAACAAATGCTTCTAATGCATCAATGGCATCTGCTTCAACTGCCATGTAAATGGGTGATTTTAACCCGTTTTTTATTGATTGTATATTGCATGACGCTCCGTTGATAATCAATTTTTTTATCAAGTTTGACATGTTTTTAAATGATGCAATATGTAATGCAGTTAATCCACTCTTATTTAAGTAATCCAATTTGGCGAAGTCTGTAAGAAATACAGCTGTACTCTCGCGTTGTTCATCCAAGGCGAACACCTGGAGAAGGCTATTTCCTGTAGCTGATTTAATTGGATTCGGTTCGGCACCCATTTTTAAAAGTCTTGAGGCAAGTTTAAAGTTCTTCTCTTGGAATGTTAAGCTAAGCTCCAAAGCACATTTCTCTTCCAAAGTGCGCAAGTTAATATTAATGTTAGGCACTTGAAGTAAAAGCTTGATCATTTCTGTATTTTTTCTTGTAATTGCTATATGTAAGGGAGTTTCTCCATTCTTATTTTGAATATTTACATTTGCATTTTTTTGCAAAATTTGTTTGCCAATTTGTAGTATTTCTCCAAATATGTTTTGATTGTTCCGGAATTCATCATATGTACATATAATATGCAATGCAGTATCTGCAGAAGGACTTCAACGTATTAGCATTAAACTTAAAAGATAATTGTCTTCGGCAAGCCGGAGTTTATATATATCTGTGTGGTTTACATGAGTACAATAACGTAAAGAGTAATGCTAACATAAGATAAATTCACTTAAAACGTCAGCGAAATTTATATTTATAGCCATGAGACCAACGAAATTAAAGAAAAGGCGCGAAAATAATCACGTTTACACCAGTTTTTTGTAAACAAACTATATACAAACCAGACGGAAATGGCTAGAACGACTCCTCTACTGCGTAAAAAACTTTGGACTAAAAGTAAAAATATAATTAGGGAAGATAGGTAAGGTTAACTTAGTTTTTCATTCCTAGTTCTTGAAATAATTGTTGCAGAACGAAACTGTTGAAAAAGTTGAGCCCCGGTAAGCCCATAATTTTTTACAATTCAAAGCGAAGGTTTTGGTCGTTTTCATAAGGATGACTTTAGAAACTATTAGAAATTGTTTTGAGATAGAAACTGCATGAAAAATGAGATAACCATGAAAGTTTCATAATCCATGAACATATTACTTTAATTTTTATTTCCAACACTCTAGTTTTAAAACTTTGCAAAGTATTATAACTTTTCCCAGAAGTTTTTAAAGCAGTGAAGGAGACATTCCGACCCTATAAGGAATACAAATTTTTGATCAGCATAAACAGCAAAATTTATATATCTAAGTCCGTCCTTCTGTCCGCTCGTACGCAAAGTAGTCCCTGAGCTTAAAAGCTTGGGAGACGCGTCGGGTAAGGAAAACGATCGGACATAAATGACGCAAGAGTATAAAGAAAAATTAGCTTTGCGAAATCAGTGAAAACTTGATGGTTCGACATCTGGACAAGGAATTGATGGAGATGAAACTTCTAAACGTATTTCCAGTGTGGGGTGACAAGCGTAGTTTAGGACAGGATATAGGATCAATTCTGGAGACGAGGGTTTTGGCAAACTCTGACGCAAAGTTCCTTATGTAGTTCAATTGACCCAACGAAAGCTCAAAAAGACCAAGGACTAAGGACCAAGGAATCAGGTGATTTGGAGAGAATGTTAAAATCACCTATAGGTAATAAGTGGTCATAAACACCAAGAGTTGAGTGACTGGTGCTAATGATATATAGTAGCGTCAGACCGGGGTGGAATGTACGAGCAAGAGACATAGACAAAATAGTCGTGGACTTGGATACAAGCCGCAACAAACTCCAAAGAATTATCGGAGTAGGTTATGGGAACCAGTTCAGAAATAAGGTCAGATTTCACAGCAATAAGAACACCGCCGCCAGAACGCATTTGAGGGGCCTATAGACAATTTGGTTGTCAGCGAATAATTCGCAATCCGAGAGAGATGTGTTAGGTCCCTTTTTTAGTAAAAGCAATTACGTTGGCATCAACCCCAACAACGACTCAGAGCGAGCTATGCCGCACGGGTCGTAGACACAGACTCGGAGCTGGAGAGCGTTCAGCTCACCAAAGAGGAGAAAAAGAAATCTGGCACCATCTCCCCGCACAGAGACGGGCCGAAAAGGTCAAGCTAAGAAGAGGGTAGGTTACTATGCCACTACGCCAAATATTCTCACATAACCTCAACAGGCGGTTTTGCCACCAAAGTGAAGGAGTTACTGGGCAGCAAAAGGCAACGCGTTATTAAACACGCTTTGGCGAGCGGCAACGCGGCGCCAAGCAGGCAGTTCCTCCACCAATAGTAAAGAAACGAATGAAGCAGGAGGTAAAGATAATGAAGTGACAAAACAACATATGATCGTTGCACTCATTGACTGAAGCGTCATAAACGGCAAGATGACCGAAGCGTGGTGAAAGGCGGTTCACGCGCGGCTCGTACAATCGCTGTTTGCACGGATGGAGAATGATTCCAAGGCCCCCATGCCCACATTTGATGGTGCGGGGTGGCTGAACGGGGTCAAAATCCTGGACGACCCGAGGTCATGCTGGAGGTGGTGGACAGGGAATTAATCCCATCCCTACCGAAGGCGAATGTACTTTTCCTGATTTCAATCCAAGGAGACCGTTCGCCGTAACTTCTACAGCGACTACTTAAAGAGTAGGGTTAATGTCCGCGGTCCTCCAGATCAACAAAGGGACATAGGTTGTGACTACTTGCGTCTCAAGAAGCGACACACCAGGGACAAGGACGCGCACAACCTGGAGGCAGGCGAGGTAAGTCCTAGGTCTGGACACAATCATAATAGCAGCCCAGAAAATGACGCTGAACGAATTAGCGAAGGAAGAGGACAGTGACTTAATAAATATAGTCAACCCGTCGAGACTTGAGCACGGTACCCATGGCTCACATGGTGCTGTAGCTCAACATCCAAATCGTCAAACGTGGTAGATGTAACGCTCGTAGCGGGACGGGGTACTATGATAGAGACCATCCTTTTTAGACCACAAGTACACTACTTCAAACACACTCCTAAAAAAACAGTCTTCAGAAACCCGGAAAACTAACTACGGAAGATATTTAAAAGTCCCTAGGACCCTCTCTAACGAATTATTAGATGTGTACTATGCATCGTTCTGATATCGCTTTCGCTTTTTTTATGTAGAAACTAAACTAAAACTAAATGAATATCGGAAAAAATCTAGGAAATAGAATCCTATTAATAATAACTTTGTATTATATTTTCAAGAGTTTGTGTACTTTTTATGTAGTATAATTTTGTTATCTTATTTAACCACAGTTATTGATTGAAACAAAAAGTTTTAAAAGAAAATTCATTGAATTAACAAATTAAAAAATAAATTAAGAAAAAGAAAGCCTCGCGTGGGATTTGAACTTGCGCTAGCCTGTTTGCAAGGTGGATGTACCCTGAGCCACGCGTCACGATCGCCTGGCAACGGCAAAGACAAATATCAAGCGAGCAAAAAAAAAATTCGTAAAAAGGTTGAAAGTTTTTGTCCCTCTCACACGTGATATGCTCATGTGTGTATATCATATGCACATGTGTATATATCATATGCACATGTGTGTATATTGCCGACGCAATTTAAGTTGTCTGCGTAGCGCGAAGTGTAAGCGGCCGGACTGTTAAACATTAAGACATAGGTTCAATCCCCAGTTGGTCGAATAATATACTAAAAAAGTTTGAGTATGGTTCAAAATGAATTCACTACAATTTAAATGTAACAAATAAAAACATCAAGTCGAAGCTGCATACAAATTTGATCATGAGCCGAGAAGCGATCATGTATTACTCGGGCCACGCTTTATTCATGCGTGAATGGGAACTTTACATAAAAGGTGGGTCCTACCCACCGAACGGGTTCACATGAAAGTCAGCACGAATTTGGCTAAAAAGTCGGACTGGGTAGTGGTGGGAACGGAGGAATTGGAACAGCGGCTGGATCCGGAGGCAAAAATGACAATGCCAACCAGCGCTCCGGCGGCAACTACAGACAAAAAGTATCAGCAACAATCGCACTATCGCACAACGAGGAGACTGTCAACTTTCGCTCACACAACAACACCTACCACTAGGCTAAACCTTATGGGGCAGCCGCCCAGCTGGGCAATGCCATGGACACCACCTTGTCACCGCAGCCCATTATGTGGGCCTCGCCACCCGGAAGGGTTGTCAGTGCGGCCAATGGTCGGAATGGCGGGATGGGCAATGCCGATGGTGGGATCATGGCCAACAGCATTGTGGCCACAACTGGTGGTGGCATCGGCGAAGCAGCGCCCCCCAAAATGCGCTACCGTCCCGCTGCCCCCAATTAGTTTGTCAAGAAATAATACAGATGGGAGGTTTACCGCCCGCTTCGGCTTCGAAGGTAGATGTAGGCACTATGAAAACATTGGAAAAATTTCATGCATATGTTTCACCAGTATTCCGGCAGATAGGCAACCAAAAAGGAACCGAATGACTTAATGTATGTTTCAGAAACTAGTTTAAGTAGACAAATGCGTTGAGAAACTGACAAACACCCCAACCTCTCAACATGAACAACAACAACTCCACCACCACTACCACTACCCACCACGCAAACAACAAGACGCGAGGATCTGAGACCTGAAGAATCTGAGTGTGTTGTGTGAGCATTTGAAAGAAAGAGAGGAAAAACAGAAGAGGAAAAATTGAATTCAGGGATGTTCCCAGTCAAGCCAGATGTCCATGTTTTGTTTTATATTATTTCAATACATTATTAACACTTTTATTTAACGTTTCATCGACTTTTAATTTAATTCAAAGAATATATATATCTCCTCTCTATGTACATATGTATCCACCGCCCACCGCAAAAGCAGTCGTATGTTTACGTTTTTCGACTATGAGGCTTTTTATACCCTTGCAGGGTATTAAACTTTCATTCAGATGTTTGCAACGCAGTGAAGGAGTCATCTCCGACCATCGATTTAGCCATGTCCCTCTGTCCGTTTTTACGCCGCTGTAATATTATTTAACAATTTTGTGTAAAATGTTATGAAAATCGGACTACTATATCATATAGCTGTCATTTTGTGTTAAATTTTATGAAAATCAGACTACTATGTATATCATATAGCTGCCATAGGAACGATCAGGAAATTAATACAATTAAAAATTATAACTTTTTCAGCGTAGTCTTATTCTCCTCAGCCCACTGCATCGCCCTGATGAACGCTTCAGGGGGTGCCGGTTATGAGTATAGCTGTCCCGTCCGCTGCTTCAAACCTGGCCAATGCTAGATCTGAGTTGCTAAGGTTGCGATATAGAAGTGCGTTAAGGTGGTTTGTTTTAGATAATTATACCCGCCCTCGATCTATCGACCTGTATATCCTTTCAAGGCCATTCCAGATATTGCCCTATCCCTAGACCATGGGTCTTGTATTAGGCCGATCTCGATGTCCTGCTCTTGGAGAATTGCAAGATTTGCTGAAGCGTGCGAGCGTCGACTTCATCTTCGAGGACATCGTCTGGCTCGGCTAGGGAGACCTTTATCTTGGCCTCTCTGATGCCATACCGAACCTTGTAATCCACATTTTCAGTTGTTTTAGGCATCGCTGGTTAATAAGGAACATGAACGGCTGACTTGTTTTCATCTCCCGCTCCGCCTTGAGGATAGCCCAGATTCTGTGCTCGCAGAGTCTTAAGCACCCTTTCGTGGTTGCATTGCCCCTTTGGCAACCAGATGCCAGCGAGGGGTCTTTTTGGGATATCTTTGGCAGAGACTAGCATCATGCTAATCCTCTTCCATGCTAATCTTTGTCACGCACTCCGCCAGAAAGTCCCTCGATGACTCGTCGTCGCACATGATCACCCGGTGCCCTCTAACAATGTCTAAAGAATCAAAAAAAAGGTGTCGGCTAGATAGCTCCTATAGTTATTTGTCTGTTGTCTGATGGGCCCATCGTCGTTGAGCTCGTCCACCAGTACCATGGCAAAACTGTCTCTAGCCACCTCACTGCATTTCCTCGACGGTCTGATGAAGGATGCCGCTCTCGGGGCCCCCTTATCGTTCTTCGGCCTCTTCGGAGCGCTCTCGCTTACTTAATGCGAGCGGTTGTGCTTCGACTGCGTGGGCAAGAACAATTCTGGGTGCTCCTTCTCGTACCGCTCGAACTCATCGACTACTGCCGGGATTTGAGCTTTGTCCGCTTGATCTCGCCCTCCTTCTCACACCAACTCATCTTCGTCGATTTCGGAGACGGAGTGGGGTTATTGCTTCTGCTACGTTTTTATCCTACATTACAAGGTAACGCTGCCGTTTTTATACCCTTGCAGGGTATTATAATTTCAGTCAGAAGTTTGCAACGCAGTGAAGGAGGCACCTCCGACTATATAAAGTATATATATTCTTGATCAAGATCAACAGCCGAGTCGATCTAGCCATGTCCGTCTGTCCGTCTGTCCTTCTGTCCGTCTGTCCGTCTGTCCGTTTCTACGCAAACTAGTCTCTCAGTTTTGAAGCTATATAAATGAAACTTTGTAGTTAGCCTTCTATATACTCTTACTCGTATATATGTCGGAACGGGCCGGATCGGACGACTATATCATATAGCTGCCATAGGAATGATCGGAAAATTTTTACAAAAAAAATTGTAACATTTTCAGTTTTCAATAGAATTGAATCAAATTTGAGATATAGCCATTTTACTATACTCTACAATTTTGTGTAAAATTTTATGAAAATCGGACTACTATATCATATAGCTCCCATAGGAACGATCGAGAAATTAATAAAATTAAAAATTATAACTTTTTCAGTTTTCAACAGATTTTCATCAAATTTGAGGTATAGCCATTTTATATTAGTCTTAAATTTTGTGCCAAATTTATTGAAAATCGGACGACTACATCATATAGGTGCCATACAAACGATCGTTTGATGTAGAAGAAAAATGCAAATCTGTGAATGAAAAGCTGCAAATATAATATGTATAGGTGAATGAAATGAAAGCAGGTATTACTTCATTGTTTTTTAACACAAATATATATAATTTATATGGTATGGATTCCTATTCATAGAAGTTCTATCTGCAAGCGTATATAAACTTCGGCGTGCCGAAGTTAGCTTCCTTTCTTGTTTTCTGATACTTTTTGTATTCTACCGACTGCGCCAGTGAAGTGTTGATATTTATTTGAGTCGAACTAATGTCCCGTCAGTTGACTAAGGACAACGCCAAGTTGAATTAACAGACGAATATTTAGGTTTACGTCTTTATTCAGATGATCTCAGCTTAAGACTAAATTATTGTTATTGCTTCTACTTCCCTTTATTTACATAAGTTGGGGAGCCAGATCGCCCGCTTGGGATATTGATTGTACATAATAATTTGAGAGTGAGAGTGCCACTTAGAGAGCGCGACTTAGTCATTTAAAGAATTATTTATGTTATTGAGAAGCCGAATTGCCTCCTCCGGATGTGGATTGTTTACATTGGTTCAGCGTGGGATCTCCAACGCTGCAGATTCATGTTTCTTGGAACATAACGGAATTTGTTAATATGTCACTATATATATATTAAGTCCATAGGCACATTCATATTCACGTACCAGCACGTCCGTCATTAAATTGCACCTGTTTTGGTTATTTTTTTTTTTTTTGTATATATATATACAAACACACCCATACACTATATGCACAAACATAACCTTTTAATGTAGATTTACATATTCACAAATTAATTAAAAATATAAAATATTTAATCCACATGATTTATATTAAATATATGCCAAACTTACAGACGATTGAAAAGAAAAATATATATATACAGGGGGGGTCAAAAGTATTTACACAAATTCACAATTATTTTCACCGCCAAACTTATTTTTATACCCTTGCAGGGTATTATAATTTCAGTCAGAAGTTTGCAACGCAGTGAAGGAGGCACCTCCGACTATATAAAGTATATATATTCTTGATCAGGATCAACAGCCGAGTCGATCTAGCCATGTCCGTCTGTCCGTCTGTCCTTCTGTCCGTCTGTCCGTCTGTCCGTTTCTACGCAAACTAGTCTCTCAGTTTTGAAGCTATCTGAATGAAACTTTGTAGTTAGCCTTCTATATACTCTCACTCGTATATATGTCGGAACGGGCCGGATCGGACGACTATATCATATAGCTGCCATAGGAATGATCGTAAAATTTTTACAAAAAAATGTTTAACTTTTTCAGTTTTCAATAGAATTGGATCAAATTTAAGATATAGCCATTTTACTATACTCTACAATTTTGTGTAAAATTTTATGAAAATCGGACTAATATATCATATAGCTCCCATAGGAACGATCGAGAAATTAATACAATTAAATTTATAACTTTTTTAGTTTTCAACTGATTTTCATCAAATTTAAGGTATAGCTATTTTATATGAGTCTTAAATTTTGTGTCAAATTTTATGAAAATCGGACGACTATATCTTATAGGTGCCATACAAACGATCGTTTGATGTAGAGGAAAAATGCAAATCTGTGTATGTAAAACTGCAAATATAATATGTATAGGTGAATGAAATGAAAGCAGCTATTACTTCATTGTTTTTTAACACAAATATATATAATTTACATTGTATGGATTCCTATTCATAGAAGTTCTATCTGCAAGGGTATATAAACTTCGGCGTGCCGAAGTTAGCTTTCTTTCTTGTTTAATGTTATCCTTGCTCTCGCTCTCCCCTGGCGTCTCTCTGGTAACTGGTAGTTTTGCCTGACCTTTATCGGACATCGCTACTCATTGTCACTGATCGGCTTTTTTAGCCGATTTTTGCTTTACTGGATTAGGCTTCGCTCTTTTCTGTCGGTAGTAACGTCTGGTAGATCACTTGGGACTATGACCAACTCGAAAGCACCAACCAGGACACCAGTGACCCGATTTGAATTAAAATCAGCTTTTCTAGCACCGACACAAGCCGCAGAAAGGGGAGCTATGTATTATAATCTAGCATTAATATATAAAAATCCACACTATCATGTTTTTATATCTTTAAGTCTATATTTAGGCGGCACGGACCCTAAAACGTGGGGTCACAATATGGGCTTCAATAAACGATTTTAGAACTTTATATAAATATTTTATTCTCAATTTATTTGGTTAATACTTTACAGCACACGAACATTGCATATTTTATTTATTAAAAATAATAAAGATAGAAATAAATATATTCATAAAACTGTTACATTTCCACAATGCAGCACATAAAAGCAAACGGAGCAAACTCTGACTGGTTTGTTGATTCCAAATTTTAAAATCGGTACTTCGTTGCTGGAACATTTGGAGCACAAAACACGACCACAATGGCGACTTAAAATAAAATCAATATATAAGATGGAATAATGTAATTTGTATAATACTTACCAATGGTGTTTCCGCATGGTTATTGTAAATTTTATATTGCATTCTTGGCATAAATCAGACTCAGACCAAGGTGATTCCTGTGGCAGTTTGTCTAACAAATTGTGAAGAAGTTGATCCGTAGCCAACTTGAAATTAAAAATATTTATACCTTCCCTATTTTCAGTGCCAAGACACGCTCCTGCTTTTACCAGTACTTTACAGAGTGGCGATTGACCACGCATAAAGGATAGCAGAAGTGGTGTATTTCCATCAAGGTCAGGGGTGTTTATTGGGTATTTTGGCATACATTCTAAAAATAATTCGCAAATGGTTCCTGCTGTATTATCTTTCACAACTCTACAAAGTTCATGCATTGGATTTCTACCTCTTGAATTCCTTGCCTCTGCATTTACTCTTGATTCTGTTAAAAGTTCGCGTACAATTAAAAACTGACCGCCATGTACAGCTAGGTGTAGAGCATTGTTTCCATCAGCATCAGTTGCGTCATAGTCAGCACCGTTTTGAATTAAAGCACATACTGCAGAAAGATTGCCGTGTTCAATTGCAATGTGTAGGGGCAATTTTTGAAAAGCATCACGCTCATTTAAACGAGCACCAGCTAATATGAGATTTCTAGTTATCATTTCAACTTGTGATGCAGCTGATAAATGTAAGGGCGTTGACTGATTAACATCATGAACCCGAGAATTAATGTCTACTTGAATAGATAACAAAAACAGAACGGTTTCCAAATCATCTTTTATAATAGCCAAATGCAAAAAATTACGGCCTAGTTGATCCATTTGCTCAGCTGCAGTTGGAAGTCGCTCTAAAATGCGTTGCGCCGCCTTGTGATTTCGAGTGTCTAGAGCGGATGCAAATGCAGTGTTTCCAAAGCTGTCTCTAAGTTTTAAATCTATTAAAGGGTGACAAAGTAGAATGTTTATTATCTCATCATGTTGATTTTCTATAGCAATATGTAGCGGGGTTTTTTTATTAGCATCAAGCACGTTTATATTAGCACCATGATCAATTAGAGTTTGAAGAACATGCGTAAGTCCCCACTGACAACATAGATGAGACGGAGAAGCTTTTTCCTGAACTTCATCTCCGCCCTCCCCGTTTGGGCCTGCTTGACGAGCGGAGTCTAAGTCACACTGACTTTGAATTAAAAATATGGCTATATTAACTTTGTTTTCATCTATTGCACGATGTAGTAGTGTTTGTTGATACCCATCAGGTCCTTTGTGCCAACAGTCAGTGTCAACACCATGACGCACAAGCACACGTGCCACATCTTTTCGTTCTAAAACTAAAGCAGTCCACAGGGGGGAAACACCGTTATTGTCAGATACATTCAATGAAATTCCTTTTGTACAAAGAAAATCCACAACTGTTGGTAGATTGTGTTCAATTGACAGCATTAATATAGAGTTCTGATCACCTATGTATGGTATATAATTATATTAATAATAACAATAATGATAATAAATATTTACCTGCTACAGAAGTAAAATCTGCTCCTTGTTTAAGTAAAACTAATGCAGTCTCACTGTCTTCATTCATAATTTCTTGCTGCAAGAGAGTTATTTTGTCCTTATTTTTTACATTAACGTCTGCACCGCCTCTAATAAGTGTTGAGACGAGTCGAGTTCTTTTTAATCCCAAGCAAAAGCTTAGGGGTGAGTCACCATTAATATCAATGGAATTGAAGTCATCATTTTGCAATCTAGCTTTCATCTGAACAAATGCTTCTAATGCATCAATGGCATCTGCTTCAACTGCCATGTGAATGGGTGATTTTAACCCGTTTTTTATTGATTGTATATTGCATGACGCTCCGTTGATAATCAATTTTTTTATCAAGTTTGACATGTTTTTAAATGATGCAATATGTAATGCAGTTAATCCACTCTTATTTAAGTAATCCAATTTGGCGAAGTCTGTAAGAAATACAGCTGTACTCTCGCGTTGTTCATCCAAGGCGAACACCTGGAGAAGGCTATTTCCTGTAGCTGATTTAATTGGATTCGGTTCGGCACCCATTTTTAAAAGTCTTGAGGCAAGTTTAAAGTTCTTCTCTTGGAATGTTAAGCTAAGCTCCAAAGCACATTTCTCTTCCAAAGTGCGCAAGTTAATATTAATGTTAGGCACTTGAAGTAAAAGCTTGATCATTTCTGTATTTTTTCTTGTAATTGCTATATGTAAGGGAGTTTCTCCATTCTTATTTTGAATATTTACATTTGCATTTTTTTGCAAAATTTGTTTGCCAATTTGTAGTATTTCTCCAAATATGTTTTGATTGTTCCGGAATTCTTCATATGTACATATAATATGCAATGCAGTATCTGCAGAAGGTCTAAGGACTTCAACGTATTAGCATTAAACTTAAAAGATAATTGTCTTCGGCAAGCCGGAGTTTATATATATCTGTGTGGTTTACATGAGTACAATAACGTAAAGAGTAATGCTAACATAAGATAAATTCACTTAAAACGTCAGCGAAATTTATATTTATAGCCATGAGACCAACGAAATTAAAGAAAAGGCGCGAAAATAATCACGTTTACACCAGTTTTTTGTAAACAAACTATATACAGACCAGACGGAAATGGCTAGAACGACTCCTCTACTGCGTAAAAAACTTTGGACTAAAAGTAAAAATATAATTAGGGAAGATAGGTAAGGTTAACTTAGTTTTTCATTCCTAGTTCTTGAAATAATTGTTGCAGAACGAAACTGTTGAAAAAGTTGAGCCCCGGTAAGCCCATCATTTTTTACAATTCAAAGCGAAGGTTTTTGTCGTTTTCATAAGGATGACTTTAGAAACTATTAGAAATTGTTTTGAGATAGAAACTGCATGAAAAATGAGATAACCATGAAAGTTTCATAATCCATGAACATATTACTTTAATTTTTATTTCCAACACTCTAGTTTTAAAACTTTGCAAAGTATTATAACTTTTCCCAGAAGTTTTTAAAGCAGTGAAGGAGACATTCCGACCCTATAAGGAATACAAATTTTTGATCAGCATAAACAGCAAAATTTATATATCTAAGTCCGTCCTTCTGTCCGCTCGTACGCAAAGTAGTCCCTGAGCTTAAAAGCTTGGGAGACGCGTCGGGTAAGGAAAACGATCGGACATAAATGACGCAAGAGTATAAAGAAAAATTAGCTTTGCGAAATCAGTGAAAACTTGATGGTTCGACATCTGGACAAGGAATTGATGGAGATGAAACTTCTAAACGTATTTCCAGTGTGGGGTGACAAGCGTAGTTTAGGACAGGATATAGGATCAATTCTGAAGACGAGGGTTTTGGCAAACTCAGACGCAAAGTTCCTTATGTAGTTCAATTGACCCAACGAAAGCTCAAAAAGACCAAGGACTAAGGACCAAGGAATCAGGTGATTTGGAGAGAAGGTTAAAATCACCTATAGGTAATAAGTGGTCATAAACACCAAGAGTTGAGTGACTGGTGCTGATGATATATAGTAGCGTCAGACCGGGGTGGAATGTACGAGCAAGAGACATAGACAAAATAGTCGTGGACTTGGATACAAGCCGCAACAAACTCCAAAGAATTATCGTAGTAGGTTATGGGAACCAGTTCAGAAATAAGGTCAGATTTCACAGCAATAAGAACACCGCCGCCAGAACGCATTTGAGGGGCCTATAGACAATTTGGTTGTCAGCGAATAATTCGCAATCCGAGAGAGATGTGTTAGGTCCCTTTTTTAGTAAAAGCAATTACGTTGGCATCAACCCCAACAACGACTCAGAGCGAGCTATGCCGCACGGGTCGTAGACACAGACTCGGAGCTGGAGAGCGTTCAGCTCACCAAAGAGGAGAAAAAGAAATCTGGCACCATCTCCCCGCACAGAGACGGGCCGAAAAGGTCAAGCTAAGGGTTAAAGGCCAAGACGCAGTATAAGGCTTTCAGGCTCCAGAGCCGGCTCCAAGACAAGGTTTCCCTCTCCCAAAAGGAAAAGGCAAAGCTAGCCTGGTCCAAGCAAAGGATTGAAGAGGGTAGGTTACTATGCCACTACGCCAAATATTCTCACATAACCTCAACAGGCGGTTTTGTGTAATAATATATATATATAATAGTGTTAAAGAGCTCGTTAGGGACATTTATTTTGAAAGATGAAATGTCCCTTGCGTAAGAAAATTTGAACTTTTCCACCTTTCAATATTTGCGACCCCCCAGGGGATAAAACAGAAATCACCGGCGGTACGGGCACTCCCGCTGCACATTCGGATACCGAATCTTTCCTAGAGCTCGATCTCAGCACTCTTGGAATTATTGCTGAGGTCGAGGGCTGTGCCGTGGGAGGCTGCTGCTGAGAGCCCGTTGCAGGTAGTTGGGGTCCGTCTACATGCTGCCCACCAATAGCAGTTTTTTTGCGCCTAGGAGACTCATTTAATAGCGTAAGGCTATTAAATTGGGTGTCCAGCGCCAAGAACATATCAAGAGTTTTAAGAAAACTCGTTAAAATGCCCTTAAAACCGCTTTTGGTTTGCCGCATGAAAGACGTCATTTCCCTTTCTACATCGCGACAGGCCTCACAACAGTAACGCAGGCCGATGTTTTTTCTTATATCGTCCACCGTCCGAGCTGCAACTCCAATACACTTGACGTGCATGACGTTGTCGCACAGCCAGCAGCCGATTGTAAGGTCACCTGCAGCAATTGCCTTTTGGCAGGTTTTAACAAAACAGACAATATTTCCGGACATTATGAGGACTTACCACTGTACTTGTACTTGGAAAAAAAATAACAACAGAGCTATAAAGAAAGAAGTGAAGAGTCACAGCGAGAGCGAGAGAGCGGGAGAACGTATTAGATTAGGTAAGAAAAGAAGTGCAGCGGCACAGCTAAAGCGAGAGAGTTGGAGAGCGTGGGAGATAAATAGATAAAACGTTTAGCTGTTGCGACGGCGCAAACAAAAGCTAGACGAAGAAGGCACAAAAAGAAATTCAAAATATGCAAAAGCTAGCACTAGCAGCACAACTAAATTGGAAAATAAAACCAATTATATACACAAAATTAGAATAGCTGCATGCACACGCGAAGTGAACGGGAAGTTATTAACACAAATTAGAAAAATTAAGTTAACCCCGGTGGTTAGATTCAAACTTTAATACAAAACGAGAGCGTTTTTCCGTTCCGTTCCTTGGAAAGATGAATGATGAATTTTCCTGATTTCAATCCAAGGAGACCGTTCGCCGTAACTTCTACAGCGACTACTTAAAGAGTAGGGTTAATGTCCGCGGTCCTCCAGATCAACAAAGGGACATAGGTTGTGACTACTTGCGTCTCAAGAAGCGACACACCAGGGACAAGGGCGCGCACAACCTGGAGGCAGGCGAGGTAAGTCCTAGGTCTGGACACAATCATAATAGCAGCCCAGAAAATGACGCTGAACGAATTAGCGAAGGAAGAGGACAGTGACTTAATAAATATAGTCAACCCGTCGAGACTTGAGCACGGTACCCATGGCTCACATGGTGCTGTAGCTCAACATCCAAATCGTCAAACGTGGTAGATGTAACGCTCGTAGCGGGACGGGGTACTATGATAGAGACCATCCTTTTTAGACCACAAGTACACTACTTCAAACACACTCCTAAAAAAACAGTCTTCAGAAACCCGGAAAACTAACTACGGAAGATATTTAAAAGTCCCTAGGACCCTCTCTAACGAATTATTAGATGTGTACTATGCATCGTTCTGATATCGCTTTCGCTTTTTTTATGTAGAAACTAAACTAAAACTAAATGAATATCGGAAAATATCTAGGAAATAGAATCCTATTAATAATAACTTTGTATTATATTTTCAAAAGTTTGTGTACTTTTTATGTAGTATAATTTTGTTATCTTATTTAACCACAGTTATTGATTGAAACAAAAAGTTTTAAAAGAAAATTCATTGAATTAACAAATTAAAAAATAAATTAAGAAAAAGAAAGCCTCGCGTGGGATTTAACCTTGCGCTAGCCTGTTTGGAAGGTGGATGTACCCTGAGCCACGCGTCACGATCGCCTGGCAACGGCAAAGACAAATATCAAGCGAGCAAAAAAAAAATTCGTAAAAAGGTTGAAAGTTTTTGTCCCTCTCACACGCGATATGCTCATGTGTGTATATCATATGCACATGTGTATATATCATATGCACATGTGTGTATATTGCCGACGCAATTTAAGTTGTCTGCGTAGCGCGAAGTGTAAGCGGCCGGACTGTTAAACATTAAGACATAGGTTCAATCCCCAGTTGGTCGAATAATATACTAAAAAAGTTTGAGTATGGTTCAAAATGAATTCACTACAATTTAAATGTAACAAATAAAAACATCAAGTCGAAGCTGCATACAAATTTGATCATGAGCCGAGAAGCGATCATGTATTACTCGGGCCACGCTTTATTCATGCGTGAATGGGAACTTTACATAAAAGGTGGGTCCTACCCACCGAACGGGTTCACATGAAAGTCAGCACGAATTTGGCTAAAAAGTCGGACTGGGTAGTGGTGGGAACGGAGGAATTGGAGAAGCGGCTGGATCCGGAGGCAAAAATGACAATGCCAACCAGCGCTCCGGCGGCAACTACAGACAAAAAGTATCAGCAACAATCGCACTATCGCACAACGAGGAGACTGTCAACTTTCGCTCACACAACAACACCTACCACTAGGCTAAACCTTATGGGGCAGCCGCCCAGCTGGGCAATGCCATGGACACCACCTTGTCACAGCAGCCCATTATGTGGGCCTCGCCACCCGGAAGGGTTGTCAGTGCGGTCAATGGTCGGGATGGGCAATGCCGATGGTGGGATCATGGCCAACAGCATTGTGGCCACAACTGGTGGTGGCATCGGCGAAGCAGCGCCCCCCAAAATGCGCTACCGTCCCGCTGCCCCCAATTAGTTTGTCAAGAAATAATACAGATGGGAGGTTTACCGCCCGCTTCGGCTTCGAAGGTAGATGTAGGCACTATGAAAACATTGGAAAAATTTCATGCATATGTTTCACCAGTATTCCGGCAGATAGGCAACCAAAAAGGAACCGAATGACTTAATGTATGTTTCAGAAACTAGTTTAAGTAGACAAATGCGTTGAGAAACTGACAAACACCCCAACCTCTCAACATGAACAACAACAACTCCACCACCACTACCACTACCCACCACGCAAACAACAAGACGCGAGGATCTGAGACCTGAAGAATCTGAGTGTGTTGTGTGAGCATTTGAAAGAAAGAGAGGAAAAACAGAAGAGGAAAAATTGAATTCAGGGATGTTCCCAGTCAAGCCAGATGTCCATGTTTTGTTTTATATTATTTCAATACATTATTAACACTTTTATTTAACGTTTCATCGACTTTTAATTTAATTCAAAGAATATATATATCTCCTCTCTATGTACATATGTATCCCCCGCCCACCGCAAAAGCAGTCGTATGTTTACGTTTTTCGACTATGAGGCTTTTTATACCCTTGCAGGGTATTAAACTTTCATTCAGAAGTTCGCAACGCAGTGAAGGAGTCATCTCCGACCATCGATTTAGCCATGTCCCTCTGTCCGTTTTTACGCCGCTGTAATATTATTTAACAATTTTGTGTAAAATGTTATGAAAATTTTATATATATATATATATATACTAGCAGCCCGTCCCGGCTTCGCACGGCATTAAACATTACATTTAGATTTGTCAATTTTAACACATTCATAATAATAATAATAATATGACACATATTCATCCTTTATTAATTTTTTTTTTCAATTACTGAGGTCATAACCCTAAAAGAAAATACATTTATTTTGTTAGAGCTTCTCTGTAAACAATATTTGATGTTTTATTTTGTGGCAGCAAAATAAATTGATTTTCATTGGCTCCGACTCGCGATAGACCAACATACATTTGACCATGATTAAAACATTCCTTTCGCAGATCAATCCACACTAATTCGAAGGTTTTGCCTTGTGACTTGTTAATTGTTAATGCGAAAGATGTTTTTACCGGAAATTGAAGCCGTTTAAATGGGACTGTCATATCATTTTGGATCATCGGTATCCTCGGTATATGAGCTAGTTGACCACCTGCTGGGCATATTATGGTTAAGAGGGCACTTCTGAATACATCAAGGTTCTGGCAAAATCATCTTCCTGGCATAAGGTGAAGAAGGCAGTCAGAGTTGTCGCTGGCGGATTCAGGACTCTTTCTTGCACATTTCTTACTGTGAAATAGACACGTTGACCATTCTCCTAATGGACTTCCAAGTGAACTAAAGCTGGATAGCGTTCATTAATATGGAATGAAAAAATTCTCCATGCAGCCTCGTTGCTGCTTATGTATCTTCCAGCCTGGTATTGAGATATTTCATCGAGAACTCGTACTGCATTGTTGTCACCATTTACTGCCTGAACACCAAAAGCTGCCATATCGCTGCCTTTATTCACGTACTTGCAGATATATTTAATCGATTTCACGGAATTGCAATATTCTACGTTGATGTGCGCTTTGTATGATTTTGACAATAGTGTTGAGTATGGAACCACCCAACGATTGTCTACCTCAATATCACCAATTCTCATGTTTAAATTTGCCGAAGTCCCTCCATCTTCAGTTGACCGTCTCCTATACATAGGATATCCATCGTCCCCTGTTACGGTGTTGGCTGTAAATGCCCGAGGATATCCCTTGAAACACTTCCCGTCTACCATGCATGGTGAACATGGGTTGAGGGTACCACATGGGCCATGGATCATGTTCTTGATGACAACTTCATGCAAATCCGTATCAACCTCGGCCCATGGAATCTCAGCGCATATAACATCGTCGATTTCGTCTGGAGTAATTTTATCATGCAGCCAAATCAGTATGTGCGCATCCGGCAATCCTCTCTTCTGCCATTCTACTGAATACATCCAGCACCGCACAGATCCAAAAACTCCATGTTTCACAATAAAATCCATCAGTGACTTGAGCTTTTGTCTGAAAACACGGGCTGTGATGTCATGCCTATCCCTATACGATTGTCCAGGAAATAACAGCTGTACTATCTCGTCCCAAGCTGGATTGCATGTGAAGGTGATAAATAAGTCTGGACGGCCGTAGCAACGAACATATGCCATGGCATCTTGAGCATATTCATGCATTTGGCGTGGACTACCTATGTATGAGGATGGCAAAATCGTGAGCTTTCCAACGTTGGTTGTATTATGGTCATTCATCACAGCATCCCGCAAATGGATATATTCCTCGGACCGAAGTTTCGTCTGATTCAATCGAAGGAGCCTGACAGTATATGCAGACCTGATGCATCCGGCCAATAACGACATTGCGTCTCTCTCTGTGGAGGCCCGTTCTTCGTCACTCATATTCGTAATCTTACGTCTTTTTGCTTCTGTATTACGCTTACGACGACCCAAACTCTACTTCTTGGGTGGCAGGACTTCGTTTCTTACTGAACCTGAACAAAAAAATAAAATTTTTATCTCCAATTCCCTATTTCAATATGTTTTGAATGTTTGACAGGAAATGCTTTGGCTGCCTGTAGAGGGCGGTAGATGTAAGGTAGTTTTTTGGTTTTTTTTTTAACACCTTGGATTACGTTATCTTAATTTTAGTAAGGATTCCTATTTTTTTTTTTAAATGAAATATAGCCTATAACACTCAGGAATGATGTAGCTTTCCAACAGTGAAAGAATTTTTCAAATCTGCCAAGTACTTTCGGAGCCTATTCAATACATACAAACAAACTTACATTACCTCTTTATATAATAGTATAGATATATATAAAATTATATATATACATATAGCTGTCATTTTGTGTTATATTTTATGAAAATCAGACTACTATGTATATCATATAGCTGCCATAGGAACGATCAGGAAATTATACAATTAAAAATTATAACTTTTTCAGTTTTCCACAGATTTTCATCAAATTTGAGATATTGCCTTTTTATATTTTATTATTTTACAATTTCAGTTTTAATTTTATGGAAATCGAATGACTATACCATATAGATCACGTACAAACGATCGTTAAATATAGAGGAGAATGCAAAACTGTGAATGTAAAACTGTAAATATAAATAGTATAGGTTAATAAAATGAAGGCAGGTATTGCTTTATTGCTTTTTAATATATATAATTTATATTTTATTAATTCATAGTGATCACAGTTCTATCTGCAAGGGGATTTAAACTTCGGAGTGCCGAAGTTAGCTTCCTTTTGTGAATTTAATCTCATATTACGGGCGTAGACATTACGGCATTCAATTCAAACCAGCCAGGAGTGTGCAACTTAGTGAAGGAGTCACCTCCCACCCAATAAGGTATACATATTCTTGAAAGGCAAGTCGATCTAGCCATGTCGGACCTGGGCAAGTCTTGAAACAGCCTCCCCTCAAGTCAGGTGTGTAAAGCGACCCGTGCCAGGTAACCCTGGGTCGAAAGTGACCTTGCCGCAGTTTCAACTAGCTTCCTTTCCTGTTACTTTTAGTTTTTCTCCCCATAAACTACTTAATATCACTGTTTTCCATATAATTACACGGCTTTTTCTATAACTCCACTGTTTAATTGGCTTACATATAACTCCACTATTTATCATATGCATTTACTGATTATGTTTGCCAGATAAAATGTACTACTTACTTCTTTCGAAAGGTAGAACGCAAATAAAAAACACCAACCCCTCTCATTCTATTGAGAAAGGTATAGTGCAAGAGAAAAACTGCATATATATAATAACTGTATATATTTTAAAACTTTAATTCTTCCAGTTTATAACATATTTTTATATTATTTAAGATATAGGAATTTTGTATGTCAATTTTAATTTTATGTATATCGGAAAACGGATCATATATAAAATATATTAATTTAATTTATTATTAACTTTTATTTTATACCGTGGTTTCTGTTGGATATATTGTTCTTCATTCTTGTAAACTGATGTTAAATATAATATCTTTAAAACAAACAAAAAACAATTATAAACTTATTTATTTTAGCAAAAAACTCCATTGCTAACGTTTTACAATGCTATAAGTGCTCAGTATCTATAGAAAAATATGTTGTGGATAATAAAACTATTACGACGCCACTATGCTCAAATTTGAAGAATCTACTAATTTTATAATTGCAGTAGAATAAATACATATGTACATATGCAACATATTTAACTCAACGATTTGAAATTATGGAAGACGTACACGACGAAAATCGTAACAGACCCAGCGTTTTTTTTAATTTGTCGTCATTGTTTTACAGGGTTTGTATACTTTATAAATTATATTGATGTTTTTTCCAAAATTAATTTTTAAAAATATTGTTTGTCTTTTGTATGTGCACATGGATGCATAATTACACTGACTCAAAAAGTCTTGTTGTTGCTATAATTTTTTTTTGTAAGCCAGGTTATACCAGTTATTTAGTAGTAAATTAGCTTTTTATACCCTTGCAGGGTATTATAATTTCAGTCAGAAGTTAGCAACGCACTGAAGGAGGCATCTCCGACCATATAAAGTATATATATTCTTGATTAGGATCAACAGCCGAGTCGATCTAGCCATGTCCGTCTGTCCGTCAGTCTGTCCAAAGGGTGTATAGTCTTTGGTCTGTCTGTCCGTTTCTTCGCAAACTAGTCC
Source organism: Drosophila serrata (assembly GCF_035046125.1). Classification (NCBI taxonomy): domain Eukaryota; kingdom Metazoa; phylum Arthropoda; class Insecta; order Diptera; family Drosophilidae; genus Drosophila; species Drosophila serrata. The sequence continues at coordinate 184,785 of NW_028257189.1, read as the reverse complement.
CTCAGTTTTGAAGCTATCAGAATGAAACTTTCTATATACTCTCAATCGTAGAAACTTTAAATATAATGTATATATATAGGTGAATTAAATGAAAACAGGCATTATCATTGTTTAATATAAATATATATAATTGGATTGTATTGATTCCTAGTGATCGAAATTCTATCTGTAAGGGTAAAAAAACTTCATCGTGATGAAGTTAACTTTCATTCATGTTTTTATTTTTATTTATGTTGCATGGACAAAGATATAAACTGCAGTGACTATTAATACAAAATATATATTTATAAACAAGTTTAAACAATTAGTGAAAATTAGGTTCGTTTTGGGCGTGATGTAAGAAGTCTGATTTGAATCAGTATAATTTGAGTGAGTTGTTTAAAAAAACTTTTGAGAACTGGACCCTGCAACGAGTCAAATATAAAATATTATAACACTGCGCGTTCAGCATGGTAAAGTTTGACCGAGCAGATAAATAAGAGAAAAGAGCAGGTTGAGAACTGGTGAGTTTAAATTTATCATACAGTCTAGGTTTTTTATTTTTAAGCTCAATTCTTTAGTAAATTATGGAGGCTTATTCGAGATTGGCGGAAAGTATAACAGAACACATTTGGTAAAAATGAGTTTATGGCATTATAAAATACAACATCGGCAACTGCCACGTCAGTGGCATTGTAAAGATCGGACCAATTGGATTCATATTTAAAATTACTATTGAATTACATTGGTGGACGATGTGATTAAAAACATCGGACTGCGTTACCGCTGCGAGATCTGATCGAGCGACGACATCGTGAAGCTATGCATTGCCTGCCTCCGACCTAGAACGCAAGTTCAGACATCGCAACATGGCTCTTTGAACTTGTTGGATTACGCCGAGAAGTATCGGTTGAATCTCAAGAATCTGCTACACTACTGAAACCGGGGAAGGATAAAAATCCCCAATGGGAGAGACCCCCTCATATAGACACATTTGTCTGTTAGACATGGTCGGGATTGTTTTACAGATGGTGTTTACGTCGAGGCAGCTATAAAGCGTGCAGGCGGACACTTACCAAATCAGTTTGAGGAAGAGGACGATCCTGAACGTCATTGAAAAAGTCACGTTTGGCCGTCGCTGACACTAGGTGGATAAGCGAGTAGTCTGATGGGAAGGAAGGGTAAGAGGATTTTTATCCTGGTCTGTCGGAGTCCCTGCTCTGGATAACAGTGTGTTCCCACAACATTTCAACAAAACCATCGTCGGCTTTGGCTATGACGTAGCGCTGGTATTGGTAGCAAAGGAGCTGGCCGCTGCAAGCAACACGATTTAACATGTCGAATCCTGGCCTCACACAAACCGAATAAGTTCAGGTTTTAAGTAGAAAACGCGCCGAAACAGTGGAGATCAGGGTATGCGGACCTCTCACATCGTAATACGCAATCACGTACCTGGGAGTAATTATGGACACACGCCTTCTCTATAAAGAGCACTAGGAAAACATACACCAAAAGGGAAGATAAACCGTGAAATCGCTCTCCAGAGTCCTGCAAAACACCAGATGTCGTAAACAACAAAAAGAGAAAACTGCTCACGAGCGTCATCTTGTCCGAACTCCTCTAGGCAGCTCCAAAAAGGGCGTGGAAGGCGTATAAAGTTAAGAGTTACATGCGCGGAGTAGAAGTTACCAAACCTGGGCCATGGGTAATGTGCGGATCGTATCAGACCGTGCGGCTCTAGTCATTGTGGGGCAGGGTCCGATAGGCAAGCTAGCGCAATTAGGGAAATGAGAGCCTTTTTTGCGATATCATTGATATCATTTGATATCACCGACATTTCAAGTCGCTTTCAAACGTTTTTATTCGCAATATGTATCCATATCAGATTTATATTGGTATAGTGGCAGAACATTCCATTGAGGTCAACGAGACAGTAAAGCAATTTAGTTTTGATGTACAAAATTATAAAATGCCCAAAATTAATTGAAACAATCAACTGTCCGTTTGTGATGCTAAAGCCGTCTGGTAATACGATTTCACACACAGAAATTTTCGATAAAGATAAATCTGCGCTGGCCTACCTTCCGTGATCAAAATTACGTCTATCATTTCATATCGAAGGTCGTGTTTTCGTTTTGATCTCCAAATTTTTGTTTTTATTTGCCTTTTACACCACCAGGATTTCTTCTATATTATTAGGCTTATTCTATTAATTACCAGTTTTACTCTCCTTCATACTTTTTTTTATTTTCCATATCTGATACAATTTTCAGCAAAAAGCAAAAAGTGAAACCGAATCAAGCGTGGGGATAATGGCAACAGCTCCGTCAGTAAATTCCGTTGTGTCCGCTGCGTTATTAAAATCTTTGCCACCGCTACATACCATAGAAATAATGACCCTGTGTCCAATAACGTCAGGACTGTTGATAACAATACGTTACGTAAGATCCTAACAGCAGTTCCACAATGGAAAATAATATTTGTTTCGAGGCTTCTCCCTGACCTCGCATCGGATGATGTTCTAGCCTACATACAAGTACTACTCGGGTCTTCGAGTTGAAAATGTTAAGGCGGAAAAATTAATATTTTCTTCATTTAAGGTAAGTGTCTCCATCAAACTATTGGACACTATTTGCTCGTGTGACTTCTGGCCCAAGCTCGTTGTAGTTAAGGAGTACAAGGTTAGTGAAATTACCAACCACCGTAGTACCGTGAGTCCCAAACAAACTAATCGTTCCTTCCAGCTTTTCTATAATAATAATAGGGGTTTACGCAGAAAGCACTTTAAGCTGTATCTGATACCTTCTCTTTTGCATCCCCGGTAATTGTGTTTACTGAAACGTGGTTGAAGCCGGTGGACCTCTGCTCCAAAATTCTTCTGGGTAAGTGCATAAGATTAGACCGGCATTTCCAGCGAATAGGTGGAGTTTTATTTGCCGTTGACTGTTGCCTGATCTCGGAACTGGTGGGGTCTGAAGATTTCACGAATTAAAATTTAAAATTTTCAGGTAGTTGTATCTATATTTCTTGTTCTTACATTCCTCCATCAGCTAAAGAGACAACTTGTTGGAAATACCTTTCGGCAACTCGGGCCGTTTCCAACATGCTTTCACATAGGAACCAATTAGTGACTAGGGAAGTTCAAGATACCTGAAGTTCATTGGTCTTCTGATTGTGTGTTAAATGTCCTCAGACTTCGGCACAGCATGACCTCATAGATGGCTTGCTTAATTTATCCTTGTCTCAAGTTGACCATGTGCATAATTATTTAAACCGCTTATTTGATCTGTGTTTCATCTCCGATACCGTAGGCGGTTAGGCCTTGTTAAAATTCCTCCATTGACGCAACCTGAAGATCCTTACTATCCAACATTCGAAGTAACTGTCTTAAAAAAAGGGATCCGACTACACCAACGCGGGACATATATGTGTGCGGAAGGCAATCCATCCTCTAAACCGTCGTGGGAGGTATCTGCTCCTGTCGAGCAAAGGGATGCCCCGAACCTAAAAGAAGCTCTAGATGTGTGTCCAAACGATGGACCGCGTCCCCTCACAATAGCTGAGTACAGGGCACGGCAGGAAAAAAAGAAGCCAGCAACGAAAAACAAGAAGCGAACAAAGGATCAAGCTCCTCCAACATAGGAGACTCATTAAGGAATACTTCAGGATAGCGACAGCAACTGAAGAGAAGGAGTCACACCAAAAGAACCTGGACGCCATCGAGGGACAACTTTGCAAACCAGCAAAGTAACGCAACAAGGGCTGCATTTATGCCAATGCCTAAGTTGCCTCTAATTTTAAATATCCTCTAACTTAAAGGACTCCTCTAAGCCGATGCGCGAAAGCGCTGCTTGAAAAATACTAACTACTGTTAAACTTAATACTAAAACCATATAACTGATATCGATTTATATAGGGCAAGCTATTGTAAATCAGTTATTTGTTAGTTAACAAAATTTTTTTTCCATTTTTCTTCATTTACATGAGCCAATATAAATGGCAAATAAATACTGAATTCAAATGTAATCCATATATCGGAAATATAAAAAATATGGAACAAAAAAACACCCAAAATGGGTTTTGTAGATACCAAAGTTGTCGATTCAACGGCAAACATTGTTAATAAAATAGAATTAGAAAGAGTTGATACGGACTTGATAATAAGATTGTTGTCGATAATCGTAATTATCGTTGGCAAATGCATTTATAAAAATATATAAATTGCACAATAAATGTCTTAAAAAGAGATATCAAAGTCATGGCAATGACTTAGACAAATTAAATTAAAAATCAGAAAGGAAGCTAACTTAGGCACGCCGAAGTTTATATACCCTTGCAGATATGACTAGGAATCCACACAATATAAATTATATATATTTGTGTTAAAAAACAATGAAGTAATACTTGGTTTAATTTCATTCGCCTATACATATTATATTGACAGTTTTACATTCACAGATTTGCATTGGTTGGAGGTGCCTCCTTCACTGCGTTGCAAACTTTTGACAGAAATTATAATACCCTGCAAAGGTATAAAAAAATCAGAATAGTAAAAATGTGGAAATTTGTATTCTGAATTGTTGTTTTATTGTTATTATTTTTATTTTTATTGTTATTGTTTGCCAATAACACGATTGTCGTAATAATTATTATTGTTAATAACAATAAAAACAAAAATTATAATTATAAAACAATTCAGAATAAAAATTTTCACATTTTTACTATTCTGTTTACTTTTTTTTTATGTGATAATTTTAATATATAATTCATATTCCATTAAATAATGGATTGGAATGAGTTATACAAGGAGTTAAATAACTTAAAAAGTGAGTTTGAAAATTTTCAATATATAAATAATATTCCATTAAATAATGGATTGGACTGAGGTATACAAGGAGTTAAATAACTTAAAAAGTGAGTTTGAAAAATCTTATAGCAAGAAATAGGCCAGTACAGCAAATCACTTTAGCCAAACATACTGAAATATTAGTAGACCGCTTGAACACAGCGCGTACACTAATATATGACCAGAGAGACCGGTTAGACAAAGCCAATTGGTCTCAAGTATCTAAGTTATTGATCAAATTGCGATCGAACTTAATAGCAATAAAACAAAGCAACAATTTACTTTTTCTTTACCACCCATATTAAACACTCCATTGACCGTAGAACCCAGAGAGGAAACAGAATCATTGACACTAACCAACAGAGACTGACGACTCTGCTTCTACAGGTCCAGAAATAGAGGAAAAAGACAATAGTAACCTTCCAATCCCCGCCGTCGATGTTCAATCTGAATTATCAGATCAGGACTTAACTGACTCAGATTCAAACGATAGCGTTATAGAAGATAAACCGACCCCGATGACCGATGAAACCATTGCCCAGAGGGAATATATAAAAGATATTTCGAATGCCATCTCGGAATTTAACGGACAAAAGATAAACCTTCAAGAATTTGTAATAGCTTTGAAGTTGGTGGACTTAACCAAAGGCACGTTCGAAGATTTGGCTCTTGAAGTCTGTTCGGATTAGACCGCTCGCGCCTAATTATGCGCGCATAGGGTATCGCTTCACCTGCTGCGCTCTTAGCTCTTCTCTTCGTTATCTATTGTTCTCAAAGCAAAGCTACATTGTAAGCGAATATATAACCCAAGCGTTGGGTCGGCAGTTGCAGCTCCGACCAGAGAACAATAAGAAATAAAATACGGCATTAAAACTAACCTATCGTGCGTTAATTATTAAATGCTAAAGGGTAGCAAATTCGTTGTCTTCCCCATTTTGGTGACCTCGACGTGATTCTTTGGCTCGGAGTCTGCAACCCGGTGTTCGCTTTTTAATATTGTTTAAACAAATCGCTTTGATTCGCTTGTAGTATGCACATATATTGAATACCCACTGTACCAAGAGTACTTATCGGGTACACGCTGTAACACTTTGTTGCAGTGTTTACATAACTCATGAACCTCAAGTGGACGAAATATGAACTGCCCACTTATACATTGGCCCGCACACAAATAGTGCAAGTGTCAGCATAAATGCAACACGAGCGGACCACATGTATGTATGTGCATATATCTCCGCGCTCAGCTTTAAGCGAGCATAGCTATGTGTTTATGTATTTAAGAATATATAATCGTCTCTCTGACGCCGCCTGCGAGCAGCGCAGCTACGAGACTTAGCCTTACTTAGACTTAAGAAATATTGTACAAGAACAGAGACATTTTGATTGTTGGAGCGGCACCTCAGCTGCTCCTAATTAATAAAAACCAACTTTAAATAAAACCTCTGGAGTATTCTATTTTGATGTGGAGATTATTTTATATCTTGGCAACTATATCTTAACATGGCGACCGTGACAGTCGAAATCATTTTAGATTGCAAGACTAAGTGAAAATATTTCTAAAAAATGAAAAAAATATACCACCACCATACATGGACCAAGGATATCAATGATAACAAATCATCGAAGAAAAGCTAAACGACTGGATCCGAAGATTGCAGACACAGGATCGGGAACACTACCGCGTCTGTGACTAAAATATTATCATATAATCTGGCGATGATCCTATAACATTTATTGGAGAAACGACTGTTCACTGCGTCCTAGCAGACACCCATCGAGAAGAAATAAAAAAAAAAAAGGAAATATGAGAGAGTGGAGTGTAATGGGCTGGAGTTAAAAAAAACTCGAAATGAGAGTCTGAGTGAGTAGAGTGAAAGTAATGGGTAATCGCGGAGGAGTTGCGAAGAAAATATAAAAAAGAATAGCACACCTAAAGTGGCTACTCTATGCGAATAATCCACCTCCAGCGTGGACTACGTCCCAAAAACTTCAGAAAGAATTGGATTTTCTGAATGAACAAATAGTGAGCAACAAGAATAAACACCCAAAAAATTACTGCCACTCACTCAAGAAAAATTAATGAAAAAATAATAGAAAAACCTACAACACCCAAGCCATTACCAAAACTCGAAAAGACATGCCCGAAGGATTGCCCTGGACCACTGTACAGCCCCCACTGTAACTACACCTGTGCGAGGACCGGCACCGGTAACGCCTGAGCCCAAAAGGCCACGGACAGCAGCAGCAGCAATTAAAGTGCGGGAAAACCCCACCTCCTGCGCCACCGAGGGAACGTCAGCGAAACCAAACCGGCGACAACCAGCTGACGTAGAGGGAAGAAACGTAACCGAGCTGAAAATTTTATTTTTACCAATGCACTGCGTTGCATAATTTTTTTGATTGCACTGCGATGCATATTTTTTTTATATAAAATAATTTCTAAAATTGAGCGGAACCTTTTCTGCCCAATTAGAAGTATGGCCCGTATAGCTGTACAAATAATAGGTAGGAAAAAATGTTAGAGAGAAACTAAGATTCTTTTTTTTTTAATTTCCTTTTAATGAGAAGTAATAGAATAAGTAAAACAGATCAAATAAATGATTCTGACTATTACTTCTCAGAAAAAATATATAAAATTACAAAATATGACCCAAATGAGAATAAAAGAGAAATTGGAAAAATACCAATAGATACAACATTCGAAATGGGTCTTGTGGATTTAAAAACTGTGGATTCCACTGCAAATGTAATTAATAAGGTGGAGACACAAAATATTGATTCACAGTTAACAAACATTTTATTGTCAATTATTGTTTTTATTCTGTGCGCAGTTATTTTGTATAAAGCTTATATGTTCCACAATAGGTGCATATCAAAAAGAGCCATAAATAAAAGCCAGGCTAATGACCTGGACAAGATATAATAAGCGCTGACAATATTTGAAATAAAATGTTTTTGAATTAATATCCAAACATAAAAAAAAAAAAATATATAAAATAAAAACAAACAAAAAACAAAAAATATGTATGACTATGTAAAATATATTAAGAACTAAAAATAAAAAAAAAAATATAAGAAATACATTACTTGAAATAAAATAATAATGATTTAAAATAATAAATAATTACAAAAAAATTAGCACAATGTCTAGTAATAAAGCTGACATTAGGAGTACCGACATAAGTGAGGAGATGCAGAAAATTGCCATTGATGGCGCAAGACAGGCTCTTAACGAGAATAGCATCGAATATAAGATTGCCGAACACATTAAAAATCAGTTCGATATAAAATTTAAACCTAAATGGCATTGCATTGTCGGCAGTGAATTCGGATCTTATGTATCTCATGAACCGAACCATTTTATCTATTTCTATTTGAACAAGCTAGCCATTCTATTGTTTAAGAGAGTTTAGAAATAGAAAATCAGTTATGATTCGAGCTTCGTTCCCAAAATAATTCCATTAAATAATGGAATGGGACGAATTATATAAGGATTTAAATAATATAAAAATTGATTTTGACAAATCCTATAAGTCATTATCAAGAACTCGGCAAGCACAGCAAAATACTGTGAACAAACATGCTAAAATATTAGTAGACCGCTTTAACACTGCGCGTTTACTAATACATGACCAGAGAGACCGGCTAGACAAAGCCCATTGGTCTCGAGTATCAAAGTTCTTGAACAGATTGCGAGAGAACTTAATATTCGTTAAACAAAGATATAACTTGGCCATTTCAGTGCCAACTATACTAAACACCCCTTTGACAATAGAGACAGGTAAAGAGTCAGAATTATCAGATCCACCTGCACTTGAACAGGCTGAGATAGATGATGAGGAAATAGAGGAAAAAGATATCAATAACCTCACAATTCCTGCAGTCCTAATTCAATCTGAATTGTCAGTTCAGGACTTAACAGACTCTGATACATACGACAGCATTGTAGAGCTAAAACCTACCACAATGGCTGACGAAACCATTGCCCAAAGGGCATATATTAAGGTGATATCGAATGCCATCCCAGAATTCAATGGGCAAAGGATTCATCTTCAGAGATTTGTAACAGCTTTGAAGTTGGTTAACCTTACGAAAGGCACTTTCGAAAATTTAGCTGTAGAAGTGATTAAATCCAAAATTGTAGGATCAACGCTATACAGAGTACAGAATGAGACAACAATAGATGCAATAATAAAGAAACTGCAAGACACTATAGTCGGTGAAACATCCGACGTTGTGAAAGCAAAAATGTCAAAAACAGTCCAGAAAGGCAAAACAGCCGAAAAATTTACAACAGAAATAGACAACCTACGAAAGCTCCTCGAAGCTTCATATATTGACGAATGCCTTTCGGCCGAACACGCTGACAAATTCAGCACGAAGGAAGCCATCACCACAATGGTTAAAAATTGTGAGCATGGCAGACTCAAAACAATATTAGAAGCAGGAAATTTCACAAACATGAATGAGGCCGTCACTAAGTACATACAATGTAGTACTGAAATGACAGGTAATGCCAATTCAATATTGTACGCCCACCGAGGAAACAACTATCGCGGCAACAATTACAGATACAATTATCGCGGTAGGGGTAATAGCCGAGGTAACTACCGAAACAATGGCTATAACCAAAATAACGGTTACAACCGGAATTATAATAATCAAAACAATAATTCTTATAGAGGAAATAACCGCGGTGGAAATAACCGTGGCGGAAACAACCGCGGGGCAAGCAATAATCAGAATAATGTCCGAGTAACCCAAGGTAACTCGGGAAACCAGCAGAACCCTTCAGCTATTTAGAGCCCAAAAATGGCTCAGTAAAAACCATCAACCTTAATCTCAGCATCTTTGTAAAAATTAACAATGAAAGAACAGGTAAACCTTATACACTGTTGCTTGACACTGGTGCAGATATATCTATATTAAAAGAAAATGTAGATATATTTGAAAATGTAAATGATAAAATTCATACCCAAATATCGGGAATTGGTGAAGGCACAATCTCTTCAAAAGGTTTAGCCTGTATAGAACTAACTACAGGTAAATATATAATTCCGCACGACTTCTATTTAGTCGAGCAAAATTTCCCAATACCTAGTGATGGCATACTAGGAATAGATTTCATAAAACAATATAATTGCCAATTAGATTTCACACAGAGTGGCGACTCACTAATTCTTCGCCCAAACAACTTATTATCCCATTAAATTACAAATACTTCATACTTGTGAAAATAATGCCACAGTACTCCCAGCTCGTTCCGAAGTTGTCCGTGAAATACAAATTCCCTCAATAAAAAATCAAATACTGATATTAAATCAAGAAATTGATGAAGGAATTTATATCGCAAATACGATATCCAATCACAAAAATACTTATGTCCGTATTATAAATACAACAAATTCCAATAAGATTGTAAATTTAAATAAAATTAAATATGAAACTCTAAATAATTATGATATCATAACAGAAACTAACGAAGGAACAGATGACTTCGTTATGAAAAAGCTTATTAAAAACTTTCCGCCCTTGTTCAAAAATGAATTAAAAGAGTTATGCACCAGATATACAGACATATTCGGACTGGAAACCGAATCGATAACAACAAATAATTTTTACAAGCAAAAGCTTAGAGTGAAGGATGATGAGCCTGTATACATTAAGAACTATAGAAGCCCTCACAGCCAAGTACAAGAAATTCAATCCCAAGTGCAAAAATTGATAGATGACAAAATAGTCGAACCATCAACTTCAGCTTATAATAGCCCCCTTTTATTAGTTCCGAAGAAGTCCCTCCCGGACTCTGACAAGAAAAAATGGCGATTAGTAATCGACTATCGTCAAATTAATAAAAAGCTATTGTCCGATAAATTCCCATTACCTAGAATTGATGATATTCTAGATCAACTAGGTAGAGCAAAATATTTTTCATGCCTAGACTTAATGTCTGGCTTTCACCAAATTGAACTTGAAAAAAGTTCCAGGAATATAACGTCATTTTCAACGAGCAATGGCTCGTATCGCTTTACGCGATTACCATTTGGCTTGAAAATAGCCCCAAATTCATTTCAGAGAATGATGACTATCGCTTTCTCTGGATTAGAGCCTTCGCAAGCATTTCTTTATATGGATGACTTAATAGTCATAGGATGTTCCGAAAAACATATGCTCAAGAACTTAACTGATGTCTTTGAGAAATGTAGGCAACATAACCTAAAGTTACATCCTGAAAAATGTTCATTTTTCATGCATGAAGTCACATTTTTGGGACATAAATGCACAGATAAAGGAATCTTGCCAGACGATAAAAAATACGACGTTATAAAGAACTACCCAGTCCCACATGATGCGGACAGCGCTAGACGATTCGTTGCTTTTTGCAATTACTATAGGCGCTTTATAAAAAATTTTGCCGACTATTCTCGTCACATAACCAGGTTATGTAAAAAAGATGTAAAATTCGAATGGACATCTGAATGCCAGAATGCCTTCGATCATCTTAAAACGGCACTTATAAATCCAACACTGTTACAATATCCAGATTTTTCTAAAGAATTCTGCATAATAACCGATGCAAGTAAGCAAGCGTGTGGAGCGGTTTTAACTCAAAACCATAATGATATCCAACTTCCAATTGCATATGCATCACGATCCTTTACTAAAGGAGAAAGTAACAAAAGTACTACTGAGCAAGAATTAGCTGCTATTCATTGGGCTATAACACATTTTCGACCATATATTTACGGTAACCATTAAAACAGACCATAGACCACTAACATATTTGTTCTCAATGGTAAATCCTAGCTCTAAATTAACACGTATGAGGCTTGAATTAGAGGAATTCGATTTTACGGTAGAATACCTGAAGGGTAAAGATAACTACGTAGCTGATGCATTATCAAGAATAACCATCAAGGAGTTACAAAACATTACTGGAAATAAAAAAAAAGTCACTACAAGAAATCAAAGTAGACAGAAATCCTGCGCAGGAGACAAAGAAACAGAATTGCCTAGGCAATCTGAAGAAAAAGCTTCAAAGCCCAACGTATATGAAGTCATTAATAATGATGAAGTACGTAAAGTAGTGACCTTGCATGTAAATAATAAAATGTGTTTATTCAAACACGGAAAGAAAATTACAGCAAGTTATGATGTTAGCGATTTGTATACTAATGGAACCTTTGACTTAGGTCAATTCTTCCAAAGGCTTGAAAAGCAGGCCGGTATTAAAAAAATCAGCCAACTCAAAGTGGCACCGTGGGAAAATATCTTTGAACTAGTTTCAATTGATAATTTTAAAATAATGGGCAATAAAATATTGAAATTATTAAGAGTAGCGCTACTCAACCCAAAATAATAAAGAAAAAGAAGCAATACTGTCTACATTACATGATGATCCGATACAAGGAGGTCACACAGGCATTACAAAAACCTTGGCCAAGGTCCAGAGACACTATTACTGGAAAAATATGTCTAAAGACATAAAAGAGTACATAAGAAAATGTCCGAAATGCCAAAAGTCTAAAACGACTAAACATACAAAGACCCCATTAACTATAACCGAAACTCCACAACGAGCTTTCGACAGGGTAATTGTGGATACAATTGGTCCACTACCAAAATCAAATAATGGAAACGAATACGCAGTAACACTCATCTGCGATTTAACTAAATATTTAGTAGCTATACCCATACCAAACAAAAGTGCAAATACAGTAGCAAAAGCTATATTTGAAGATTTTATTCTAAAGTACGGTCCAATGAAGACGTTCATTACGGACATGGGAACGGAATATAAAAATTCAATTATTGAAGATCTATGTAAATACTTACATATTAAAAACATAACTTCAACTGCACACCATCACCAGACAGTAGGAACCGTGGAGCGAAGCCACAGAACACTTAATGAGTTCATTCGTTCATACATCTCAGTCGACAAAACAGATTGGGATGTATGGCTACAATACTTCGTTTATTGTTTTAATACGACCCCATCTATGGCACATGATTATTGTCCATATGAGCTAGTTTTTGGAAAAACATCAAATTTACCAAAACATTTTAATAGTATAGATAACATAAAACCCCTTTATAATATAGAAGACTATGCTAAGGAATCAAAATTTAGATTAGAACAGGCATATAAGAGAGCTAGAATAATGCTAGATGTTAATAAACAAAAACAAAAAGATAGATACGATAAAAATAGCTTAGACTTTTAATTAAAAATAGGTGATCAGGTTTTATTAAAAAATGAAACTGGCCATAAGCTGGACTTTAAATATACAGGTCCTTATAAGGTAGAACAAATAGGAGATAGAGACAACATAACTATAACAAACATTAAAAATAAAAAACAAGTAGTACACAAGGATAGATTAAAACCTTTTATTTCATAATTAATTTAGTTCTTTCTATATTTCACGTATGGCCATACATGAATAAATACGATAAATAACAATTAATTCTACAATTATAAGTACCATACATGAATAAATACGATAAATAACAATTAATTCTACAATTATAAGTACCATACATGAATAAATAAAATAAATAACAATTAATTCTACAATTATAAGTAACATATGTACATAGCATAAATAGAATACCATAAATACCATATATAGCATAAATAATACAAATACTATACATAACATAAGAACACAAAAAAAAAAAAAAAAAAAAAATCAATATAATATAAAATAACTTCATTATATTACGTTATTTTTCAAAAGGAGGGAGATGTAGTATGCACATATGTATATTGAATACCCACTGTACCAAGAGTACTTATCGGGTACACGCTGTAACACTTTGTTGCAGTGTTTACATAACTCATGAACCTCAAGTGGACGAAATATGAACTGCCCACTTATACATTGGCCCGCACACAAATAGTGCAAGTGTCAGCATAAATGCAACACGAGCGGACCACATGTATGTATGTGCATATATCTCCGCGCTCAGCTTTAAGCGAGCATAGCTATGTGTTTATGTATTTAAGAATATATAATCGTCTCTCTGACGCCGCCTGCGAGCAGCGCAGCTACGAGACTTAGCCTTACTTAGACTTAAGAAATATTGTAAAAGAACAGAGACATTTTGATTGTTGGAGCGGCACCTCAGCTGCTCCTAATTAATAAAAACCAACTTTAAATAAAACCTCTGGAGTATTCTATTTTGATGTGGAGATTATTTTATATCTTGGCAACTATATCTTAACACGCTGTCGTTTACTGGCATTCGGTCATAAGCACACAAGCAAACACAAACACAAGCACATACATACCTACATACAGAACTACCTGAGTCCACATAGCCGATCGATGATTTTCGTTTAAATTATAAACAGAAGTGGCTCGCGTTTAATCATCGTAAATATCGCCTATTGCATATATACGCACATATGAGTATATAGCATAGACGCGCGTTTGCCAATTATCCGCTGTTGCGAGGCAGACAATTTACAACAGCAACATTGTCGAGGCTCCGATGCATCTCGGTGACGCTGATTAACCTCTAAATTTGCGCGGTGAAAACTAAATGGGTTCATACCTACTGAGGCGGTCGGACATTGTCCTTTTATTACTTCTTGTCGCGTGAGAAAATAAAATGTCTAAAATGGAAAACTCAGTTCGGCCTCTAAATGAACCCCCAAGTGACGTCCCTTTTGCGGCAATTGAACTCGATGAATTATTACATAAACGCAGAGTCGGTAGATCAGGTTGAGGAAGCTGATTTACTGGCGCGAATGGAGATGTGAAGGCGAAAATAAATCGAGGTTTAGCGGCTCATCGCAAGTCGCAATTGCCGGTTGCAACCGCTGGGAATTCAACATCCATCGACATTATTAATCATCTTTCTTTCCGATCTAGGAAGCCTCGTTTCCATGGATCCTATTCTGATTGATCGGATTTTATTGCGACGTTCACCACGGTCATCGGAAATGATGAGGAGCTAAGCGCTATTAACAAATGTAAATAATTAAGGTCAAGCTTAGGCGGCGTGGCTCTAGAGTCCATACGTTCGCTTGAGCCCTCGAATGCAAATTATAAAAAAGCTTTGGATTAACTCCCCAAATCTATTATAAAGTTCTACATTTTCAGGCACACGTACAGGCAATATTTGGGTTAAAAGGTGTCGAGAAGGGATTGGCCAAGGGTCTTCGGGAGTTAAGCGATTGCATGAATTCGCATCTGCGAGCAATCCGTACCCTGGCCACTGCGCAAAAAGCCTTGGATGGATAATTCACATCGTCACACGAAAGCTGGATCAAAGGTCGCGCAAAAAATGGGAAGAGGATTTGTCCATCAACGATCTATCTACATGGGATTCTATGGAGTCGTTCTTGGAGTGGAGGTGTAGGATGATGGAAAATTTGGATCAAGCCTTGGAAACGCAAACACCAGGCCAGCAGGTGGGAAAAAACCTGCATAAATATAGCTCAAACTCATTCATTGCTTCAGCTATTAACTCAAATCTTTCGCTATGTAAGTTTTGTGATGCGATGGATCATTATTTGGCAAAATGCTCTCGATTTTAAATTTGAGTCCGAGTCTTCGATTTAGAGAAGCAAAAAAGTTGCACCTGTGCCTCAACTGTTTGCGCAAGGGGCATAGTTTGCAGCAATGCAACTCAACGCACTGCAGATATTGTCACATGAAGCACCACTCATTGTTGCATATCAATCAAGACCCATCTGTACCATCCACCTCAGTCTCATCAGTATCATCCGATCCACTTCTAAACTCTCAACCATCAACATCATCTTCATCAGCATTATTATCACGTTCACATTCATCATCCCAACCTGATCAGCATTCAACAAACCCTCCACCAAAACCCACAAATTTCTGCCCGTTGATTACGTGTTGCTTCCAACCGCTATTACATGTGTGAGAAATAACGCTGGAGAATTTATGCCTTGCCGAGCAATCTTAGACTCGGCGTCCCACTTAAACTTCATAACTTCTCGCTAATTAAATTTGAATCATTGTTTCTGGAATTGGTGAATTCTGATAACGCAGTCGACATTCTAGTTCAATCCCGGGATACTAGCTATCGTGCCTCATTCTCCGCGGTTGTGACTAAATAGTATCACTGATTATTAGCCCCATTTCAATATAAATGCAACATCTTGGTAAATTCCGCTCGCTGATCCTTATTTCAACCGATCAGAACGAATAGATCTTTTAATTGGTGCTGGTCTCTTTCTCGAAATAATTTCTACGGGACAAATTCATTTGGATAGCGCGTTGCCAACACTTCAGAACACCAAACTTGGTTGGATCGTGTCTGGAGGGATGACGAGTGTTTCAACTCCTAATTCAGAGAAATTCTTTGGCAGGTGAATAAAATACTGTTGCGAGGGCACTTTCCAATCCGCAAATGGTGTTCGAATGATGCAGAAGGCCTCGAAGGGGAGTCTGACTGCGACAGGGATCAGTTAATAAAATTCCACGATGCATCGGACATCGCCAAGTCCTTAAGATTGGCCTGGGATCCGGCGTCTGATCAGCTCCTATTTAATTTCTCTCAAATACTGACAACTCATCGACCCACCAAAAGAATTGCATTGTCATGGGGGGAGTTGACTTCTCAGTTGGTAGACATCCAGAACATAAAGTTTATATATTTATACCAAACCAAGAAATCCAAAACGGAGTATTCATTGGAAACTCCATTGCAGATTATGTACAAAATATAATATACTAGCGGCCCGTCCCGGCTTCGCACGGGCATTAAACATTACATTTAGATTTGTCAATTTTAACACATTCATAATAATAATAATAATATGACACATATTCATCCTTTATTTTTTTGTTTTTTTTTTTCAATTATTAAGGTCATAACCCTAAAAGAAAATACATTTATTTTGTTAGAGCTTCTCTGTAATCAATATTTGATGTTGTTTTATTTTGTGGCAGCAAAATAAATTGATTTTCAGGGGCTCCTACTCGCGATAGACCAACATACTGTTGACCATGAGTAAAACATTTCTTTCGCAGATCGATCCCTACTAATTCGAAGGTTTGGCCTTGGGACTTGTTAATTGTTAATGCGAAAGATGTTTTTACCGGAAATTGAAGCCGTTTAAATGGGATTGACAGATGAGTTGGGATCATCGGTATCCTCGGTATATGAGCTAGTTGACCACTTGCTGGGCCAGTGATAGTACTTGTTGTTGCTACTATTAAATTGTCCTTTAACTCCTTAATAAGCAGCCTTGTCCCATTACACATGCTCGGAGGGTTTAAATTTCTTAAAAGCATGATTAGGATTCCGATTTTTAACGTCAATTCATGGGGTGGCAGTCCAGAAGGGTTCAACGAATTTAAAAATTCCTGTGGATAATGGACTGCATCTTCAATATTCGTTACAGTGTCGATCGATTTGTATGTTTTTGTTTGGCCGGGGACTTTTTGAACAATCAGATTATTTATTTCATTGACAGTATCATTCTTAGGTGATACTATAGCCCGAGAACACAGCCAATGGAAGTCTCTTTCGTGCAAATTCTCGATATCAGGGTATACAGAATCTATTAAATTTTCCAAATTATGGAGTATTTGGCCTGGAGACTCATCCAGAAGAATGTCACAATGACCGCTTAAATTTGGAGTTGGAAAAATTCCTTCCCCAAGTTTTAGCAGTCGCTGTGGGAAATCGCTATCAGTGATTCCATGAAGATGAGCTCTCATATTTGTCCTTAATTTTAATGTTTTAATCGTAGTACATATGGGAGACGATTTCAAGCATGCCTTGATGATATCTGCTCGCGTGCCTCTGTTAATAACGGAGAGAATCTGTCGAAAATCTCCAGCAAATACAAAAGTAATCCCGCCTATGACTGAAGAGGAGTTCCTTAGATCCTGTAAGGTTCTGTTCACGGCCTCTATATGTGCTCTATGGCTCACCGTGCATTCGTCCCACATAATCAATGAGGCGTCTTGTAGTAATTTACCAATAGGTCCATTTTTGCGGATGGAACATGAAGATTGTTGTTCAAGATTGACGGATAGTGGAAGTTTAAAAGTAGAATGAGCAGTTTTGCCATCCTTCAAGAGAGTTGCAGCATTCATCACAGCATCCCGCAAATGGATATATTCCTCGGACCGAAGTTTCGTCTGATTCAATCGAAGAGGCCTGACAGTATATGCAGACCTGATGCATCCGGCCAATAACGACATTCGATTCGAGCTGTAATCAATAGTTGGATTATATCTGAATGCAAGACGATTGTATTGCAGGTTTTGATCTTCTGCAAGCTGTAAACGCGCTTCAGCTACCCTTGCCCTGTCGCGTTCATTATTTTGAGAGTGAATCAAATCGATTGCTGCAGAACGCGACTGCCTAACTCTCAATCGTTTTCTCTCAAGCCTATCTGCCTGTCTTTCTGCTGATTCTTCGTTGTGCATCTGCATTGCTCTCAGCCGCTCAGTCTCTCGGATGGAGGCCCGTTCTTCGTCAGTCATATTCGTAATCATATTCGTAAGCTTCTGTATTGCGAGTACGACGACCCAAACTCGACTTCTTGGGTGGCATGACTTCGTTTCTTACTGAACCTGAACAAAAAAAAAAAATTTTTATCTCCAATTCATTATTTCAATATGTTTTGAATGTTTGACAGGAAATGCTTTGATTCAGCTGGCTGCCTGTAGAGGGCGGTAGATGTAAGGTAGTTTTTTGATATTTTTTTAACACCTTGGATTACGTTATCGTAATTTTAGTAAGGATGCCTATTTTTTTTTTTAAATGAAATATAGCCTATGTCACTCAGGAATGATGTACCTTTCCAACAGTGAAAGAATTTTTCAAATCTGCCAAGTACTTTCGGAGCCTATTCAATTGATACAAACAAACAATAAATCAAACCTTTCCTCTTTATATATATGTATAGATGTATAGATAATATAGCAAACTCTGATCAGGCCATCGCAGATCTTTTTGCAGAGTTTTTCAAAACAACATATCCTCTCTCACCCACTTCAAATCAGATATATTCCTTCGTTATTCCCAGTAAATGACTGTAGGAGTTTGAGAAAAACATGTAGAGTTTGAGAAGAACATTAACTGTTTAGGTTTTTATTTTCCGATTACAATTACCCTCCGACTATTTCCTCGTTCTATTTCTAATCTGCATGGTCAGCGACACAAGATTGCTTGGCAAATAGCCAGGCAACAATTTTAATTTTCCGCCTTAAAGAGCTTCCGGAGCATGGTTCAAGGGTGTTTAATAACCCTAGAACATTGACAAATCTCCACGGAAGATTAGGATTCAATCTTCGAAGAAAGATATGACACATAAAAAGCATAACAAAAAGACGATTCGCCTCAATGATTTTAGAGCACAAGATTCAAAAGAAACACAAGAGTGCAATGTCAAAAAGGGTTAATTCTTTTGAGAAACAAGTCAAACCAAGTCAGTCTTTGGAGCGGAGGTCATAGAAGCGCCCCCTATGAGCTCTTGTCCAAAGACCCTCATTCAGTACGTTTTCTCAAGATGTCCCAAGCAGATCGAGCATCGTATATAATGCAGAATCGATAATGCCTTAACTGCTTCGCGAGAAAAGATAATCTTCGGGAAAACACAAGTAGGCACAACTAATTTACGTGCAGGGGGCACCACAAACTGATAATCTTTCAAATTCTTGTGTTGTACCGCAGGCTCACAATCTAGAACAGGTTATCCCGTTCACTTCAACTTATCTCCAATAGGAGATACACTGATATACACAGGCTCCGAAGGCACCATTATTTCAGAGATGCTTGCCAATAGAATCAAACTTCAATTTGAAGCCGTATGAAAAAGAGTCACGGGGCTGAACCAAGCCAATTCTGGAGTTTCACCTTCTGATGGAAGGTCGACACGACCGTTTTAGTGTTGGCCAATTTGGCCAGAAATCTGCCGAAGAGAAAAATCGATAGCAGCATTCTAGAAGGATTACCAAGTATTCCATTGGCGGATTCTTTATTTTTCTATCCTTCCCAGACAGACTTTTTAAAAGAAGGAAGGAAGTAAGGTTATATCTTCCCGTCAAGTTAAAAGCCGAACTTATGGGCTTGATAGTTAGGGCACGAGACCACTTTCGGTTAGATTTTTACCGGCCTAATTTCTAATGCCACTAGTATGGTATTCCCAGATTGACTTTTTTAATGATGCGGATATTCTTTTCGTCTGTCATCCTGTCAAGTTAAAAGTCGAACTTATGGGCTTGATAGTTAGGGCACGAGACCATTTCCGGTTGGATTTTAACCGGACCATTTCTAGTTATAGTTGATAGATAGATAGGTATAGTCGATAGTTAGGGTGCGGGACCATTTCCGGTTGGATTTTAACCGGCCCAATTTCTACTGCCACAAGTATTTTATCAACTTTTACCACATGGGTAACCATCGAATCCGAACCTATCATGAAAACGCTGCTCACGAAGTTTTGCGAGGTGGAGGATCTTCCATGTAGAATGGTTCCAACTTTCGAATTGTTCGAACGACTTCCAATATGTATTGGCAGATTCTATTAAACGCGCACACGCACCATATCAGAGAATCCGCTTTCGAAAATATCAAGGGGATAGCAAAGATTAAAGTTTCAAACAGTCACCTTTGAAGTTAAGTCTGGTAATTTCTGTGCCTTAAGAGCATTGCAGCGGCTGACCAAATGAGCAATATTCACGTCAGTCGCATATAATTTTAGATTAGATGTAAGTCAAAGATGTGTTAGCAGAAGCTCATAGTAAGGCTAAAGATATTTTAGCCATTCAGGAGCTGCGAACGACTTTGCCCTCAACAGGATTTCCTTTCCGCAAGTAAAACGAGCTATCCTTATGCAAGAACTCGCCAAATTCAGCAACTCTAGCTTAATTTTCTTGACAAAGAGGAAGTTTTTTGTCACATCTTAGCTTGCGATAAATGAAAATTTCAGACGAAATCAAAGTCGGTCCGGTAAGACTGTATCTCTGCTGCGTGTGTGCTGTGTGCCCTCCTTCTTTCAGAATTGTGAATGCTCCCACAGTGGTTCATTTGCAAGTCTTATCCTACTGGCTTGAGCACTAAGGAACTAACGCAGACCAGACATGTCCAGAGTCTATGAGTTCAGTTTCCACAACTGTAAGCAACCTATCCACTAATCCTTTTTTATTTGATTTCCCGATCTCACGATTACTCACACCGATTCACAAATATAAACTTGTAAAATAAAGCATTGGGAAATTTCATTTAACTTGTGATCATCAGCACCACATCCAAACTTCTAAGTATATAATTTTGACTAACAATTACAAAAAGTAACCAATATTTTGGAAATTTCTGATAGGTAAAACACTTCTTGAATATAAACAGTTGATTTTATATATTATCGCGACTTCACATGCCGTAGAGATGCAATTAAAAGCTCAGATAATGAAGCTAACATTTTGCCTAAGACTGGATGACAACTAAGCCTCCTTCCAGTATATATACTTATTTCAGAATTCCCAAACTTATTCCGAAGTTCCTCAATTGGTAAAGACTAATATTTAATTATATCCTTACCATGCTCCACAATTGTGAGGACTTTTATGTGCCTATTTTTAATCCAAAAAAGAAGCTGTAATGGGAGCATATTTTATAAATTTCAAAAAAATAATTTTCATTAGATTTTGTTTACATACTGTACTTATTGTTTTTTTATACCCTTGCAGTGAAGAAATCATATTCAGACACAATTAAGAAAAGTAAAAAAAACCTTAGTTGGTTTCTCAATTTTTTTTATCTACACAAAGATGTAGCCTCCTTTATATTTTTTTAACATAATTATACAAATATATTTTATATATATTATATAATATAATATTTTGAACCGATTTTATGCGTTTAATCTAGACCTCATACTGAGGGCTGCAAACGCAAGATCTATATTCAAAGATAGGACGAACTTATAAAGTTTATAAATATTTTTTTAATGTAGTGGGCATTGAATTTCTTAGACCAATGTTTAATAAATCCAATAAGCCCACGACATATGATTGATAAAGAAAAGTTAAGGGTCCAATCGGACACCCAAATCATAAACTAAATTAATTATTTCCAAAGAGCACTAGTTCTGCGTGTTACAAGTTACAAGCTTGGGAATATCATTAGCTTGCATTTAGAGCCGTTTAAGTTTAATAAGTTAATGCGGCACCGTTTGTAAATTATTAGGATATCTTTGTAAATCCGACTGGCAGCACTCTGGCGTAAGTCAAGGCTTTGGGCAGGTCAAATGGGTCTCAAATGGCTACCTTGCGGGACGCCAGAAGTTAACCTGAGAACATTACATAAGTTATTCTTAAAGAGGACCTTTTGCGTCGTGACATCCCGATAACTTAAGATCCAACTAAGAAAATCAACTGGGAATCCCATTAAATCGAGTTTCCTAACAAGAAGGGAATATTTAACAGAGTAAAATGCTTTACTGAAATCAGTATATACTGATTAAATCTGTCTAAAAGTTATTATGGAAGCCCTTAATAATATAGGAAAAGAGCTCCAAAAGGTTAGTTGTTGTCGATCTTCGCTTAATAAATCCATGTTGACACAGTTTAGGGATAGCCGACAACTTAGATATTCCTCTACAATTGCTGGCATCCAATTTGCTACCTTTTTTGTGGAGAGGAATAATAAACGATTCCTTCCAAATAATGGAAAAGTGGAAGGTTTCTAAGGATAAGGTGAACAATATCAGAAGGGGATAGCACAGGTCGTCGGCACAATACCTGAGCACACAGGCAGGAATTCCGTCGGGACCTGGCGAATAAAATGGCTTAACACAATGAAGATCCAAAGGAAGAGATCTTTTTTTTAGGCTAGGACAGAAAATTAAGTTCGATTTGGGTAAGTCGTAGGAATAAGTCTGATGTAAAGTGAAAGAGTTTGAACTAGTTGTTTGAAAAAAAAAATCGAAAATAGATCGACTATTGCCTGGTTCTTATTTTCGGTACTATTTTCAAATGAAAACGGGGAAGGATTTGTTTTAGGCTTACGTTTAGTGTTAACAAAATTATAAAACTGTTTTGGGTCCTCAGAGAACTGGACGAGTCAAATAGTTTTTATAACACTGAGGGCAGATTGAGAACAGGTGTATTTAAATTTAGCATACAGCCTAGATTTTTTTATTTTTAAGGCGGCACAACTCTTTAAATTTTTTAATTTTTATCCTAATTTTTTCGGCTCTTGTTTTGCCTTGGATAAAAGCGATAACATCATCCGATGTTTGAGCAGGAGAGAGCGGCAAAACAAACATATTTCTCGTGGAACAGCTATAAGGGTTTTTAACAAGGCAGATTTGTTATCTGCCATGCCATTGTTATGGGCGGATATATTTATAAATACGGGACTTTAAGAGGTCAGTATTTGGAACCCTCCAGGTGACAAAACGGATATCACCGGCGGCATGAGCACATCCGCGACACATTCGGACACCAAATCATTTCTAGCGCTCGATATCAGAATTCGTGGAATCGAAACTATTAGTTACGTAAGAAAATGCTTACTTTGATTTATTTTTAAAGAGGTGGACACACTTTTTATTATTATTGTGTTACTGTAGCTTAGCTACTTAAACAATAGTGTGGAGACTTTGATTAATTGAGACAACAAATTCTTAAACTCGACGGGAGCTCGAGGAATACTTTGTTGACAATTTGTACAATTTTGGTGCCGTCCAGTCGGATTTACAAAAGGATCCTTATAACTTTAAAATATGCTGTCTAAACTTATTAATTTTAAAGGTTATTAAAAGTAAGCTTATAAAATTCCCTCGTGTATTTCCCAAATTTGCGACTAGCTGGAGTCCGTGAAAAATAATTACTTTAGTTATTTATATGGGCGTCCGCTTGAATTTACCGTTGATATTTCGTGCATGGTAAATAAAGCTAGATTGCACTTGGATTTAAAAAACGGTAGTCGGAGGAATTGACCCCAATGAGGCGACCACAGAAAATGCTTCGAATTGGTTTAAAACAATTTCTTAAATTTTAATCGAAGCAGTTTAAACTGAGATACAAGCCAAATGTTTCCGTATTATTTTAGTAGGACTTTACCGAATTAACTTACCCTCTCTAGCAAACCGTAAAACAATGCTAGCCATTACATTTATTTATAAAATAATTCGTAGTGACAGGAAAATTACTGCCTTTTTAGTCAAGGGAGTCTTAACGACTCCAAAAATAATCAAAAAATTTAAATGTCTTGTTATTTACAAGAAAAGCATACAAACAGGACATCTACAGAAGCTTCAATTGGGAGATACGGACCTAGAATACTTGAATAAGGCTAGCAACTCAGGTTTTTCTTTAATAACACACTTTTTTTTTTGTTCATCTGAGTAATTAAACGTAACACAATCTATATTTCCGACAAATATACCACTTTTAATTGCAAAAACTCTTGTCAATCTGAAACTGTGATACAATAAATAAGCAAAAGTTAAAGGTATCGTTTTATAATGTTGCACGATATGTTTACAATTAGAGAAGAACGGACCGCGTAACAGATATCGCGCTTAACTTAAATATTCGTACTTGGATCGACGCTAGATTTTTTTTTTCAAATAGTATAATAACTAAGCATTTTGACCATGATACAACTATACAAGGTAGTTTCGTCGGAAAAATCTGGTACCTCTACAATCATAGCAATAATATGAGCCTAACCTAATAAGTTCGAACGGAACGACAATAACCCTTAGATGATGTAACAATATTCCATATTGGTAAATGTATCACAACCCAACGATTATTAATTTCAACTATCAAGAAAAACTAGATTTCTAACACATCAGACATGTATGATAATATTTTTGTTAACGTCGTTGGAAAAGGCTGGATTAGAACATTTGATTTGGCGTATTTGTGTGCATTTCATTTGGATTAAAAAAAATATATACTAGCCGTTCAGTTTCAATCTTCGCTTACATGCCGACATATATTAATGGAATATTTATCGACCATGTCATGATTATACCATAAGACACGACCTCTTATGCATTTTTTTAATCGTCATCTTGTTAAATGATGAAAAATTTTGATATATTGTTTTACAGTTTTTATACCCTTGCAGGGTATATCTAGCCATGTCCGTCTGTCCGTTTGTCCTTCTGTCCGTCTGTCCGTCTGTCCGTTTCTACGCAAACTAGTCTCTCAGTTTTGAAGCTCTCTGAATGAAACTTTGCAGTTAGCCTTCTATATACTCTCACTCGTATATATGTCGGAACGGGCCGGATCGGACGACTATATCATATAGCTTCTATAGGAATGATCGGAAAATTTTTACAAAAAAATTTTAACTTTTTCAGTTTTCAATAGAATTGGATCAAATTTGAGATATAGCCATTTTACTATACTCTACAATTTTGCATAAAATTTTATGAAAATCGGACTACTATATCATATAGCTTCCATAGGAACAATCGAGAAATTAATACAATTAAATTTATAACTTTTTCAGTTTTCAGCTGATTTTCATCAAATTTGAGGTATAGCCATTTTGTATTAGTCTTAAATTTTGAGTAAAATTTCATGAAAATCGGACGACTATATCATATAGGTGCCATTCAAACGATCGTTTGATGTAGAGGAAAAATGCAAATCTGTGAATGTAAAACTGCAAATATAATATGTATAGGTGAATGAAATGAAAGCAGGTATTACTTCATTGTTTTTAACACAAATATATATAATGCCGAACTTAGCTTCCTTTCTTGTTAAAATATAAAGTTTGTTTTTTAAACAAAAAGTTGCTGAAAGCATAAATTAAGATATGCCTATTCAAAGCAGATACAGACAGTCAGCCGGACATTGTTAGAATAACGTAAGATAACGTAAAATAATACAACAATTTCTTGCAAAGGATTAAATTTGTATTAAAAAATTGGTACATAAATATATATTTACCCGGATGAGAGGTCTAGAAGACAGTTTTGATCCAATAAAAAATTAGCTGAAAACGCATCACCAGATCTTAAAGCACTCATAAGCATCGTATATCCCTGTTGGAAACCAAATATTTAGCAATGGCTATTAATTTTTTTTCATACCTCTATGTCAACTGCGTTAACGTTTGCTAATCCATTGTTTACAAGAGTCTGAGCAATTTGAACATTTTTGGCGGCAAGTGCCATTTGAAGAGGCAAAAGCCCGTTTTCTGAAAAACTATTTATCAAATCTGGAAGCTGAAATAAAAAGGAAAAAAAATGTTCTTTTATTTTATACATAATAATAATATAGTATAATATAATATAATATAATATAATATAATATAATATAATATAATATAATATAATATAATATAATATAATATAATATAATATAATATAATATAATATAATATAATATAATATAATATAATATAATATAATATAATATAATATAATGTAATATGTAATATAATTTAATATAATATAATAAAAACAATTTTTGTTAGATTTTGTATTGATAAATAATTGTAAATATATATGTGGAGAAGACTCTGTCGTTTCCATGATCGCAGCAAGTAATGTTCATTTCGGTGGCGCAACATCATCTAACTTGTCATGAACCTTCCGTGCCATTTCAAAATTCAAAGCTATAAAGCTATTTCACAAATCATATTTCCATCTCTTTTCTACGCCCCTTCAAACAGACTTTACTTAGCAGCTGAGTATGTCTCTTTTCCTCAGCTGCTGTGCATTTTGAAAACCCTTAGCCCGTTAACAACATCGTGTCGTCACTCAAAAGTGTACACGCATGTAAAATGGTCAAACTAACCACATTATACCGCAAATATACAATGGGCTAATTTACTTTCCTACGACACGGACTTCCAGACAAATCACACGTCCTCGTCTGTTAGATCGAATATAAGGCTCTTTTAGTCAACGTCAAAATCTATTAAACATTCACTTCGTTAACTTTTATTTATATAAAGATTAAACTTTTATACAAAACATCAAATTGGTTTCACATCAAATTAAAATAATGAAATCAAACTTTAAAAATTTTTTTTCTTCACATCTATTATAAAGTGCAGCCACTCTTACACCCATCAACCGATCCCCGCCATAACAAATCCTTCTGTCATAGTGCGATCATCGCACTTTTTTCCTTCAAATCTATTATAAGGTGCAGCCACTCTTACATCCATCAACCGATCCCCGCGATAACAAATCTTTCTGTCATAGTGCGATCATCACTGACCCCCGACAGAGCAAGTCCATATACTATGGTGCGGTTACCACTGACCCCCTACAGCAAGTCCATCTGCTATCTCTACATCATGTGCATCAAGTCAGCAGGGCAACTTTGGAAAATACAATTTTTGATTATACCATAATTTGCCGTTAATTATTCGTGAAAGAAAAAAATTTTCCGTTCAATTTTTTGCCTAAATTTTTAATGCCCTGCTAAGTTGATATCAAGTTAGCAGGGCAACTTCTGAAAACTTTAATATTTCCAAAAACTTGTTTACTAAGAATTTGCCGTTAATTATCCGCTAATTATTCGTGAAAGAATTAAATTTGTCGCTCAATTTTTTATACAGTTTTTTTATTTTTTAAAAACTCAATGTTGCCATGCTAAGTTGATATCAAGTTAGCAGGACACTCCTTAAATCCTTTACATTTCCAAAATCTTTTTACGTTAGAATTTGCTGTTTATTATATTCGTGATCAGGATCAACAACCAAGTCGATCTAGCCATGTCCGTCTGTCCGTCTGTCCGTTTCTACGCAAACTAGTCTCTCAGTTTTGAAGCTATCTGAATGAAATTTTGCAGTTACCCTTCTATATACTCCCACTCGTATTTATGTCGGAACGGGCCAGATCGGACGACTATATCATATAGCTGCCATAGGAATGATCGAATAATTAAAAAAAAAAAAATTATAACAATTTCAGTTTTCAACAGAATTTGATCATATATATAGCTATAGACTATATCATATAGCTCCCATAGGAACGATCGAGAAATTAATACAATTAAATTTATAACTTTTTCAGTTTTCAGCTGATTTTCATCAAATTTGAGGTATAGCCATTTTATATTAGTCTTAAATTTTTTGTCAAACTTTATGAAAATCGGACGACTATATCATATAGGTGCCATACAAACGATTGTTTGATTTAGAGCAAAATGCAAATCTGGGGTGTAAAACTGCAAATATAATATGTATAGGTGAATGAAATGAAATCAGGTATTACTTCATTGTTGTTTAACACAAATAAATATAATTAATATTGTATGGATTCCTAGTCATCGAAGTTCTATCTGCAGGGGTATATAAACTTCGGCGTGCCGAAGTTAGCTTCCTTTCTTGTTTATATTTATTATTAATTTTTAAATTATATTAATTTTTAAAGGCTCACTTATATATCAACTTCGCAGTTGCTGGCGCCAGCAAGACTTCTAGAAAATGTTCAATCGCGTTCAGCGATCCGTGAAGATTTACAACAAAATTCTACTGAAATTTGGAGTTAAGGATTCGGAGGAAACCACAAAACTCTACGATCGCGACTTGCAATAAAAAAAATCACTTGGTCGCCACTCTGTCTGCCTCATGTTTGCGACAGTAGTGCTTTTTTCTCCTGGCTCTTCCCGGTACACCTCATCGTAGCACCTGTCAGTAAATGTTATACGGAAATATAACTAATTACCTTGATATCAACTTAGCAGGACATTAAAAAATTAATGTAAAAAACTAAACGGAAAATGTTTTCCTTTCACGAATAATTAACGGCAAATTATGGTATAATCAAAAATTTTATTTTCCAAAGTTGCCCTGCTAACTTGATGTACATCTCTACATCCCCTCTTGGGATTCCAAGCCAATTGCTATGCCTTCTTTATCTCTATTTCCCATTTGGGAATCAGATGCATCTCCTCCCGAGTCATCTAATTCGGCATCAAT
The DNA here is from genome assembly GCF_035046125.1 of Drosophila serrata. NCBI lineage: Eukaryota > Metazoa > Arthropoda > Insecta > Diptera > Drosophilidae > Drosophila > Drosophila serrata. The sequence goes on along the minus strand of NW_028257189.1, from coordinate 156,047 downwards.
TTCTTTACTTAATTTTTTTTTTGGAAATGCCCTTAGAAACGCGTGTGCTTGTTAAAGAATTTTAAAAATATCTATTGCCATTTAGTTGTTAGATTATTTCGGACGGACCTTTAAATTTCGGATCAAGCTTAGTTTGGTGACGATCCTCGTTTTTTTAGGAACAAATGGTCTCCTACATAATATATTATATTATCTTTGCCTTACACTTATTATATCTAAGCTTATCATTATGCGAATTAACTGCCATATTTTCCTCGGCTTGTTTTTTATTGATTCTCTATCAATTAGATTAACCTCTTCTAACAAACATAGAGGTCAAGATTGTCTACCAATTAGTATTTCCAATGGACTGAAATTTGTGACTCGATATGCGGTGCCACGACCTCTGACTGGTTTCGACTGCTGTCAACATACTGTTAAATGTGCTCATTATAAGCTCTACCTGGCCGTTTGCCCTACTCGTGCCTGTTGCTATTAAGATATGTCTACCTTAGGAATCGGATGAAATTCAGATTGAATTTTTCCAACTGATGGCTTAGCTATTTTGCAAGTAATGCAATTTTCATCAAATTTACGAACTTGCTCAAACCAATAAAATCTATAGACTTTATCCAATGTTTTCTCCCAACCCAAAAGCATAATAGATTTGAGGACGTGATTAATCACTGCCCATCTAAATGCCCTAGGGATATATTTCGTTGTATCTTTCTATATTAAACTCCTTTCCTTAATTCATAGGTTTTTAATAGATATTCTGGCAATTCATTTTTTTTTTTAACTTAGCTAATTTCTTTGCTACCTCAGGATTACGTTGTTGTTCAGAAATCAACCAGTTGCAGGTTATCTCGTCAAATTAATGCGTTTTTCTGGAATTTTGTTCTGGCCATTATTTTTATCATATCCTGGATTCCTAGAAAACAATCTACATGCACCATATGATCACCCCCTGGATTCTATGTCAAAGTCAAATGATTGTAAAAATGCCCACCACCCATGTACCCTCGGCGTTAAGTCTAGCTTTGTGCGACTAGCCTTTAAGGAATTGCAATCCGTATATAGAGTTTCTAACTCGTAGAGTTTCTAACTCGTATGAATGATATTTTGACTCAGCGGGGGATGTGTATTTAATATAATATTCTACCGCATGGGGTTTATTAATAATTTTATGCAACAATATAGCACAATAGGCAATCGAACTTGCATCGGTGTGCGATTCTATTGTATATTGAGGGTCGTATATGGTGCCTGAGTTAATAATGTAAAATTTTAGTCCTGTTGCTGTTGCCAAAAAAAAAATTTTTCTTTGACGTGAGTGGATACAAAGGTTTAAGCATTTCCGAGAATTATGGAACAAACTGTCTAATATATGAAGCCGATCCTATGAATTGTCATAATTGCGACACAGATTGCGGAGGCGGTAAATCTAACAATGATTTTACCTCACGTGCGTTTGGCCTGATTTCTCCGTTACTTATCTCAAAACCTAGGTACTCTATGCGAGTTTTAGGAAAGGAGCACTTAGTTACATTAAATGAAAATCCCGCCTTACTCAATGTCTCTCATACGATATCCAACCGTTCTAAGGCTTCTTCTTTAGTTTCGGCTATAACCAACACGTCATCAATATAAACGACAGCGAATGGGTATGTCAGAGCTCCCATACTCTTATTATGGCCCTCTGAAAAACAGAAGTTGCATTTTTAAAGCAAAGGGCATGGTCAAAAACTCGAACTGACCCCCTGGAGTCAGAAACGCGGTTCGCTCAATTGCAACATCGTGTACTGGAATTTGGTAGAAACCACTAGCGATATCTAGGCACGAGAAGTATTTTGCACCGCGAAGTCGGGCAATCTGGTCTGCGATAAGAGGTAAAGGTATTATCATTTAGTTCACACAAAGGCGATCTGTGACATTTTCCAACATCAACAACACCAACATCATCGGGCTGGCGAAAGGTGAGCAACTTAGTCGAATAATATTTGCCTTTAACAACTCATCGATTTTACAACGCACCAGATTCTTTTCTTCCTCGCTAAGCCTATAGGGACTTCGTTGCACTGTCTTCTCTGATATCAACTTAATTTTCAGCAACCCTGTCGTGACTCGAGTTTTTGATATTCCGCTAATAAACCAATCAGAGTAGCGTTTTTTAGGATATTTGTCAAGGCAATTTTATTGGAATCAACTAAATCTGTATCGGAATTAATAATATCCTCATAATCAGTTAAAGTTACCATATTCATCCATTTCGTTTTATAAATTTTTAATTTATCAGCGTCTATCTTTACGCCAAAGCCTTGGCTAAGACTCTCTCGACCAACTAACACATCGTATTTCAAATACTAAAATTACAATCTAAAATTACATGTAACAAAATCCCAAAGCAGTATTGTTCAATATTTATATTACAAAAAACTTGTTGAGTTCTATAAATTGCGTTGTTACTTATGCCATTGAGTTTTACAACTTTATTGACTCTTTCCTTTAAATTTATGGGCAACACTTTCCTTGACCAGCGAGCATTCTGTACCAGAATCGAATCAAAATGGAACAGGCTCACCGGATGTCTTTATCATTCCAGTTGGTGGAGCTACTGCGCAGATATCCGAAAGCCTTTCATAAATTCGTTCGTTTCCACCTGATCGCCCTTAAAGACATGCATTTCCAAAGTGCCCAATTTCCTCACATTTGAAGCATTTTACACTAGATCGATCTTTCACACCCGTCATATTGTTGCTGTTGTAGGTTTTGCCTTTACTCTGGCCATTCTCCAAACGTGACCGACATTCAGCATATTTATGCCCAGCTTTTCCGCAGTAATTGCATTTCACCAGGGATGAAAATTTAATCTTCTTGCGATCCAAGCCAGTTGCATCGTCTTCCATGCTACGCTTCTTGAAGGAGTGTACCTGAAACTGTGGTTGTAGCCATTGCGAGTTTTTACATTGCACTATGGTCCAGAAGTCAATCTTTTTGGCATAAATTCTAAAAATAGAGTTACAGACATGATGTTTTTTTTAAAAAGATTATAATATAAAAAAAATGTTGAATCTGTGCGACCACGCCCTATATTGCCTCCCATACAAACCGATTCGTTGTAATGTCATTAAAAATTGAGTATGATGCTGAATTCAAGCAATATACTTACATTTATTTCAAGAATAGTTTTAATATCAATATATACATATGTATATGTTATGTATGTGTTCTGCTTAAGCCTCATATTCTTCTTCTTCTTCCTTCGTTCAAGTCCTCATCCGAATCAAAATCAGATTGCAATTCCTTTTCCAATGGGATGTTGTTCTCTGTAAACGTCAGCTCCAGAAGGCTTAATACTTCTTTGGGAATTGTGTTTTTTTTGTGTTTTTTTCTTTCTCTTTCCTGTAAACAGACACTAGATAGTAACGTATCCGGGGAATCGATCGCCTTGTGGAAAATTTCAGTCATAGTATTGATTCGGCTATTTTTCCTTGCGTGAGAGTCGGTCTTTTTAAACGGTTTTATTTAGCTCACCCCGTATGTTTTCTTTATTCTTGGGTCAAATTTAGTAATTCAAATTTCACCCTCTTCCTGTCAACCGATTAATCTGAAATTTTGTATACACTTTGGATTTTGGTGACAATATGTTTATTCATTATCAATATAAATTCAAGATGGCCGCCGCTAAAAAATGGCGGATAACTTAGGTTTTATCAATCCCATCAACATGGGAATCAAATGAAAGGTCTCAACAAGTAGAATACAATTTACTATGCAAAATTTAAATCTAAGATGGCCGCCGCAACCAGATGTCTGATCTCAATTGTTTATCTATCCCACCAATATGGGTATCAAATACTAAAAAGGGCTTGACAAGAAGAATACAGTGCACTATACAACCTCAATATTTAAGATGGGCGCAGCCACTAAATGACGTATAATAATAAGATTTAAATTTAGAAATTGAATCTGTAATTTATGTATCTGATTAATCCAGCCTGAATCCACCAACCAACTCAAGATTTTGTATCGTGTTGAGGACTGTGTGGCGTTAGGGTGGCTAAATATGAGACGTCGTTAGCGGTACACCACCCAAGTTAAGGTGAAAGGTTAAAACGCGCCGAGACCAGTATGGAATTAGGGTGGATAAAAATGATATGTCGTTAGCGTTTTCCCCTCAAGACTCAGGCGCATCTTGTTGTACATAGCCTTGTATCCAACAGATGTACCTCCGAATTCATTTCGCAAGAGACAGTACATCTTATACACCCGAAAGCCATACAGTTTCCAGCTAAGTACAATTACGGGACGGCTGAAAGAAGAATGTTGCCTTTAATATAGTATTATGGGCTTCTACAATACATAAAATGCAGAGCAGCACTGTGGATCACGCAGTCGTATACTTAGATGCGAAACTGTTTGAAGAAGGGCAAGCCTACGTTGCTCTTAGTAGAGTAAGATCTTTGCAGGGACTACGTATAGAGGAGTTGGACTGCAATAAACTAACGGGCAAGAAACCTTGCAATAATGAAGCACTAAATGAATTAAACAGAACGCGAAATAAAAAAAAAAAAATAATAAAATAAAATAATAAATAAAAAATAAAAAAAAACTAGAAAATGAAAATAGGTAAAAAAAACTTTTTAAGTTAAACGGTAAAACGACAATTGAAGTTCCCCACGGTTTTATTTTAGTCTAGTCTATACATATGTTTATAATTCCCACGACTGTATCTATTTTGTTATTTTTTGGTCTTTAGTACATTTATTTTAAACATTGCAATGTATGTTTAACATAAAGCCGTTTAACTTAAAAAGTTTTTTTTACCTATTTTTATTTATATTTCTGAAGCATTTTCGCCTAAGCATCCTAGTAGAACTAACGTCGAATTTTTTATTTGAATTCCGTGGACTAGTATTTTGTGAATCGTTGGTGACATGGGGTACCACGGGTATTTATGCATATATAGGCAAAACGTTTTCTCACAAAAAGTTCGAAATTTTTCAGAGTCTGCTTCGACACGCTTACTCGAAGACCCATATCATTCCACATTTTTTCCTGAACATATTTTTTCCGCGCACTCATTTTACTCTTGTCATCACTTGTCATGTAATTTTTGTATTTCCATTTTGTATGATATATTCAGGACAAATTCTAAAAACCGAATCTAAGCATGTAGAGAACTAGCCCCAAATTGTAAAGCTTCAAACTTGGGCGTAAAGATTTTTGAATTTAAATCTTTGATTTTGTGGGGGTATCACCACAAATTGGACAACATTGAGTTGATTTATTTTGAGTTAGTAAATTTAATACTTTTCCGTCAATGAGTGTCTTATGCACTTCAAAGGTAACTGTTGTTATTAGCCTCATTCAGTTTATAATAAAACGGTTTTATATTACCTATTTGATAGTCTAACTGATTTTTTTTCCATACGTATATGATAGGAAGTTTCTTTAACAAATTTAATTTTCAGCGGCCTGAAAATTCGAATAGATTGCGGTGTTCTGAACGTTGGGTGTTTTACTTCAAACTTCTGCTTGTATGTCCAGCTCATCCATCAAACTATCCAGAGATTCCTTAAAAACATCTATTTGCATTTCAATTATTCGCACTGCTGATGATTCAATGATTCAAAATGATTCAGCATGCATAAGAAGAGTTGTGTTATGCTCTTTTTTTTTATTTGCCACCTCAGATGCCAATTTTCTTTTCAATCGTGGTCCTGCCTTTCCATAAGGCAAAGTTCGGCGCCCCAGGTTTTGTTGTGTCTTACAGTTTTCGTTTATTGTAACTGATATTGTATCCATTAAGTATGCTTTGACTTAAAACGTTCGACCATATAATTGCATTTTGGTAGTCTTTTTTATGAATTATTTAAAATTATTTTTTTTTTTTAATTTCTAATTTTTTATCATCTTTGACGTGGTAATGGCTAATTTTTTATAAATGCAATCTAAAACAGATGATATTTTGCGATTATTGCTGAGCCAAATACCGAAGTGATCGCTATGGTGAAATTCGAACGTCCACGCCCAAGAAAAACAAACAAAAAAACAAAAAAAAAAAAAAATTGAACATTAAACAAAACACAAACACGAAGACTACACATAAACAGAATATATTCAGTAAAAAATACATACCTTGATTTACAATTTCCATTACTATCAACAGTTTGTTCGGACAAAGAATATTTATTTTCACGCAAAAAAGTAAGCAGAACAATTTGCCGCCAATTTCTTATTCCCAAACAGCTGTTCGATTGTGTGGTTTCGAAAGCTCATAAAGAGCTTTAGTGAAGATTGTAAAGCTTATTTTCTTAGTTTTGTTTATGTTTGATGTTTAGACTGTAATAATTTTAAATCAAAAACACAAAACATTAACATGAAAATTTTGAACTTATACCAAAAAAATGAACTTCTGGACCATAGTGCATTGGAGGTAAAAATCCAGCACGCCATCTTGCTGTCAACTTAAGCCATGTGAGCCAAAGTTACAGACACAGCTATTTCTTCCAACTCCTTGGCTTTCCATTTCTACATAAGCATCGTTACGATCCGCCTGCCGTATTCAGCAAAGCCTTCTTAGGGTTTCGGTCGACCAATCAATACGTTGAGTACCATACCAGCAGAAGTTTTAATTCCAACAAAACGCTGATGAAACAGTTCCCTGAACTGCGCCCAACTGATGCCGACAAATCATATTTGTGAAAGCCACTGTGATGCGGTGCCTTCTAATGCTTTACTTAGTGCTATCACCAGATTGCTGCCTTGGGGAGCGTTATCAGCAAATATGAGGTCAACCGTGCCCACTCCAGCAATGTCATGGTTAAATTTTGGTAGGGTACCATCAGGTTGCGGCGCTTTTAATGGTTTTAATTATTTCTATTAAGTTCCGATTTTGCAGTTTCAACGCTAATAAATGAGGATCAGTCGACAAAGCAAATCCCACTTCTGATGTCGGAGAGGACTCAGTTTCCATGATCGTAGTAATTTCTTTTTGATTCGGTGGCGCAACATCAACTAGCTTGCCACGCACATTCCGTGCCATTTCACAATTCTATGCTATTTCACAATTTTGGCAACCCTGCAGTACCTGTCATCAGTAATTCATCAACGTTTCATCAACAGCGAAGGGGGTGCTGTTGATGATTCATCGATGACAGGCCATACAAACTGTTGACGAATTTAACATGGGCATGTCCTAGGCTGCCATCAATAGAAATTCATCAACAATAAATCGATGATTCATCATCAATTCATCGATGTATTGTTGATGACACATCGACGTTTCATCAACAATTAATCGATGTTTCATCAACAATTCATCGATGTTTTGTTGATGACACATCGATGAAACATCAACAATTCATCGATGTTTCATCAACAATTCATCATCAATTCATCGATGTATTGTTGCTGACACATCGATGAAACATCAACAATTCATCGATGTTTTGTTTACGACACATCGATGAAACATCGATGTTTCATCATCAATTCATCGATGTTTCATCAACAATTCATCAATGAATCTTCAACAATAAATCAATTACAAAACATAATTAAGGGATTTCATATTTCAATTTATTCACTTTTTTCATATTCTATTAAAAAGTAACATAATCAAATTAAAATTATACGTTAAATAATAAAAATAATGAAATTAAAAATAGTTCTCATAATAATAATACAAAATAAATTAAAAATAATAATAATAATTATATTAATAATAAAATAATAATAATAAACATGAGAAATTAAGTATTGAGGACGCTCGGACCGCATTCTAAAACGCCATCATCCCTATTCCTTTTTACATATGTGTTGTGCCTCCAAATTTTTTGCGCAACGAAGGCTTTTAGTCAACAGTTTGGCAGCTGGCTCCGTTGCATCAACTTGACTTATTGCATCTGAAAAAGGAAAATATGGAAAATAAATCGAAATCAAAATCTAAAAACAAATACATAATTACCTAAGAGTGCTGAGTAGAACTTCTTATGATCTCGAAGCCTTTTCTTACACTTCGCACCATCGATGTTGTACTATAAGTACAATAGCTGCATGCAGACACGAAGTGGGAGGAGGGGAAGATGTACACAAAGTAGAAGACAGAATTGATACGAAAGTATACTTTTTTAAATCTTTAAATAAAAACTCACCTGATATATAATTTCAATTATTGAAAACTGAACAGAATATGTATATGTATATGTTTAATTTTTTTTTTTCAAATTTGGCCTGCGCACACTTCTTACTTAGCTCACTGCTTAACTGCAAGTGAACACACGAAAAAAGGAAAGGAAAAAAAGAACCGTGCCTCCAACAACAAAACGAACAACGATCCGGAAAAACGGATCCTCAAGTCCGTTTTTTTTCTCTTATTGTTCGTTTCGTTTCACAAAGTCCCGTTTGGCTAACTTGTGTCCGAGTGTTCTGCTTCCATTGGAAACAGGGTATGAAGGATATATCCGACTAGGCAAAAAGTTACTTAAAATGTTATTGCAACTCAAACTATGTATTCGATATGCAATTATTATTTCATTCGCGTTTTATATTTAAAGATTATTTATTTCTAATACCATCATTATAATTGTTCATGATAATATATTATACACATAGAAATGCTAAAATTTCTAGGGTGTGAAACAATTGGTTCGATTTTAATTGTTAACTTATTTGCTTTTCGCTCATCTCGCTCGTTTGAAGAGTGAGTAAGACAGTGAGAGAGACAATCACCATGGCAACATTAGAGCGTAGGCTCCGTACAAGTCGCAGTCGTCAGAGCGTCGACTTTATAGAAGTCGCAGCCGGCAGAGCGTCGACTCGGTAGAAGTCGCAGTCGGCAGAGCGTCAACTCTATAGAAGTCGCAGTCGGCGCGTTGATGACGGGTTGATGACAGTGGCTATTGATGACACGCGGTACTGCAGGGACTCTATACCACACATATACAGTGGGTTTCTACTATTCTACGACATATACATATTTATATATTCTTTATGTACATATATATTATGTAAATTACCCATTTTTAGTATTTTATATAATTTATTTAATTTAATTTATTTTGCCCCACATCTAACGATCGTTTGTATGCCACCTACATGTATGTATGTGATTTAGTCGTCTGATTTTCATAAAATTTGACACGAAGTTTAAGACTGATATAAAATGGCTAAATCTCAAATTTAATGAAAATCTGCTAAAAATTGAAAACGTTATAATTTTAAAAATTAACAACTCATGCAATAGAGGACGTTATAGAGAAAAAAACAGATTTTTTTTTAAATGTCAGGGTGGTCTACCTCCTTAAAACAATATTTATTATGAACTCCATATTTAGTTATTATTTATAATATTACTAGCAAGCCGGAAGGACTCCGTTTCGCCATTAGATAATCCACTTAATTGAACCTATTTCAACTTACCACCTTAAAAACAAATGCCTACTGTTGAAGTTGAACACAAATTTTTTACAACACTATTTATTTTATTGTTTTCAATCGAAATGTTTGGTAACGACTACTTTTTTATAAATGCGATGGATATCCCGCTTTTCTGTTGAAATTTTTTCATTAATTTTTTTTGCTCCTAACCTCACGGAGTCCGAGACCTTTCCAACGAATGCAAAACAGTGAAAATCGGCTCGTGCTTTCTGCAGTTAAATCATCAGGAAGGATAAACCGCTCAATTTATATATTAGATTAGATTATATATTAGATTATTGTGACATAAATACGTATAGTTTAAATTAAATATTGGATTTAAACACTCAGTATATAATATTATATTATTTGTATTACTTATAAATAAAAAGAAAAAAAAAACAATATAATATATTTTCAAATACTATGGATATAAATAGTTTAAAAGAAATACTATATTTTTATAGAGGGCTTAAAATATATTGTACTTCTCTCTGATTTTATTCCAGAAATGTTCTTTCTTCCTTATACTACCATGACACTGCCGCATTAATTGGAGATTTAATTAAAGATTTGACAGGTCCATAAAAAAATTTGTTAAGGGGGTAAACCACCCTGAACGCATGGAAATTGGAGGGTTTTTCAACAATTCATTTTAAAAAATTATTAGTAATACACTTTTTTATTTATTAGTACATCAAAGTACATATGTTAAACTAAAAAAAAAACTTATTGAAAGAAATATAGGCAGTCAAAAAACTAATTTTTTTTATGGAATGGTCGGATGGTGTACATGCTGCACACCACATTTGTTATCCGAAAATCAAAAACAAAAATTTTTTATAAACTATATAAGTATGGCTATAGCATGACGTAGCCGTTTTTGGAAAACATTTCGAGAAATTTTTGTTTTAAAAATTTATAACTTTAAAACAAAAAATCATATCAAAAAAATCCTACGTCATGCCATAGAGAGCGTTATAGAGAAGCTGTGTAAAAAATCTGAAGAGAATCGGTCTAGCGGTTTTTGAGAAATCATGTACACCATTTAAAAACAAGAAAGGAAGCTAACTTCGGCACGCCGAAGTTTATATACCCTTGCAGATAGAACTTCGATGACTTTCTGTATTCCTTCCATACAATATAAAATATATATATTAATATTAAAAAAAGCAATGAAGTAATACCTGCTCTCATTTCGTTCACCTATACATATTATATTTCAGTTTTACATTCACAGATTTGCATTTTTTCTCCACATCTAACGATCGTTTGTATGGCACCTATGTGATATAGTCGTCCGATTTTCATAAAATTTGCAACAAAATTTAAGACTGATATAAAATGGCTATATTTCAAATTTAATGAAAATCTGCTGAAAACTTAAAACGTTATAATTTTTAATTTTATTCATTTTTTGATCGTTCGTGATATAGTAGTCCGGTTTTTTTTTATAACTTTACACAAAATTTAGATTAAAATAAAATGATATTTGATGAAAATCTGGTGAAAACTGAAGAAGTTATAATCTTTAATTTTATTAACTTCTTTTATTTCTTATAAAATGGCTATGTATCAAATTTGATGAAAATCTGTTGAAAACTGAAAATGTTATACTTTTTAATTGAATTAATTTCTCGATCGTTCCTATACGAGCTATATGATATAGTCGTCCAATTTTGATAAAATTTTACACAAAATTGTAGAATAATATGAATTGGCTATATCTCAAATTTGATTAAATTCAGTTGAAAACTAAAAATGTTATCGCCACCGCGATTGTCAGTCTTCCGACAACAGCCACAGCCATTCTCATTCCTCTCAAATTTCTCGATCGTTCCTATGGGAGCTATATGATATATTAGTCCGATTTTCATCAAATTTTACACAAAATTGTAGAATAATATGAAATGGCTATATCTCAAATTTGATCAAATTCTGTTGAAAACTAAAAATTATATAATTTTTTTTGTCAAAATTTTCCGATCATTCCTATGACAGCTATATGATATAGTCGTCCGATCCGGTCCGTTCCGACATATATACGAGTGAGAGTATATAGAAGACTAACTGCAAAGTTTCATTCAGATAGCATCAAAACTGAGAGACTAGTTTGCGTAGAAACGGACAGACGGACAGACGGACAGACGGACATGGCTAGATCGACTCGGCTGTTGGTCCTGATCAAGAATATATATACTTTATATAGTCGGAGGTGCCTCCTTCACTGCGTTGCAAACTTCTGACTGAAATTATAATACCCTGCAAGGGTATAAAAACGTAGTTTTGAGAAAAATCCAAAAGAAGATCAAGAAAGTGATCTAAGGTATACCGGCAGCGCTCAATTCTAATGGCTGTAGAATCCACAAGTAATGAGATATTTTTAAGCCCGATGTCTTAAAATGACCGTAAGAATATCGGCATCAAGATTAAGTAAAAAGAAGAAAGGAACCTAACTTCGGCACGCCGAAGTCTATATACCCTTGCAGATTGGAATTCTATGATTAGGAATCCATACAATATTATATATTATTATTATATTATATTATATACATTTGTGTTAAAAAACAATGAAGTAATACCTGCTTACATTTCATTCACCAATACATATTATATTTTCAGTTTTGCATTCACAGATTTGCATTTTTCCTCTAAATCACACGATCGTTTGTATGGCACGATATAGTCATCCGATTTTCATGAAATTTGACATAAAATTTAAAACTAATATAAAATGGCTATACCTCAAATTTGATGAAAATCTGTTGAAAACTGGAAAATTTATAATTTTTAATTGTATTAATTTCTCGATCGTTCCTATGGAAGCTATATGATATAGTAGTCCGATTTTCATAAAATTTCTACACAATATTGTAGGGTATAATAAAATGCCTACATCTCAAAATTGATCAAATTCTGTTGAAAAACTGAAAATGTTAAAATTTTTTTGTACAACTTTTCCTATCATTCCTATGGCAGCTATATGATATAGTCATCCGATCTGGCCCGTTCCGATATATATACGAATAAGAGTATATAGAAGGATAACTGCAAATTTCATTCAGATAGCTTCAAAACTGAGAGACTAGTTTGCGTAGAAACGGACAGACGGACAGAAGGACAGACGGACAGAAGGACAGACGAACAGACGGACATGGCTAGATCGACTCGGCTGTTGATCCTGATCAAGAATATATATACTTTATATAGTCGGAGGTGCCTCCATTAGTGCGTTGCAAACTTCTGACTGAAATTATAAAACCCTGCAAGGGTATAAAAATATAGATTTTTAAAAAATGTCAGGGTGGTCTACCCCCTTAACAAAAATATTTGTTAGAGGACGAGTTGATCTAAATCGGTGTAACCCTGATGCATTAACTATTGGACCATCAAGCGCAATTCAACAATAAATTTAAAAAAAAGTATTAATAAAAATTTCCTGTACAAAACTTTGGAGTATTTAAAGACAATGATGTATAAATTCAAACCATTATTTTAATAAAAAAGTAAACAGCTTTATGCAACCGAAATTGAACATTTATCAAAACTTAACACAGCGGATCGTTACAACATTTTCGATCAAGCGTCGGGCACAATACAACAAGTTCGTTCAGTTGACTTGATTTGTTCTGCTGGCTGATTCAAACTGATTGGTTGGTATTGGTATGATGATCGGAACTGATCGTGCAGAAAAAGAACGATCGAGCCCAACGATTCATAAGAGCTCGGGGTTCGCTCATGTTTGATTTGATTTGATTGTGAATGATACAATCAGACCGAAAATATGTACATAATTGTATGTGCGCAGAAAAGAAGTTGCGATGAATAGAATTAACTGAAACAGATTAACTTCATTTATTTGTCATTTTATATCCAAAAACTAAAATTCAACAAATAGTATGCTCAGTACACTAAGGAATATAAATTCTTCTTCATGGAATAATCGGATTGAATCAAACCCGGTTTGACCAAAATAAATGATTGTGATCGGCCTGAATGCAAGGAGCAGCCTCGATCATTCTTTGCAATTCACACAAAACGTTTGAACAAAAGCAATCATTCCGCAAGCGTGATCGGAACTGAATATTCGCTTCGAACATGCTCCCTTACGATCATACAATTTTGTTGATGGAAAGTTTTGCGTCACAAAAAATCCGAGTCAATGATCGGGTATGATTGTAAAAATGTTGATCGTTGCAGTTCTCTGGTGCGTAGTAAGAAGATATCAATGCGTAAAGCCAGATAATCTGAATCTAGCCTTAAATAATTTCCTGTTCTGCAGGTTTTCGAGATATCTCAATTAAAAACTGTCAAAAATTCGATGTGAGTATATTTAAAAGGGACTGTTACTTTATTGTGTCAAATGACGAGAAATTTGCGATTCTTTTACCTCGGGGTAAAAGCCCTGAGGAGTGCGCATAGTGGAAAACATCGACAAGTTTTTTGGGCGTACTACAACCTTTAGCACCTTCAATGCAGTAATATTTCTTCCCTATCTTTACCTACATTTTCAAATTGAATGGTTAAATTTTTAGAAACAAATAAGAGAATTTAATATTATCGTCTAAACACAACGGCAACACCTTCTGGAACATTCGTTCAACGGATGGTGGATGGAAAACGGATCTCTGTGGGAAGACACTATTATGCACAGAATTGAATCCAAATATTCGAAAGTATTCCGAAGTGCAACTATTTGTTGAATCGATGCTTTGTGATTGACATGGCCATTGTATAACTGCAAGACCATCGATATTTTCGATGTTTTTGGGATTACCCGATTTTATCGATAGTATCGAAATTAAAAATTATTCTATTGATGGCGCTCTGGCAGTAATTATATTTAAATTAGATTCGAAAATATTAAGAAAAGCACAAATAGCCTTCAGCTTGAATATGTTTACTAAATATAATCACCAAAAATAAAAAAATTTACATTCAGAGATCTTTTTATGAGTTATGGTCAATGATTTTCATGTTCTTACTAACTATAATCATCAAAAATTAAATATATTAATGGTCAATGGTTTGCATATTCTTATAAACTAGATCAAAAATTAAAAAAAATTTAATATTCGAAGATCTGATTATAGTGAAAATGCTTATATATTAGACAGACAAATAATTTTTTTATGCACATCGCAAGCAATAAGTTAATCCATCATCAATGGTCTTTTTGTGCAATGACGTGGGGTTGTATGATTGATTTATAAACGGCACAATTCCTCCATGTGAAATTGTAGGTAAATCAGCAAATCCTGCTGTTGGGTGCTTCAGATAATCTAACAGGTTAGACATATTCCCACTTGTCCTATAACTTTTGTCACAATATTGGCATTTGGCAACTCTACCATCAGTGGATTTTGTAAAGAACTGCTATACCTTTGACTTTCTAATCAACTGCCGTTTAGGCGAATGTACTTTATCTTGAAAATTGCAATCATTTACACTTGAATCTATTATTGTATATTAAAATTAGACATAAATATATATTGGTACATTGTCTTACTTTTGACACTTGATATTTGCAAAAATTTGTCCATTTGTGAAATTTTGTCCAAAAATGTGCTTTACATTTCCAATAGAGGCGCCAAATAAAAGAGTGTCTAAGTGACATAACAATCGAAGGTTGAAATAAAACCATCGATAGTTAATGGCCAAAGCAACTGTTCGATATAGCGATAGTGCCATCGATGGTTTTGCAGCTCGAAGCCGTAGTACGTATCCATATTAAAACATCACAACATAAAATGTATCTATAGCCCCTTATTGTTCTCCGTTTTGTTTATACCGTATACCGTTTTCAATACATACGTATGCATATATGCATGATATTTATGTGGTGTATTGAACTATTTTCATTATAAATTAAATATATCAAAATTTTTACATACATATGAATGTATGTATTCAAGATATTGCAAGGCACATCAGTTTACTATGTTTACACATTTTTAATTGCAGTAGCATAAATACACATGTACATATGAACATATGCAACATTTTTAACTCGAAGATTTTAAATTATGGAAGACGTACATAAAGAAAGTACCAACAGACGCAACGTTTTTTTATTTGTCGTCATTGTTTTACAGGGTTTGTATACTTTATCTTTTGATATTGATGTTTTTTTCGAAAATTGTTAAAAATATTGTTTTGTCTTTTGTATATACACATGGATGCATAATTACACTGACCCAAAAGTCTTGTTTTTGGTATAATTTTTTTTTGTAAGCCAGGTTATACCAGTTATTTAGTATTAAATTAGCTTTTTAATCTTTATAATGTATGTACAATAATTACGTTTCCATATGTACAATTTGTCAAGTAACTCTTTGCAAAATGAAAAATGGCATAAATTATTTGTATTTTTGAAACTGAAAATGTGTTGACAAGAAACATTTAAACATTTTTTTTGGGTTTATATAATAAAATTATGAACAAGCTTTTAATATGAGTAAAAAAAAACATTTCAACAATATTCATAATGTAAAATAACAAAACAAAATAACCTGAATTTTTCAGCTGTCAAATAATTCTCTGCAAAACGCAAACAGGAGTTGAAAAGATTCCTAGAATTAAGCAACGCAAAGCTAATTCTGAGAAAAATTAACGTTTGCCACTTCTTTGTGGTCTTTACTTTTATATGTATTTTTGAAGAATTATCGTAGGAAAAAGTTCGTGTTTGATGGAGTCCAAAATTTTAATCATGCCAGGCAAATTTTGAAACAAATTTATAAAAATCCGCCAACAACCCCCAGATAGACCTAAAAAATGATTGCGGAAAAACAGGTTGCCATGAAAATGTGACGAAAGTCCTGAATCTACTCAAATACTCCTCACACATAGCCAGGAAGAAACCGATGCTTTCAGTTGTAAATATTGAAAGGCGGATTAACTTAGCTATCGCCCACGAGACGAGACGAGACTAAAATAATGCTATACACTCAGTACGGCCCTAATAAAGTTTGGAGGAAACCAAAAACAACTTTCCAGCCGAAAAATATCATACCAACATTCAAATTTGGCAAGCTGTCTGTAATGATAAGGGTGCGCATATCAACCAAAGGCGTTGGTGAGCTGCGGATTTTTAATGATATAATGACGAAGGAGTTTTGTTTGGACATTCTTAAAAAGGAATTGACCCGAAGCACGAGAAATTTGGTATGCATGACGTCACTTGTCCAAAAATAAATAAATATGTATAAACTGCACCAGGAAAACATACCCAAGCTCAAGTCGCAGCTGTGCAGGACCTGGCTCCAGTTTAATTAAGTCCCATAGAAAATTTTTGGAATTTATTGAAGAAGAAAGTGACTCAACGGGCTCCAACAAATAATAATGCTTTAATTAAAGTAATACATACATGAGAAATGGGAGAAAATCCCTAAATATTATGACTTGAAAGGGATAATAATGCAAATGTCGCGACGACTGCATGCTGTAATAGATGCAAAGGGACTCCACACAAAATATTAACGCCGGAGCTATTGTAATTTTTAAGTTAACGTTATTAAACTACAACGTCTTGCAAATTGCAAAGAATTAATTAACAGCATACGAATTGCAATGTTTTTCTTTTTGTTATTTTTGTTTATTTATAAATTTATATGTATACATATATGCACATGTATGTATGTTTTAAGTTATAACATTTAAGTTTTGTTTTTTATATTTATAGATTAAAGTTATCCTAACAATATTATAAAAGAAAATAGAAAAAAATTCTTTTATTTGTTGAAAAAGTTTCAGTTTAAACCCAAAATGCAAAGAATTACTTGACAAACTGTACATAAGTATATGTATGTATGTATAATCTACGAACATGTATATAAAATAAAAAATAGTAAAATAATAATAAAATTTTGGGTCAAAATATACACACATATATTTTTGCACTTGAAAAATATAATTCCCTGCTAGAGCCAAGTACTAACTTATGATAAATTCGCTTGAAGAATGTAAGCACATATGCCAAATGCGCACAGTTTTTATTTCCTTGCAGGATATTATAATTTCCGACCATATAAAATATATATCTTCTTAATCAGCATCAACAGCCGAGTCGATCTAGCCATGTCCGTCTGTCCGTTTCTACGCACACTAGTCTCGCAGTTTTGAAACTATACTCTCACTCGTATATACATACATATGTACATATGTCGGAATGGGCCGGATCAGATAACTATATGATATATCATATAGCTGTCAGAAAATTTTTCAAAAAAAAATTATAACATTTTCAGTTTTCAACAGAATTTGATCAAATTTGAGATATGTATAGCCATTTTATTTTATTCTACGACTTTGTGGAAAATTATATGAAAATCGAGACGATCAAGATTTAATACAATAAAATATTACAACTTTTTCAGTTTTCAACAGATTTTCATAAAATTTGCTATATATCCGTTTTTATATTATTCCACAATTTTGTGTAAAATGTTATGAAAATCGGACTACTATATCATATAGCTGTCATACAAACGATCAAGAAATTACAATTACAAATTATAACTTTGTCAGTTTTCAACAGATTTTCATAAAATTTGAGATATAGCCTTTTTGTATTATTTTACAATTTCTTTTTTAATTTTATGAAAATCGGTAACTATCATAGAGATCCCGTACAAACGATCGTTAGATATAGAGGATAATGCAAATCTGTGAATGTAAAACTATAAATATAAATAGTATAGGTGAATAAAATGAAGGCAGGTATTTATTGCTTTTTAATATATATAATTTATATTTTATTAATTCAAAGTGATCGAAGTTTTATCTGCAAGGGAATGTAAACTTCGGCGAGCCGAAGTTAGTTTCCTTTCTTTTTTTTTGTGAATTAAATCTCATATTACGGGTGGTGTCATAACGGCATTCAATTCAAACCTTTTCCTGCCGGCTAGAAACGATATATGTATGTACATATATGATTCATTTATTTCGTTAAGAAAATCACCAGTTTTTAATGTTTCGCTTGGAACAATTATCTTATGTAAGCAACCGCCCGCCCGTATTATACTTTCAGTCAAAAGTTTGCATCGCAGAGAAGGAGTGACCTTCCACCATATAAGATATATGTACATACTGTTGAAAGGCATCAACAGGCGAGTCGATCTAGCCAATAGTCTCTCAGTTTTGCAGCTATCTGAATGAAACTTCGTAGTTAGTCTTCTACATACTCGTATACTCGTATATACGTCGGAACGGGCCGGATTGGAAATATCATATACCGTGGCTCACAGCTTATTTCGTGCTGAGGTAGACTTGAAATTCAAATTCTTAAATCTTAAATCTAAAAAAAAACTATAAATACCGACTTTTTTCATGTCACAGCTTATTTCGTGCAAGAACTTAAAGTACACTAAATTTGTAATTTGTTAATCTTAAATAACTTTTTCTTGTTGCAATCCATTGGAGAAGATATCAACTTATATATTTATAACTTTTTGGCGTTTCGTTACACTAAAAAAAAGTTTTCTTTGATTTACCAAAATGAGCCCGCGTACACCCATGGAGCAGAGAAAACTGGTCCTAAATCACTTCAAAAATTAAAAAACTAAACTTAATTTTGCTGAATTTAATTTTTTGAAGTCAAAGTGAGATCTATTACTGTACAATATATCATGCAATGTTGCAACCCAGAAAATCTATTAGCAGATAAAGGCCAAAATGCTCAGAATTAAACGTTTACAGGTATGGAGCAAAGGCGAATTATACCCAAAAATTAATTAATTGCCAAAATTGGGCACCAAAAATACAGTAGATATTGAGCATGAAACGGGAAAAGGTGTCGTCCGCCGCGACTTGCGGAAACCCAACTTTAATGGCAGAGTAGCCCGTAAAAGGCCTTTTATTATACCCTTGCAGGGTATTATAATTTCAGTCAGAAGTTTGCAACACAGTGAAGGAGGCACCTCCGACCATATAAAGTATATATATTCTTGATCAGGATCAACAGCCGAGTCGATCTAGCCATGTCCGTCTGTCCTTCTGTCCGTCTGTCCGGCTGTCCGTCTGTCCGTTTCTACGCAAACTAGTCTCTCAGTTTTGAAGCTATCTGAATGAAACTTTGCAGTTAGCCTTCTATATACTCTCACTCGTATATATGTCGGAACGGGCCGGATCGGACGACTATATCATATAGCTTCTATAGGAATGATCGGAAAATTTTTACAACAAAATTATAACAATTTCAGTTTTCAACAGAATTTGATCAAATTTGAGATATAGCCATTTTACTGTACTCTACAATTTTGTGTAAAATTTTATGAAAATCGGACAACTATATCATATAGCTCCAATAGGAACGATCGAGAAATTAAGACAATTAAAAATTATAACATTTTCAGTTTTCAACAGATTTTCATCAAATTTGAGGTATAGCTATTTTATATCAGTATTAAATTTTGTGTAAAATTGTATAAAAATCGGACGACTTTAGATGTTGAGAAAAATTCACATCTGTGACTGTAAAACTGCAAATATAATATGTAAAGGTGAATGAAATGAAAGCAGGTATTACTTCATTGTTTTTTAACACAAATAAATATAATTTATATTGTTGGGATTCCAAGTCATAGAAGTTCTATCTGCAAGGGTATATAAACTTCGGCGTGCCGAAGTTAGCTTCCTTTCTTGTTATCATATGCATTTACTGCTTATGTTTGCCAGATAAAATGTACTACTTACTTCTTCTGAAAGGTAGAACGCAAAGAAAAAACACCAACCCCTCTTATTCTATTGACAAAGGTATAGTGCAATAGAAAAACTGCATATATATAATAACTGTATATATTTTAAAATTTTAATTCTTCCAGTTTATAACATATTTTTATATTATTTAAGATATAGGAATTTTGTATATCAATTTTAATTTTATGTATATCGGAAAACGGATCATATATAAAATATATTAATTTAATTTATTATTAACTTTTATTTTATACCGTGGTTTCTGTTGGATATATTGTTCTTCATTCTTGTAAACTGATGTTAAATATAATATCTTTAAAACAAACAAAACACAATTATAAACTTATTTATTTTAGCAAAAAACTCCATTGCTAACGTTTTACAATGCTATAAGTGCTCAGTATCTATAGAAAAATATGTTGTGGATAATAAAACTATTACGACGCCACTATGCTCTAAATTTGAAGAATCTAATAATTATGCTGTTCAATGTCCATATTCAACAATGTGCTTAAAAACCATTTCAATTCTTCGCCTTCAAAATGGACAGAAAAAAGAAACTATAACCAGAGGATGTGCCCAACAAAAAAACACCACTCAGGTATAAAACGATTTTGATCAAAATATAAATATTATTTAACTATACCTAAATTTATTTCAGATTTTTCGCAATAAACAGTGGGAACAAAAACATTTAGTTCAGGAAGTATATGATGAGGGCTGTAAAGACATAAACGGCGATCGTTTAGCGGGATCAGCTGAAAAAAAACAATGCTATTGTCGCGGAAATCTGTGCAACACATCAAGTTTTATTACTCTTGATATATCTATGATAATCAATACGCTTTTTTGGCTCATGCTATGTTTTTAAGTATTACATTTTCATGTTTTTCATGTTCACCTTCCAAGGTATTATAATTTTAGTCTGAAGTTTGCAACGTAGTGAAGGAGACATTTCCGACCCTACAATGTACAGTGAATCACTTTAATATACGGTTTAATCTTTTTCAACTTTTAACGCGAATAAAATTTATATTACTAAAAAAATGCTAAAAAATTTATATTAAAGCTTGTAATATTATCTTTCCATAGGACTTTATTTAAAATTTAAAGAAGAATCTCATATGAAAACAAAAAAGGAGAATATTGCGTTTTTTTAATATTCGGTATTTTTGGCAAGTGTTATGATTTGGGGTATTATGTTTTATAGATGGTATTATGAACCAAGATAGTGTATGGCAAATTTTGAGCACTCGCAAGAAAAAATGGGCATTGAAAAGACCTTTAAGGTATACCAGGGCAATGATCCAAAGCACAAGGGCCATAGAGTTAAGTCCTGGCTGATGTACAACTGTCCGAAATTGTTGGAAACGCCGTCCCAATCACCTGATGTCAATCCTATTGGGAATTTGCGGAGTGAATTAGAGCGCCGTGTGCATAAGACGCCGATATCGTCTATTTATAATTTAAAGGAATGGCTTCAATAAATTGGCGCCGATACAAAAAAGGTCTGCAAAATATGCCAAGAGACCTAAGACTAAACACTATGTTTATCACACCAAATCATTGTATAAATTTTTTTTTTAGAAAAATTTGTTGTTTCTTAATTATATAAGGGAAACCCGAATATTAATGTAACGCGTATTTTGAGTTGTCTTTCGTTTTCGTTTAATTTCACTTTTGATTAAAAATAAAACGCCAATATATGTACCTCAATAAAGAGGTGATTACACATTTATAATTGCAGTAGAATAAATACATATGTACATTTGCAACATTTTTAACTCGACGATTTGAAATTATGGAAGACGTACACGAAGAAAGTCGTAACAGACCCAGCGTTTTTTTTATTTATCGTCATTGTTTTACTAGATTTGTATACTTCATCTATTTATATTGATGTTTTTTTCGAAATTAATTTTTAACAAGAAAGGAAGCTAACTTCGGCACGCCGAACATAGAACTTCGATGACGGAATCCATACAACATAAAATATATATATTAATATTAAAAAACAATGAAGTAATACCTGCTTTCATTTCATTCACCTATACATATTATATTTTCAGTTTTACATTCACAGAGTTGCATTTTTGCTCCACATCTAAAGATCGTTTGTATGGCACCTATGTGATATAGTCGTCCGATTTTCATAAAATTTGACACAAAATTTAAGACTTATATAAAATGGCTATATCTCAAATTTAATGAAAATCTGCTGAAAACTGAAAACGTTATAATTTTTAATTGTATTCATTTTTTGATAGTTCCTATGGCAGCTATGTGATATAGTAGTCCGGTTTTTTTTACAACTTTCCACAAAATTGTAGATTAAAATAAAATGGCTATATCTCATATTTGATGAAAATCTGGTGAGAACTGAAGAAGTTCTTTAATTTTATTAATTTCTTTTATCTATATATATAAAAACTAGCTGTACCCTGCCACGTTTCTCTGTGGCATATTATGGTTAAGAGGGCACTTCTGAATACATCAAGGTTCTGGCAAAATCATCTTCCTGGCATAAGGTGAAAAAGGCAGTCAGAGTTGTCGCTGGCGGATTCAGGACTCTTTCTTGCACATTTAGTTCTGTGAAATAGACACGTGAATTGGGAACGAAAAAATTAGCCACGCAGCCTCGTTACTGCTTATGTATCTTCCAGCCTGGTATTGAGAGATTTCATCGACAACTCGTACTGCATTGTTGTCACCATTTTCTGCCTGAACACCAAAAACTGCCATATCGCTGCCTTTATTCACGTACTTGTAATTTTATCATACAGCCAAATCAGTATGTGCTCATGCGGCAATCCTCTCTTTTGCCATTCTACTGAATACATCCAGCACCGCACAGATCCAAAAACTCCATGTTTCACAATGAAATCCATCAGTGACTTGAGCTTTTGTCTGAAAACACGGGCTGTGATGTCATGCCTATCCCTATACGATTGTCCAGGAAATAACAGCTGTACTATCTCGTCCCAAGCTGGATTGCATGTGAAGGTGATAAATAAGTCTGGACGGCTGTGGCAACGAACATATGCCATGGCATTTTGAGCATATTCATGCATGTGGCGTGGACTACCTATGTATGAGGATGGCAAAATCGTGAGCTTTCCAACGTTGGTTGTATTACGGTCATTCATCACAGCATCCCGCAAATGTATATATTCATCGGACCGAAGTTTCGTCTGATTCAATCGAAGAGGCCTGACAGTATATGCAGACCTGATGCATCCGGCCAATAACGACATTCGATTCGAGCTGTAATCAATAATTGGATTATATCTGATCTTCTGCAAGCTGTAAACGCGCTTCAGCTACCCTTGCCCTGTCGCGTTCATTATTTTGAGAGTGAATCAAATCGATTGCTGCAGAACGCGACTGTCTAACTCTTAATCGTTTTTTTTTTATATATATAGATGCTCTGTTCGTGTCTACATCCTTTATAGACTTGAAAAGTTCTGAACCGTTTAAGCCCAAACTTTAACACAACATGCGTTGAGGTTCCAGCTCGGTTATTGTCTACTTTTGATGTTGATAGCTTATCTGCGGTTGCAAATATATCAATTTTTTTCGCGTTTCCCCTTGCCCCTACTGCTGCGCCCTCTACATGCAGCCAGCTGAATCAAAGCATTTCCTGTCAAACATCCCCAACATATTGAAAGAAAAAATTGGAGATAAACATTTTATTTTTTTGTTCAGATTCAGTAAGAAACGAAGTCATGCCACCCAAGAAGTCGAGTTTGGGTCGTCGTACTCGCAATACAGAAGCAAACAGACGTAAGATTACGAATATGACTGACGAAGAACGGGCCTCCATCCGAGAGACGCGGCTGTGCGATGAACTTTTACTCATACAGGTTAATGGTTCGGAGGACCGATTGCAATCATATATTGAAATGTCGTCAGTTGTTTCATCAGTACATTGTCGATATGTATGCAAAAATTGAAACAACGTTTGCTGTTCCTCCGATTGAATCAGAAGAAACTTCGGTCCGATGAATATATACATTTGCGGGATGCTGTGATGAATGACCGTAATACAACCAACGTTGGAAAGCTCACGATTTTGCCATCCTCATACATAGGTAGTCAACGCCACATGCATGAATATGCTCAAAATGCCATGGCATATGTTCGTTGCTACGGCCGTCCAGACTTATTTATCACCTTCACATGCAATCCAGCTTGGGACGAGATAGTACAGCTGTTATTTCCTGGACAATCGTATAGGGATAGGCATGACATCACAGCCCGTGTTTTCAGACAAAAGCTCAAGTCACTGATGGATTTTATTGTGAAACATGGAGTTTTTGGATCTGTGCGGTGCTGGATGTATTCAGTAGAATGGCAGAAGAGAGGATTGCCGCATGCGCACATACTGATTTGGCTGTATGATAAAATTACTCCAGACGAAATCGACGATGTTATATGCGCTGAGATTCCACGGGCCGAGGTTGATACGGATTTGCATGAAGTTGTCATCAAGAACATGATCCATGGCCCATGTGGTACCCTCAACCCATGTTCACCATGCATGGTAGACGGGAAGTGTTCCAAGCGATATCCTCGAGCATTTACAGCCAACACCGTAACAGGGGCGATGGATATCCTCTGTATAGGAGACGGTCAACTGAAGATGGAGGGACTTCGGCAAATTTAAACATGAGAATTGGTGATATTGAGGTAGACAATCGTTGGGTGGTTCCATACTCACCACTATTGTCAAAATCATACAAAGCGCACATCAACGTAGAATATTGCAATTCCGTGAAATCGATTAAATATATCTGCAAGTACGTGAATAAAGGCAGCGTTATGGCAGATTTTGGTGTTCAGGCAGAAAATGGTGACAGCAATGCAGTACGAGTTGTCGATGAAATATCTCAATACCAGGCTGGAAGATACATAAGCAGCAAGGAGGCTGCATGGAGAATTTGTTCGTTCCCCATTCATGAACGCTATCCAGCATTAGTTCACTTGGCAGTCCATTTGGAGAATGGTTAACGTGACTATTTCACAGAAAGAAATGTGCAAGAAAGAGTCCTGAATCCGCCAGCTACAACTCTGACTGCCAGGAAGATGATTTTGCCGGAACCTTGATGTATTCAGAAGTGCCCTCTTAACTACAATATGCCACAGAGAAACGTGGCAGGGTACAGCTAGTTTCTTATAAAATGGCTATGTATCAAATTTGATGAAAATCTGTTGAAAACTGAAAATGTTATACTTTTTAATTGAATTAATTTCTCGATCGTTCCTATGGGAGCTATATGATATAGTTGTCCAATTTTCATAAAATTTTACACAAAATTTTAGAATAATATGAAATGGCTATATCTTAAATTTGATTAAATTCTCTTGAAAATTAAAAATGTTATCGCCAGCGCGATTCTCAGTCTTCCGACAACAGCCACCGCCATTCTCATTCCTCTCAAATTTCTCGATCGTTCCTATGGGAGCTATATGATATATAAGTCAGATTTTCATAAAATGTACACAAAATTGTAGAATAATATAAAATGGCTATATCTCAGTCTGTCTGTCCGTTTCTACGTAAACCCGTCTCAGTTTTGAAGCTATCAGAAAGAAACTTTGTAGTAAGTCTTCTATATACTCTCACTCGTATATATGTCGGAACGGGCCAGATCAGACAACTATATCATATAGCTGCCATAGGAATGATAGGAAAATTTTTACAAATAAAATTATAACATTTTCAACAGAATGTGATCAAATATTTGAGATATAGCCATTTTATATTACTTTACATTTTGTGTAAAATTTTATGAAAATCGGACTACTATATCCTTTATCAAAGTACAAAAGCCCGTGCCCAGACGGCTTAATACCGGCAAAGCTACAATCAGCCAAGGATAGCATTTGCAAATGGGTAAAAGCCATTTACGAAGCTTGTATAAGACTGACGCACATCACACTCCTGAGGGGGGAGACAAAAGTCATATTTATACCGAAACCGGACAGAAAAGGGCATATCCTAGGAAAGGATTATAGACCGATAAGTCTCGCCCTGAAGACACTAGAGAGACCCCTGGACGTCCACATCCGGGAGTCTCTAGAGCGACATCAACTCTCGGATGCGCAGCATGCGTACCGCAAAAGAAAGTGAACGGAAACAGCGCTACACGAAGTTGTACAACATGTCGAGAAGACATTACAACACAAGCAATACACGATGGCCGCCTTCCTAGACATCGAAGACGCGTTCAATAACGTGAACCCCTGACACGGATACAACGGGCAGCGAGTGCGGGGGCCGTGGGTGCAATGCGCTCATGCCCCGCGGCTGCCCTCAACGCTGTCCTAAATATAATACCGATAGAACTGTTCGTGAAGGACATTGCAGCACAGAGCGCAGTGAGACTGAAGGCAAGCAATTGCTGGAGGGAATACGGCGCCGGGCACGGCAAGATTCTTGAGAGCAGCGGCTTAAACACAAACGTTAGATCGACTACATGCTCGCGGAGATGAACTTCGGGAACGCATTCTCGACCTCATATTCAACAAGGGAAGACTTGAGTAGGGGCAAAGTAGTAGTAGAGAACGATGGCTCAAAGTTAAGCTGCGGCGTAGGGTCTGGGATCTACGTTGAAAATTAAGTAATTGAAAAGGCTTTCAATCTCTCTAAGTCAGCGACGGTCTTTCAGGCTTACTAGCCATAAGGGAAACAGTCGAACTTTCCTTAAGGCAGGACCTCGGGGACACGATTTTGTAGAAAATTATATGAAAATCAAGACGATCAAGATTTAATACAATTAATAATTACAACTTTTCCAGTTTTCAAAAAATGTTCATAAAATTTGCTATATATCCGTCTTTATATTATTCCACAATTTTGTGTAAAATGTTATGAAAATCGAACTACTATATCATATAGCTGCCATTTTGTGTTAAATTTTATGAAAATCGGACTACTATGTATATCTATGTATATAGCTGCCATAGGAACGATCAAGAAATTAATACAATTAAATATTATTACTTTGTCCGTTTTCAACGGATTTTTTGGGATATAGCCTTTTTATATTATTTTAGAATTTCTGTTTTAATTTTATGAAAATCTGATGACTATATCATATAGATCCCGTACAAACGATGCAAATAATGCAAATCTGTGAATGTAAAACTATATATATAAATAGTATAGGTGAATAAAATGAAGGCAGGTATTACATTATTGATTTTTAATATATATAATTTATATTTTCACAGTGATCGAAGTTTTATCTGCAAGAGGATGTAAACTTCGGCGTGCCGAAGTTAGCTTTCTTTCTATTTTTTTTTTTGTGAATTAAATCTCATATTACGGGCGTTGTCATTACGGCATTCAATTCAAACCTTTTCACCAGTTTTTAATGTTTTGCTCGGAACAATTATCGTATGTAAGCAACCGCCCGAGCGAAAAATCAGAAAGTTAATGCTTATTTCGCTGTGTTCTATATACCCTTTGGTATTTTTATTACAGTCAGGAGTGTGAAACGTAGAGAAGGAGTCACCTCCCACCATATAAGGTATACATATTCTTGAAAGGCGAGTCGATCAAGCCATGTCCGTTTCTACTCAAACTAGTCTCTCAGTGTTGAAGCGATCTGAATGAACCTTGTACGCGCGATAGGAAATATAGAAAAGAGGTCAAGGAAATTAATTTTTGGCGTACTCCCAAATTGCTTACCTGCATTTCTACTAAGTGGGTTAGAATTAAAGTTTTAAGTGATTATAATTTGCACACTGTAATGTAAGAGGATCATGCAATTTAAAGGTATACTATAATAAATATATAAAGGTATACTAAAGGTATAAAGGATCTTATATTTCTACTTGGTACATGGTAAGTGAGCTGACTCAACAAGTCAAGGCCGTCTGCCTATGGGGTACACAGGGGGATCAACGGATGACCGAGTAATGTTCTGTAACTCTGTCCACCATTGGTAGTGCGACTATACTCTCCGGGGATGCTGACCAATTTTAGTTGATCGGACCTGGGCAAGTCTTGAAACAGCCTCCTCTCAAGTCAGGTGTGTAAAGCGACCAGTGCCAGGTAACCCTGGGTCGTAAATGACCTTGCCGCAGTTTTGGGGCGAAGCTGCGGTCAACATGTTTTAATGCCCCAAACCCCCTCTGGCCTGCTGCGCTTGCCCAGTCGACCAAGGTTGGCGAACATGAATGAAAAATGGAACCACAACGCCGAGCTTTGGAACTCCCGGGAGAGGATAAGCCCCAAAGACCGTCAAAGATGGACGAGAAGGAAATGCTGAGGCCGAGATTGGTCGCGGCATCACATTAAGTGACGGAGACCGACGAAGAAGAGCCGCAATCCGAGGGGAGAGCATGTATCACTCCCCAATCAAACCACACAGGTGGGGTTTAATTGGGCATCACTGCAAAGATGGCAAAAATTTCGCGTCATCAAAGGTGAGCGAGGGTCAAAGAGGCTAAGAGCAAGACTGACCCCCGAGATGCCGAAGATTAAGCCAAATTCCTTGGGGAGATCGCGGAGTATGAGGCCTACAAATCGGCGAACCCATCAGCGTTCCAGCCCTTAAAGGCACAGCGCAATGTAAGAGGGCGAAGGACCCACAGGGAAAGCCAAGAGTGACCAACTTTGTCACCAAGGCAAAGAAGTTTAGAGAGGTGGCCAGAGACATTCTGGCTATGGCTCTGGTGGATGAGCGCCACGACGACGGTCGCCTGCCGTCGGAGGATATTGAGGCCAAATTTGCCGATATGGTAAGCGTCAGGTTGGTTAGCATGCCAACCGGTCCCATCCCCTCCTTCGACTCTTCAGACGTGGTCAGGGGGCACCTGGTCATCAGATGTGACAACGGGTTCTTTAAGACCTTCCTGGCGGAATGCGTGGCTAAGATTAGTGACACTTGGGTTGGCCTTAAGATTAGTCTAGTACACGCCAGGCAAATCCCAAGAAGACCCAGAGCTCGCATGTGGTTACCAAAGGGGCAAACCGAACACCCCAGGGTGATCGCTTGTATGAAGGCCCAAAACCCAGACGTCCATACGGAGGACTGAACCATCCACAGAAGGGAAGAGGAGATAAAGGTGAATCTCTGCCTGCCGCAGCTGGAAGGCAACGACCATAAGGTCTAGTACGGCATTAGGAAGGCCAAAATAAAGGTCATCCTGGCCGAGCCGGACGAGATACTGGAGGAGGTCGATGAAACCAACAAACTGTTGGACGACATGGTCATCGACGACAAATCACCTAACACTACCTCAACAAACATCTATAGCGAAAATCGTGCAGATTAACCTGAAGCACAGCTCACACGCTTCAGCAAATCTCCTTCTAAGGGAGAGGGATGTCGATATCGGTATGGTACAGGAGCCTCGGACCAAGGACGAACAAGTCGCTGGACGAAGGCAAATCACTCTAGATGATTATCTAAAACCAATTCTACAAAAACACTCGGGATTATAAATTCAAACCTTTAAAAATAGTGAGGTTTGAATTTATAATCCCGAGTGTTTTTGTAGAATTGGTTTTAGATAATCATCTAGAGTGATTTGCCACTTCAACAAGTGATTGCATTCAGTTAACTGGAAATCTTGTCCTCTGTCAAAGGTCAAAAATTGTGAAGCTGTAACAATACAAACTTTGATAGGTCATTAACTATTTTTTGCCAAAAGGGGGGCACTGTGCCCTCCAGGTAGTCCTTGCCTGATTGGGTGAGTTTAAATTTAGAGAGCAGTTGAAATCATCTGAGCTTGAAGAACGTTGCGCTATTGGTGACCTCTCCCTACTGGTGATGGTGAATGTAGCCGACTTTGCCCTTCTGTTTCTACTTCTCCTTGTGCTCGTCGTCGGAAGGTCATCATCTTCTGATGATCGATTAACGTCATACGACTCATGGAGGATGTATATTTCGTTGCCTTTAGCGATGTCCAGTAGTTTCTTCCAATATAGGCAGTAGAAAGTTTTCCCGTCATTAGAGTAGTTGTCTCTACAACTGTCGATCGACCTTACATTGGAAGAAACTACTGGACATCGCTGATACTGCCGAAAGATACCTACAACCTTCAAATCTCATGGTTGACTATTTCCAGCACGTAATTGGTGTGGTACCTATTGCCGCAAGAGACTTAGCAGCGTCATTTGAAAATTATGCCATGGGAACAAACAACATTGCAGCAAACATCAATAAGGAAATTAAAACTTTCGATAAAACGGAATGGACCGCATCACCAACCTATTACTATGTGACTGAAGGGGAATTTAACCTTCAGATAGACAAGTTGTCATCAGTCATCGCTAGCTGGTAAAACAATGCATCAGTAACCCGGGCCACAATTTACAAGACTTTCAGTGGATACAGCCTCAAACCAACTTATGCCTACTTCACAGAAGCCCACAAAGATGGACTAATAATAAAAGTCATATTAACTCCACCTGCAGGTAAGTTGGCATTCATGGTTATACACATAGTTAAGGGTTGTCCGGCAATAAAATTCATAACAAAAGTGCGAGTATCGAGCAAACTCAAAGGCGTACTTGACGGCGGAATAGGTGACGGGTTTTCCATTGTTATCTCAGCAATTCTAAACGCTAAGTTTACGCTCAGCCACAAGCAAGTTGACACCTTTTTAGATAGGTGGATTGATGTCAGCGTAATGAAACAACCGCAAACTACCTGCTCTATTAGCGACACTATTTCATTACTCATGACATACCGACCAGGCTTACCTCATGACGAAGCGGTATACTCCCGACTCACTTCGGCTACAGATGAGCATGTCGATCTTACAACACTGGTGGACAACCATGATACGTACCTTGACATATCCGTGGCAGGTTGCCAACTTCTAATCGATTACCCAGCTGAAGTGTCTAATAGATTACATAGCGAACACTCCACTCACATACCAGTGTTCGACGCCAACGAACAGCCTATGCTTTTCATGATGTCCACCCGGGGGCGCCATGAATTTTTAAATTAGTTTATTAAAAAATTAAAATTAACGAAAACCGAGATGTGGTGGCAGACTTGGCACGAACGAAAAAAGTGGTGCGTCGCTTCGAGTTCAAAAAATGCGAATTGTTTCACTGCAATGTGATGCTAGGAATTCTTTCCCGTTTAGCCCGCAGCTGTATTGAAATGTACGGTCTGGCTTTATCCAAAGGTTGAACGTCTTGCCTTTGCCCTTACCTACACATTTTAGTAACTCTTCTCTAGAGTTGTACTGTTTGTCAAGGTATACCATTGGTTTACTTTTCTCATTAACGTTCAAAGTTGAATCCTCGTCAATGTAAAAAGTTTTGTTTGAATAGTTGCTCAATCCATAGGCGAATTTGCCGTTTAGCCATTTGGATTGAGTGATGAATGATATAATCTCTCCTGTGTTGTTCATCACTGGTGTACCAGTTTTGTAGTTTTTATTAGAAATGAAACAGTTGCCGACTGTAACAACTTTCCTACCTGAACCGTACTCGTCAATCATCAAGATAAATTTGTTATCATCTACCTGCTCTGTGTTACCAGTATTGCCGACTGTCACTTGACCAGTTATCTTGGTGTTCAGTATGCCGTCATAGGTAAAATCACAATATTTGTGATATAGTTTGCCTTTGTCTTTGTTGGTTTCATGAGTCTGCTCGTGGTTGACATGGATGTATTTGCCGTCACCATGAGCCATCGCGCTGACTCTCCCTTCGAGCTGTTGCTCGTAAGGGATTCCCCATAACGGGGAGTGTTTCATCTTGACGTTTGCCCCACTGATATGAGGCAGTCAAGAAATGCTGTGTGTTGTGCCCTACTCGGTTATTATCGCTTCAGCTCCGGTCCAGATACTGCCGAGTTCCACTTCTTTCGAAGACACTTTGTCCGCCTTGGGCCAGGCAAGGACTACCTGGAGGGCACAGTGCCCCCCTTTTGACAAAAAATAGTTAATGACCTATCAAAGTTTGTTTTGTTACAGATTCGCATTTTTTGAGCTCAATAATAGTTAGTTAGCTCAAAAATAGTTGAGCTCAAAAAATGCGAATCTGTAACAAAACAAACAAACAACATTGCCTAAGATTGAGCTCGAAACCCGAGGAGGGAACGAACGCTCAAGTGAACACGCCTACGAAAAACATCATCACCACAGCGAATTCGGTGGGCAATAGATTCTATCGATAAGTACAAAAGCCTGGGCCCAGACGGCATAATACCGGCAATGCTACAATCAGCCAAGAAAAGCATCTTTAGATGCCTAAAGCCATTTACAAAGTGTAACGGAACTGCCTTTCTTTGGGCAACGCCGGGCTAGCTCAGGGTGCCCAGGGCTGGGTCCGACCCAAGGCCCGCAGTCCGCACAATTAAAAATACCAAATTAATCGGACGTCTCGGACTAAACTACAAGTGTCATCACTAACAATACAAAAAGGTAAACAAACAACAAAAATTTAGCTGCTGGGTTGAATTTGTGGCTTGGCTGGTACCGCCACGACACCCCACCCATCCAGTGATGCCTCCTCCACATTTCGGGGCATCACCCATCTCCGGCATGCCGGAGCTTACTCCAGGCGGTCTAGCGACAGGCCCATCTCCCCCCAGGTAAACTTACTCCATTTTCATTTTAATCTTTTACTGGCTATTGATTATAAATTTTTGGCATCTTACATCTAACAGATTTGTAAATATGGTTTTAGGCGCCAACTCGTCCACGGCGAGAACGTGGCCTCAGCCAGGGATGCGCTTGCATCAAGCCTGCCTTTTGTTGGGGACCGACAACGTTGGCGGAGGAGAAGCTTTTCGGCCACAAATTGGCCACGATTGGCTAACGAGAAATTTTCCCTCTTTCACCTACTATCTCTGCTGGAGCTCCATGAGAAATAGCCTAGGGTCGGGGTTCAAACAAAACTGAGAGCTTAATGGCTTCTTCCCCGTTCCCCTATTGGTCGCAGCGCATGGGTTGCACCAATCCCGGACCCAGGATACGATCAATCCGGAGGGCGAGACAAACACACTAATACCTTACACCTAACAATAACTAACAATAACACTAATGTCTTACACCTAACAACAACTAACAATAACACTAATGTCTTACACCTTACAACAACAACTTAAATTTTTTTTATATATCCCAGCTCGCCCTGGTTTGGCGCCGGGTGGTAAGGGCTGCCCGCAGGTCGGCGGCAGCTGCCTGGGCAGAAATTAATACGCAATTCGCCCCTTATTTCGTTCCATCCGGAACGGACTCACCGGATCTGGGGTCGTCTTTGGGCTGCGGCGGCGACGGTTGTTGGTTGCGGCAGCTCTGGCCGGTGGTTGTTAGTTGCGGCAGCGGCGGCGACGGATGTTGGTTGCGGCAGCGGCGACGGTTATTGGTTGCGGCAGCGGCGGCGACGCGGTGCCCAGCAGCTCGGGCGACGACTCTGGGAAAACGGCTCTGAGGCGACGGCTCAGGCAAACGGCACTGGGTGGCGATAGGTCACGTCTCCAACTTCTTTCCGGGATCACGATTTTTTCTTTCTTTCTGAAGTTAACCGCCGAAAATCACGCACCACGTTATCCATCCAATTTTTTTCTTTTCCTTTCTAAATTTCAGGGGAGATGGAGCCGATCAACCGCCGGTGGCTCCGTGCAAGATTCCCGCGTCATCAATTCGTCCCAGTAGTTTCGACTCCGGCCGCTCGTCAACTGGGCTATTTTTCAGTTAGCTGCTGAAAGTCGCCAGTTAAGGACATAGGCTTTCAGCAGTATCCCGTAGGATTTTCCTTGATGCCTGGGACTTCAAGGCTCAGATTGCGGTGGTCGCGCAGCGCGCAGTGAGACCTGCGGGTCGCGACTTCACCAACAAACTGATCCCAGGAAGACTCATCCACCAGGAAAACCCAAGGATCTGCACAACATTTACTCTAACATTAACAATTACATTGAAAACAACCAAACTTTACGTTAATATAAATAAACACTTGTTTCCCTATCTACTACATATCACAGTGGTTCTTGACTCGTGCTTTATGCACGGTCTGTGGCTAAGGGATGCGAATCCGTAGTTCCCACGCCCGGATGCCACCACCCTGCCACCGCAGCACCCTCTGTGAACTGTGCCCGGGAGCAATTGTCCATCTTTTTGCCGACCAATCCTCCCGTCCTGATTGGGAAACTAATTACAAATAAAAACAACGAATATCCTACGCCTTGGCCACTAGTCCCCGGTCCTCGGTGCAGTTGCAGACCGTAACATAGGCCTCGCATGCCACCGAATGCGAGGGCTGGATGACCTAGGACGTGGCCTTTCGAGACGTCGTCATCCCGCTATTCTTTTATTTTTTTAGATTTGGCCGCCATATTGTAACGGAACTGCCTTTCTTTGGGCAACGCCGGGCTAGCTCAGGGTGCCCAGGGCTGGGTCCGACCCAAGGCCCGCAGTCCGCACAATTTAAAATACCGAATTAATCAGACGTCTCGGACTAAACTAAAAGTGTCATCACTAACAATACAAAAAGGTAAACAAACAACAAAAATTAAGCTGCTGGGTTGAATTTGTGGCTTGGCTGGTTCCGCCACGACGCGCCCACCCATCCAGTGATGCCTCCTCCACCTTTCGCTGTGATTTGAAGTTCAATGCTGTTCAAAAATCCCTCAACCTCTGAAGCCTGTTTGTCACTCATGGTTGTCTTGGGCATGACTTGCTCCAACCCCCCAACTATTATATTTGAATACTGTCGGGAGTAAGTGTTCATCCGTTTTAACAAGTCCCAATCTGGGCTGACGGTAAAAAATGCGTTCGGCAAGTTTGCGGTAGGCTTGCTGTAGTATGTAACATTGCCGCATTGAACTTTGATGTTTGACGTGGCTAAACCGTGGGTTTTTACTATTTTCATTTCTAGTCCATCAACGCTTGCATAATTTCTGTCGTCAATTATGGTTTTAAACTAAGCCAGGTTATCTTTTGCCACTGCCTTCTCCCACGTTATTGATATTGCGTCAGTGTGCTTTCTACTAAAAACTGTGCAGACGTCCGCATCGTTGTAGCCTACAAACCAATATATTTTCATATAGCAGTTTCCTATACAAGAGCATCTCCAGGTCCCGACCACAGTTTCATCTGCAACCTAAAATCGAAAATGGTGGTCATAAGCGGGATACCTCGTTTTTGAAATGTCACATCCGGCC
Source organism: Drosophila serrata (assembly GCF_035046125.1). Classification (NCBI taxonomy): domain Eukaryota; kingdom Metazoa; phylum Arthropoda; class Insecta; order Diptera; family Drosophilidae; genus Drosophila; species Drosophila serrata. The sequence continues at coordinate 120,807 of NW_028257189.1, read as the reverse complement.
CCAGTTCCCGAGCAGTATTCATCAGTGCACGCTTCGGAATTTAGTTTTTTCAGGACTCTGCCATCAGCATTCCAGTCAATGCTGCCGTCAATATCGACCAACTTCAAATAGTTAGTAGTGACATTACCGGTGTCATTGACCTTGTACATGAAGCAATCTACAACTCTCAACAACAATTGCCCTCTTGTCACTTGTTGTGTCTCTCCCCTTGTGGTATATCTATTGCCGCTCAATGTGTGGGTTAGCGTGCTTGTACAGAACTCAGCGTTGACGGTATATAGGAATGGGACTATCAATGCAGCAATCGCTAACACTATCACCAGGTTTCCTCTGACAATGAAGTAAACGACGCCTATTACGATCAAACAATATACCGTCAAGGGTTTTTGTACAGTCCGATTACGATAGCAGGTCCGATAATTGGATATCTAACGTACAATAGTTTTTGTCTATTTCGTTAACCAAGTACACAGGTTCAGCCGCCACCATGAATGAGATGAATGTTGTAGTTATAAACAAAGGATTACCAGTCATAACATACATACCAGCAGATGCAGCAGTGACAATGTATTGTGGCAGAGTAACTTGTTCGTCGGGCCTAAGCATAATCGACTGTTCATCCACTATCTGCAAAATGGCCTCCACCATAATCAAGTCACTTCTGGTTTGACCGTTGGCCATCATAGCCAATTCTTCTATCCTCTCAGTATTTCTTATGGTGTCGTCTTTATTTCGCTCTACCATCGCAGCTATTATTCTGTTTTTGTGGTTTAGTTTTTCTGAAATGGTTTTGCATAGGGTCACTAGGTCTGTGTAGTAATCTATCTCGCGCCTGAGCAGGTCAACTAATCTTTTCGTTCTGGAAATGTGCCTGCCTATTTTCTCCCTAAGTCCTATAGTTTCATTCGAACTGACCCCATATGACGAGTATATTGCCTCGCTCTCCTTCTCATAATTATCTATTTGAGAAATTGAAGCAACAATATTCTGCTTAATGTTCTTTAGGGTTTTATCTTGAACAAGGTTCCTATCTCTTATGGTTGTCAGTGAGTCAATAAATCTCGTTTGAACAGCAGATATTTTGTTCAATTGCTCTTTGAGAGGATTTGCAGCTACGCTCAACACAACTAGACATAAGAGTGCTGCGGTTGGTATCAATCCATGGACTGTATCTGCAACCAGAAGTTCTTTGCCATTAACTCCATAGCTTATCTGGTATGTCTTGTCATTTTTTACCCATATATTGAATGAAATTCCGTCACCCTTTCCGATACTTTTTAGCAGATCGTCACGAGTTGAGTATTCACGGTTTAAGTAAACCATAGGCTTTGATTTGTTATACACGTTTATTACGGAATCCTCGCCGACGTAATAAGTTTTGTTAGAGTAGTTGCTCAATCCATAGGCAAACTTGCCATCAAGCCACTTGGATTGAGTTATGAAAGAGATGATTTTTCCGTCTGAGTTGAAGACCGGCGTTCCAGTCTTATAATTCTGCTCTGACTTGAAACAATTGGCGAGGGTAACTACACTCCGACCAGCTCCAAATCTATCAATTTGTAGAATTGTTAGGTCGTCCTCGACTGTCTCTTTATTTTGGTTATTTCCTATTCTGACTTGTCCTGTTATTTTTTCGTTTATAATACCGTCATATACATAGTCGAAGTATTTGTGGTATTTTTTTGCCTTTTTCAAGGTTTGTTTGTCGGGTGTGTGAGTGGTTTACGTAGTAGTACTTGCCACTCCTAGCAAACTCACTTTCGCCCAAAATAACGTCAGAGCAATTGAAAATTGCAGGGAAACATATGCCCATGACGGGAAAACTTCCTACTGCGCTACAAGGAAAAAATGCGGAGGAATGAGTGATGAACCACAGAGATCTACCGAAAAGTTCCTTAACAAAGTCGACCTCGAGAAAGTCAGAGGCTACATAAGCTCGATGAACGACACCACAAAATACGCTGTGGTAGCAATCCTAGCTTAGATGTCACAGGTTAGATATCCAATTATCGGACCTGCTATCGTAATCGGACTGTACAAAAACCCTTGACGGCATGGCAATAACTAATACGATATATTGTTTGATCGTAATAGGCGTCGTTTACTTCATTGTCAGAGGAAACCTGGTGATAGTGTTAGCGATTGCTGCATTGATAGTCCCATTCCTATATACCGTCAACGCTGAGTTCTGTACAAGCACGCTAACCCACACATTGAGCGGCAATAGATATACCACAAGGGGAGAGACACAACAAGTGACAAGAGGGCAATTGTTGTTGAGAGTTGTAGATTGCTTCATGTACAAGGTCAATGACACCGGTAATGTCACTACTAACTATTTGAAGTTGGTCGATATTGACGGCAGCATTGACTGGAATGCTGATGGCAGAGTCCTGAAAAAACTAAATTCCGAAGCGTGCACTGATGAATACTGCTCGGGAACTGGGGCCAGATGTGACATTTCAAAAACGAGGTATCCCGCTTATGACCACCATTTTCGATCTTAAGTTGCAGATGAAACTGTGGTCGGGACCTGGATATGCTCATGTATAGGAAACTGCTATATGAAAATATATTGGTTTGTAGGCTACAACGATGCGGACGATTGCACAGTTTTTAGTAGAAAGCACACTGGCGCAATATCAATAACGTGGGAGAAGGCAGTGGCAAAAGATAACCTGGCTTAGTTTAAAACCATAATTGACGACAGAAATTATGCAAGCGTTGATGGACTAGAAATGAAAATAGTAAAAACCCACGGTTTAGCCACGTCAAACATCAAAGTTCAATGCGGCAATGTTACATACTACATCAAGCCTACCGCAAACTTGCCGAACGCATTTTTTACCGTCAGCCCAGATTGGGACTTGTTAAAACGGATGAACACTTACTCCCGACAGTATTCAAATATAATAGTTGGGGGGTTGGAGCAAGTCATGCCCAAAACAACCATGAGTGACAAACAGGCTTCAGAGGTTGAGGGATTATTGAACAGCATTGAACTTCAAATCACAGCGAAAGGTGGAGGAGGCATCACTGGATGGGTGGGCGCGTCGTGGCGGAACCAGCCAAGCCACAAATTCAACCCAGCAGCTTAATTTTTGTTGTTTGTTTACCTTTTTGTATTGTTAGTGATGACACTTTTAGTTTAGTCCGAGACGTCTGATTAATTCGGTATTTTAAATTGTGCGGACTGCGGGCCTTGGGTCGGACCCAGCCCTGGGCACCCTGAGCTAGCCCGGCGTTGCCCAAAGAAAGGCAGTTCCGTTACAGAAGCTTGTATAAGACTTGCGCACATCCCGCTCATGCAAAGGGAAGCAAAAGTCATCTTCATACCTAAACCAGGCAGAAGAGGGCACATCCTAGCAGAGGATTACAGACCGAAAAGTCTCACCTTCTTCGTCCTGAAGACACTACAGAGACTCATGGACGCCCACATCCGGGAGACGCTAGAGGGACAACGACTTTCGGATGCGCAGCACGCAAGTCAACGGAAACAGCACTCCACGAAGTTGTACAACATGTCGAGAAGACATTACAAGACAAGCAATACACGATGGCCCCGTTCCTAGACATCGAAGGCGCGTTCAATAACGTGAACCCCGACTCCATCCTGAGCTTCCTCAACTTACTAGGTATTGAGAGGCATCAGAGAGTAGATCGGGGTCATGTTAAAGAGCAGGACGATCACAGCCGAACTCAGTGGCACTCACCTCACGCGGACTGTGAAGAGAGGCACACCTCTGGGCGGGGTACTATCGCCCCTACTCTGGCTCACAAATATGAACGCCATATTGACAGATCTCAATACGGGTGGAGTTAAAGCAGTTGCATACGCAGACGAAGTAGTACTGCTAGTATCAGGACCATACCCTGACGTTATTAGTGAAATAATGACGGGTGCGCTGGGTCGCTTAAATAAATGGGCAAAAACCAGCAGACTAGGCATCAATCCCACTAAGACAGAACTTATACTCTTCACACGGAGAACGAAGATACCACCCAAGATAATTTTATGGCTCTACACAGCAGTGGTACGGCCAATATACAATACATACGGAGCCCTAGTATGGTGGCCGGCACTAACTAGGGCATACAACAGAACGAAGCTGACACGGATACAACGGGCAGCGAGTGCGGGGGCCGTGGGTGCAATGCGCTCATGCCCCGCGGCTGCCCTCGCTGTCTAAATATAATGCAGATAGAACTGTTCGTGAAGAACATTGCAGCACAGAGCGCAGGGAGACTGAAGGCAAGCAATTGCGCTTTTAACTCTGAATTTAGCCATCTTGTTTATAATTATATACTATTGCTCTGAATTTAATAATTTTGTTTGTAATTATAAATTATTTTGTTCTTTTTAGTTCGGTTATTTATAAAAGTGTTTATTGTGGTTTTTTTAAACTATTATTTATTTTTTATTATTTAGAGTGGGTACCTATAAACGGGTGTTTTGTTAATTTTACAAGTTATTTTTCGTATTTTAGTTCGATTTATAATAATAAATAATAATAAATTTTTGCGGACATGAAATTATGAAATATCTTACGAACTACTACAAACTTTTCCTGTTAACTTTGAGCAATAAAGTTCTTCAATGCGAATACCGTCTAAGGTTCTTACACGACTAAGTGCTACATAAGCTTGTCCAGCAGCAAACAGGCATGCGCTAGATCTGTCTCTCTTACTCCCTTACGGAGAATTTATAAAAAAAAAGAATTTATCAATCCTGACGATCCTAATCAGGATAATAAAAATTTTTTAACAAATTATTGCATTGTCATCGGTCCTTGAGAAGTATGCAAAGTTTCAGGCTTATCAGATATTTGGAAACCCTCGAAAATAGTGTTCAAAGATTCCGTTACATACATACATACATACATCCCGAACTAATAAAAGCGTATTCAAAATGAAGTCATTCATTGTAGAAAATTTCACATCAAATGTAGGATGATAGTGATCTTCGGGTTGCGTTACAGGCGCAACCCTGGCTAAACTAAATATCGTTGGATCTGAGACAAAACAAAGATCTAGCAAGCGCTCTAAGTAATTTCGTACATGGTTGACTTGGGACAGTGAAATGTCGAACACGCCAGCGATAAAGTCATGTTGAGTAGATGTTAGGAGGGTATTTGTGGAATTATTTTAGGACCAGCTTCCCCCAGGGAAGTTAAAATATCCTAGGACTACCAATAGTCCCTATCCGAAAGCCTATTGGCAACCATCTGAGTAGCGGAAAGGTGGTTCCAATAAATAGGGAGTTCCGACAATGGAGGAATGTATAAATACGTTATTAAAATAGAGCTACCATTGACAGATAGCTTCACACAGAGGAATTGACCATCGTTGCATACCTCGAAAGTTAATAATACTGACGTGAGTGAGGAGTCCACCGCTATGAGGACACCACTCCCACGCCTGATGGGTCGATCAAGCCGATATTCTGTGAACACAGCTGGAAAAACTTCGGAGCTCAGAATCACCCGCTTTAACCAGGTTTCTGTGAACACAATAACCTGAGCGGCAAACAAAAGACTATCAGAATTTAGGCTGCGAAGCTAACAACGTAAGCCTCTTGCATTCTGATAGGACATTTAAATTTTTGAGGCGGAGTTAGACGTAGACGGCGCAGTGGTCTGATAGAGCCTAGGAAGAGGCCAGAATTTAGAAGAGCAAATTTTTTCGTTAGGTTCGTTAGGGTAATTTATTTTGAAAGATGAAATATCCCTAGTTGTCCATTTATCTTATAAACAAAATCTAATTGGTCTTGTCAAAAAGCCGAAGTATAACGATAGGCTCCAGCCGAATTTTACGGCTGGGCGGCGTAATGTATTTAGAGGATTCCTAATACGGCTTAATGACTGTATTACTGAAAACTGCTTATTACTATATGTAAAGCCAATGTGCCTTTTTTTTACTAAATTTGACACAGCAACATGTTTCCCCATGTAATAAAATTTTAAAATAAGATTGCTAAGATCTTTTACGCAAAAATATAACATACTAGCTGTACCCTGCCACGTTTCTCTGTGGCATATTGTGGTTAAGAGGGCTCTTCTGAATACATCAAGGTTCTGGCAAAAGCATCTTCCTGGCATAAGGTGAAGAAGGCAGTCAGAGTTGTCGCTGGCGGATTCAGGACTCTTTCTTGCACATTTAGTTCTGTGAATAGACACGTTGACCATTCTCCAAATTGACTGCCAAGTGAACTACAGCTGGATAGCGGTCATGAATTGGGAACGAAAAAATTAGCCATGCAGCCTCGTTACTGCTTATGTATCTTCCAGCCTGGTATTGAGAGATTTCATCGACAACTCGTACTGCATTGCTGTCACCATTTTCTGCCTGAACACCAAAAACTGCCATATCGCTGCCTTTATTCTTGCGGTTACTTGCGGTTATATTTAATCGATTTCACGGAATTGCAATATTCTACGTTGATGTACGCTTTGTATGATACTGAAAATAGGGGTGAGTATGGAACCACCCAAGGATTGTCTACCTCAATATCACCAATTCTCATTTTTAAAGTTGCCGAAGTCCCGCCATCTTCAGTTGACCGTCTCCTATACAGAGGATATCCATCGTCCCCTGTTACGGTGTTGGCTGCAAATGCTCGAGGATATCGCTTGGAACACTTCCCGTCTACCATGCATGGTGAACTTGGATTGAGGGTACCACATGGGCCATGGATCATGTTCTTGATGACAACTTCATGCAAATCCGTATCAACCTCTGCCCGTGGAATCTCAGCGCATATCACATTGTTAATTTCGTCTGGAGTAATTTTATCATACAGCCAAATTAGTATGTGCGCATGCGGCAATCCTCTCTTCTGTCATTCTACTGAATACATCCAGCACCGCACAGATCCAAAAACTCCATGTTTCACAATGAAATCCATCAGTGACTTGAGCTGTTGTCTGAAAACACGGGCTGTGATGTCATGCCTATCCTAGACGATTGTCCAGGAAATAACAGCTGCACTATCTCGTACCAAAACGGATTGCATGTGAAGGTGATAAATAAGTCTGGACTGCCGTAGCAACGAACATATGCCATGGCATTTTGACCATATTCATGCATGTGGCGTGGACTACCTATGTATTAGGATGGCAAAATCGTGAGCTTTCAAACGTTGGTTGTATTACTGTCATTCATCACAGCATCCCGCAAATGGATATATTCCTCGGACCGAAGTTTCGTCTGATTCAATCGAAGGAGCCTGACAGTATATGCAGACCTGATGCATCCGGCCAATAACGACATTGCGATTCGAGCTGTAATCAACAGTTGGATTATATCTGAATGCAAGACGATTGTATTGCAGGTTTTGATCTACTGCAAGCTGTAAACGCGCTTCAGCTACCCTTGCCCTGTCGCGTTCATTATTTTGAGAGTGAATCAAATCGATTGCTGCAGAACGCGACTGCCTAACTCTCAATCGTTTTCTCTCAAACCTATCTGCTCGTCTTTCTGCTGATTCCTCGTTGTGCATCTGCATTGCTTTCAGCCGCTCAGTCTCTCGGATGGAGGCCCGTTCTTCGTCAGTCATATTCGTAATCTTAAGTCTGTTTGCTTCTGTATTGCGAGTACGACGACCCAAACTCGACTTCTTGGGTGGCATGACTTCGTTTCTTACTGAATCTGAACAAAAAAATAAAATGTTTATCTCCAATTTCTTCTTTCAATATGTTTTGAATGTTTGACAGGAAATGCTTTGATTCAGCTGGCTGCATGTAGAGGGCGCAGCAGTAGGGGCACGGGGAAACGCGAAAAAAAATTGATATATTTGCAACCGCAGATAAGCTATCAACATCAAAAGTAGACAATAACCGAGCTGGAACCTCAACGCATGTTGTGTTAAAGTTTGGGCTTAAACGGTTCAGAACTTTTCAAGTTTCTTCTTTCAATTCAGCTGGCTGCCTGTAGAGGGCGCAGCAGTAGGGGCACGGGGAAACGCTAAAAAAGTTGATATATTTGCAACCGCAGATAAGCTGTCAACATCAAAAGTAGACAATAACCGAGCTGGAACCTCAAAGCATGTTGTGTAAAAATTTGGGCTTAAACGGTTTAGAACTTTTCAAGTCTATGAAGGAAGTAGACACGAACAGAGCATTTTTATATATATAGATTAATTGAATATGTACATGCAATGCAATGCAATGCAACATTAACATCTTTTATATTTCAAGAATTGATTGGATGGTATAAATATAAATTAGGTCATCCAATGGTATAATTTGAAACACGCATTATATATTCATTGATTAAAGCAAGTCGGACATCATCAACAAGTGTATTCACAGAACTTAGCGAAGTAAGATATAATAAAAGAAAACGACCAATTGAGCCAACGCGTGAGGACACGAAGATCATTGGCACCATACAATCGATTGGCATTCCAATATGATTCCACTGAGAACTCCAGTGATAATGAAAATTTAGATATTGGACCAATGACGACTATATGCCGATATTGCAATACGTTAAAGTTCAATAATGGATCCATTACTTTTCAAATTAAAAAAAAAAAAAAAAAAATTTTTTCATTTTTTAATCACCAAACAAAATAAAACAAAGCCATCTGGTGGCGAAAGGGAGTTCGCCAGGTTTCCTAGTGTTATAAAAAAGCTTTTTTTTATTCTTTTCAGACTATGTAGAGAAGACAGCAAATATTGGTCTGCCTCTTTTTGTACGATTTATTCACAAAGTTATGACTGTCATCAACAGTCATTAACTCGCCGACTGCGACTTCTACCGAGCCGACGCTCTGCCCACGATACAGTTACGACGGTACACTCGTCGGCTGTCGTTGACAGTACCATGGCTCGCCCGTTAATGAGTGTTGATGAATTGTTGATTAATTGTTGTTGGTGACAGCCTAGGACATGCCCATGCTGAATTCATCAGTAATTTTTATGGCCATTAATCGATGAATCATCATCAACAAATCGTTGATTAATTACTGATAAATGGTACTGCAGGAAATTTTTAAGTCCTTTATTATTTATGTTACTGAATATAAAACAATGAAATAATGCCTGATTTCATTTCACTCACCTATATGTATATATTTAAATGTACGGTTTTGCGTTTTAATTATAATTTTTAATTGTATTTATATTTCGATTGTCACTATGTTGTATGTTATATTTTATATGTAACTATGTTATATTAAAACAAAATTTTAAAATAGTATTAAATTGCTATATTTGAACTTTGATGAAAATTAGTTGAAAACAGGAAAAGACAATTTTTTTTTTTTTCAAACAATTTTTCGATCGTTCCTATGGCAGCTATGACAGTTGTCCGATCCGGCCCTTTCCGAGTGAGAGTATATAGACGACTAATTGCAAAGTTTCATTTAAATAGCTTTAAGGGGTGACATGGTGTCTTAGTGAATTCTATAACATCTCTAGAATATTGTCCTAAATTTGCAAGTTTATCCGACTATTAGTTTCGGAGATACAGGCTTGAAAGGTGGACGCTAGAAATCAGGTATAGGCTGAGCGCATAGTAGTATAACGCAGTTGCAGCTCGTCTGTTGATAGCCAGTGAGACTCGTGAAGCCAGGATGCCCTGGACATTGCAGCTGGAGCTGGCTATGGCCCAGAAATCGACGATTCAATATCAGTAAAAAAGACATTTTTTTCCCACTCTTATTGTCTCTTAAAACTTTAAAAGCGTTTTTCTCTAAACTATGTTTTCAAAGTCGGTTGTCAAGAACTACCGAACTATTCAAACGAGATTAATGAAATTTTTCACGTCTTTGAAATATCATTTACAAGGTATTGAACGATAGTTTTTTTTTAATTATTATTAAAAAAAAAATTCGAAAAATGTTGATCGAAATTTGTGTTTTTTTTTTTTTTTTACATATATGGACGTTGATCCACTACGGTCAGTACCTTCAAGTGGCTCGTATGACACCAGGCACGTGCCTGTTTGGGTTAGGTGTTAGTAGGCGCAATGGAAAATATCGGACAGAATACGAGGAAATTGACTACCGGCGTGCTGCCAGATTGTTAGCTTGCATGTTTACTAACTGTGTTAGTATTAAAGATTTTAATTTGGGAAGGGTATCTACGTTGGAGATTAGTGTGTACAAATCATTATAAATTTCACATAAGACTTTACAAGGTTCATGCAGTTCGAAGGAGGTTCTACAATGGCGCAACACTAATGGGATATAGGATCTAGTAGTTCTACATGGTACGTGGAAATTAAGCTGACTCAACAACTCAGCACTTTCTACATCACCATGGATAAGGTTAAAAATAAAGGTTATCCCTAGCATCGTTTTACGATTGGCTCAGGACGGCAAGTTTATTAATAAGAGTCTATTAGAGTAGGAAGGTAATCTTTGGTTTGCATCCCAATTTAAACCGCGTAGAGCGAAAAGTAAAAAGTTCTCTTGAACCGACTCGATGCGTTTACTATGGACGCCATACTAAGGGCTCTATACGCAGCATCCATATTCTAAGATAGGACGAACTAAAGAAGTATATAAGGATTTAGTAACATAGGGGTCATTGAATTCCTTCGACCACCGTTTAATAAATCCAAGCACACCCCTGACTCTATTCGCCATAGACGAAAATAAAGTCAAGTTTTGGGTCCAAGCGGACGCCCAAACAACAGAATTAATTCTTTCCAAAGAGCAGCAGTTCAGCGAGCCATTTAAGTTTAATAAGTTTACACGGCACCAAGTTTGAAAATTATTGAGATCTGTTTGTAAATCCAACAGGCTGGCAACGGTATAATATTGCACACAAAGCTTGACGTCATCCGCGTACATAAGCACTCTGGAGTTAGTCAAGACTTTGGGCAAATCGACAATAAGGGTCCCAAATGGCTTGCTTGCGGGACACCAGATGTAACCCTAAGAACATTGGATAACTTATTCTTAAAGAGGACCTTTTGCGTCCTGCCATTCATATAACTTGAGATCCAATTAAGAAGATCAAATGGAAAACCCATTGAATCGAGTTTTCTAACGAGGAGAGAATGGTTAACAGAATCAAATGCTTTACTGAAATCAGTATAGATTACATCTGTCTGAAAATTATTATAGAAGCGCTTTATAATATAGGAAGATCTTCGCTTAATAAAACCATGTTGACATGGAGAATTAACTGATCTACAAAGGTGCTGTAAGTGAGGGGTGATAATGTTTTCAAATAGTTTCCTCTATAATTGCTGGCATCCAATTTGCTACCTTTTTTGTGGAGAGGAATAATAAACGATTCCTTCCAAATAATGGGAAAGTGGGAGGTTTCTGGGGACAAGGTAAACAATTTCAGAAGGGGATAGCACAGGGCGTCGGCATAATTCCTGAGCACACAGCCAGGAATTCCGTCGGGACCTGGCGAATAAACTGACTTGACACGATGAAGATCTAAAAGGAGAGAGCTTTCGTTTAGGCTAGGACAGAAAATTAAGTTTGATTTGGGTATGTCGGAGGAATAAGTCTGGTGTAAATACGAGGAGTTTGCATAAATTGTTTGAAAAAACTGCGAAAGTAGATTGGCTATTGCCTGATCATTATTTGCGGTAGTATTTTCAAATATAAGCGAGGAAGGATTTGTTTTAGACTTACGTTTAGTGTTAACGAAATTATAAAACTGTTTGGGTCCTGTGAGAACTGGGCCCTACAACGAGTTAAATAGTTTTTATAACACCGCGCGTTCAGCACGGTAAAACTTGACCGAGCTGATAAATAAGATGAAAGGGCAGATTGAGAACTGGTGAATTTAAATTTAGCATACAGTCTAGATTTTTTTATTTTTGAGTCGGCTCAACTTTTTAGTAAACCACGGCGGCTTTTTCGAGCTTGGCGGATAATATAACGGAACACATTCAGTAAAAAATTAATTCATGGCACTGAAAAAAAAATCCACGGCAACTGCCATGTCAATACACATGTATAGATCGGACCAATTGAACTCATATATAAAATTATTCAGCCGTTCAAAGTCCGTCTTGCGAAAACATAGGACTTTATTGGCTGGACGGTCAGAAATATTCTGTACGTCACACCCAATATCAAGAGTCACATCGAAAGTTGGATGATAAGGATCTTCGGGCTGCGTCAGAGGCGCCACCCTTGCTAAACTGACTCTTGCAGGATCAGAGACGAAGCAAAGATCAAGCAAGCGCTGTAAGGAATTTCGAACATGGTTGACTTGAGACAGCGAAATGTCGAACAAGCCAGCGATAAAGTCATGTTGTGTAGGTGTATGGAGAGTATTGGTGGAATTATTTGAGCACCAAATAGCACCAGGGATATTAAAATCTCCTAGGACTACCAACTGGTCTCTATCCAAAAGTTTACTGGAAACCATCTGAATAGCGGAAAGGTGATTCCAATAAATAGGAAGTTCCGACAGTGGAGGTATGTAGGAACAGGTAATAAAAATGAAGCTACCTTTGATAGATAGCTTCACACAGAGGAATTCAACACCGTTGAAAAGCTGCGTGCATGCGCACGCGATGTGAACGCGAAGTTATTAACACAAAATAGAAAATTTAAGTTAACCCCTGGCGCAAGAAAAAAAACACGTCCGTTCACTTGGAAAGATGAAAGAGTTTTTTATAAAAACGAAAATCCAATTTTCACTTCCTTTGTTCAATACCTAGTGTATTGTCTTTACTAAAAGACGTATTTTTATACCCTTGCAGGGTATTATAATTTCAGTCAGAAGTTTGCAACGCAGTGAAGGAGGCAGCTCCGACTATATAAAGTTATAAAATATACATATATATTCTTGATCAGGATCAACAGCCGAGTCGATCTAGCCATGTCCGGCTGTCCGTCTGTCCGTCTGTCCTTCTGTCCGTCTGTCCGTTTCTACGCAAACTAGTCTCTCAGTTTTAAAGCTATCTGAATGAAACTTTGTAGTTAGCCTTCTATATACTCTCACTCGTATATATGTCGGAACAGGCCGGATCGGGCGACTATATCATATAGCTGCCATAGGAATGATTGGAAAATTTGTACAAAAAAAATTTTAACTTGTTCAGTTTTCAATAGAATTGGATCAAATTTGAGATATAGTCATTGTACTATACTCTACAATATTGCACTAAATTTTATGAAAATCGGACTACTATATCATATAGCTCCCATAGGAACGATCGAGAAATTAATACAATTAAATGTATAACTTTTTCAGTTTTCAGCTGATTTTCATCAAATTTGAGGAAAAGACATTTTTTATCAGTCTTAAATTTTGTGTGAAATTTTATGAAAATCGGACGACTATATCATATAGTTGCCATACAAACGATCGTTAGATGTGGAGAAAAATTCACATCTGTGATTGTAAAACTGCAAATATAATATGTAAAAGTGAATGAAATGAAAGCAGCTATTACTTCATTGTTTTTTAAAACAAATATATATAATTTATATTGTATGGATTCCTATTCATAGAAGTTCTATCTGCAAGTGTATATAAACTTCGGCGTGCCGAAGTTAGCTTCCTTTCTTGTTTTATTATAATTTCAGTCAGAAGTTTGCAACGCAGTAAAGGAAGCACGAAGTCGATCTAGCCGAGCCCGTCCGTACGTTTCTACGCGAACTAGTCTCTCAGTTAGTTAGTCTTCTATATACTATATATATGTCGAAACAGGCAGGATCGGACAACTATATCATATAGCTGCCATACAAATGATAGGCAAATTTTTACAAAAAAAAAAATATATATATATTCAGTTTTCAATAGATTTTTATCAAACTCAAGTTATATCCATTTCATATTATTCTACAATTTTGTGTATAATTTTACGAAAATCGGACGACTATTTCATATAGCTCCCATAGGAACGATCGAGAAATTAATTCAATTAAAAATTATAACATTTTCAGTTTTCAGCAGATTTTGATCAAATTTAAGATATATCCATTTTATATCAGTCTTAAATTTTGTGTCAAATTTTATGATCATCGGACGACTATATCATATAGGTGCCATACAAACGATAGTTAGATGTGGAGCAAAAATGCAAATCTGTGAATGTAAATCTGAAAATATAATAAGTATAGGTGAATTAAATGAAAGCAGGTATTACTTCATTGTTCTTTTAACATAAATATATATAATTTATATTGAATGTATTTCTTGGTCATCGAAGTTCTATCTGCAAGGGTATATAAACATCGGCGTGCCGAAGTTAGCTTCCTTTCTTGTTTTTATTTCAAATAATCCTGAAAGAAGTTTGCTGATAACGCGGAGTCACCTGAGGGACTGCCATATTATTATTATTTTTTTATTTACAAAATGGTTATTAAATATCTCTCTTTAAAATAATAAAAAGTTGCATTAAAATATATTATATTTATAAATATATATATAGGCAAAAAAAAAATATTGAAATGAGGTCGTTTTTTGCCCGAGGAAACCCATGTAACCCCTTAAAACTGAGATACTATTTTGCGTAGAAACGGACGGACAGACTAACAGACGGACATGGCAAGATCGACTCGACTTTTGACACCAAAAACCCCGTATTTCGGAAATTTACCAATATTACCCCCTAAACCTCCACAACCTTACCGCATAGTATCTACAAAGCAAAACTTTCCTCCACACCTATACCATTATCGGAATCAGTCGCAAATAACATCCACAATTAGAAAACCTCCACTTGCTCAGTTTAATCAACCCAAACCGTACAATCAGACTTTCGTAAAACAGGTAGCACCTTATGGCGCACCAAATATTCCCCCACGGCCACAACCAAAGTCAGTACCTATGGATGTTGATCAATCAATTCGTTCGCGTCATATTAATTACATGAACCAGTTCAGTTCAGCTAATGTTCAAAATGTTAACAAAATACAAAGGCGATTCCATATTTACACAGACTCAGATACTGCAGCACAACAAGACACAGAAGAGGACTCATTTCTCTCAGAACAAGATTATAGCCAGTTAACAGAAGAAAACAACGTAAATGACCTACAAGAGGAATACGCATGGCAAGCCGATGACGATCAACAAGAATATATAGACAGTTCAGAACTACATTTTTTAGAGTAAATCGTTCCTCGCTACTCTACTTTAAAGTAACCATGGGAAACGGGAAAATGCTAAAATTTTTAATTGACACCGGTTCAAACCAAAATTACATCCAAAACCAATTAGTACCAAAACCCAAACTTCATGAAAAAGTTTTCTCCGTCAATTCAGTCGGAGGAAATACCAAAATAACGCACCATGCTATGCTTAAGCTCACTAACCTTTCCGATGCACCGATGAAATTCTTTTTATTAAATACTTTAAAAACTTTTCAAGGTATTCTAGGCAACGACACATTGAAAAGTCTAGGGGCAATAATAGACGTCAAAAACGACGCATTAGTTCTCGAAAATAAAAATAATATTAAAATTCACAAAATAATTACACAGGCAGTTAATACAATCGGACCACAAATTAGTCATATGACCGAATCACAAAAATTAATTATAAATCGTCACGTTAAAAGTCACAAAAGTCTCTTTGCCGACCCCGATACAAAACTTTCATACACAACCAAAGTAGTAGGTCAAATTGGAACTTCGTCAGACTCCCCAGTATACGGAAAACACTACCCATACCCAACATCGTTAAGACAAGAAGTTAAAAAACAAATAAACGAGATTCTTAAAGACGGCATTATAAGACCCTTAAGATCACCATATAACGCACTAGTTTGGGTAGTTCCGAAAAAGTCCGGTCAGTCCGAAGAAAAGAAATACAGATTAGTAATTGACTATAGGAAACTAAATGGTGTTACTATCTCAGATCGGTACCCAATTCCCGAAATTGACGAAATTATAGCATTCCAAGTTTTGCAACAAATATTTTTTGGTGTTAGATCTGAAGAGTGGCTTCCATCAAAAACCACTAAAAGATACGGATATAGCGAAAACAGCATTCGTTGTGAATGGAGGAAAATATGAATTTCCAAGACTTCCATTTGGCTTAAAAAATTCTCCATCTATTTTTCAAAAGAGCTTTAGACGACATATTGAGAGAACACATAGGAAAAATCTGCTACGTATACATAGACGACATTATAGTTTATAGTAAGGATGAGGTAGAACATGACCGAAACCTTGAAAAAGTATTTTCAACTTTTCAAAATGCCAACATGAGAGTACACATAGAAAAATGCCATTTTCTTAAAAAATAAAGTAGACTTTTTGGGGTACACAATATCAGAAAATGGTGTTAAAACCAATATAGACAAAATAAAATCAATTACGAAATTCCCAGTACCAAAAACTTTAAAGGACCAACATTCTTTTTTGGGCATGACTGGGTATTACAGGCGTTTCATCAAAGACTATGCAAAAATAGCAAAGCCTTTAACCATTCTCCTAAGAGGCGAAGAAGACCGTATATCTAAGACTAAGTCAAGCAAAACCGCTATAAACTTGGACAAAGAAGCTATATTGGCATTCAAGAAACTTAAAAACACTGTCGTCTCCAGGGATATGACTCTTACATATCCAGATTTCGGAAAAGAATTCCAACTGACTACAGACGCCTCCAGCTATGCAATAGGTGCAGTGCTAGAACAAAATCATAGACCAATAAAATTTATTTTACGTACTCTATCGAAAACTGAAGAAAACTATGCTACAAACGAAAGAGAGATGCTCGCAATCGTTTGGGCTCTCCAAAGTCTAAGACATTATCTTTATGGATATTCAAAAGTAGTAATATATGTTACACCGATCATCAGCCCTTGAGTTTTTCAAATAGCGTAAATAACCATAACGGAAAGCTAAGGCGCTGGAGAGATCTCATTGGTGAATATAACCACGAGATCAGGTACAAGACCGGAGTTGCTAATGTAGTAGCAGATGCATTGTCTTGAGCCCCCCCAGAAATCAATTCAATAAGTTCATCAGAAACAATCCATAGTGACGAAAGCTCATTACACAATCTCACATTTTCAGTAGAAGCACCCATTAACGTGTTCAAAAACCAACTCGATTTAATGACCACAGATACAAACTCTTATAATTTTGAAATTCCATTTCCAACATATCACAGACATATCATAAAACAGAAGTCCTACACGGAGGAAAAACTCATTGCAATCTTGACAAACATACTTGACCCTAAACTCATAAACGGAATTTTCACATCTGAAGAGGTTATGGGTAAAATACCAAATATTTACCCAACATATTTTAAATCATATAAAATAAGATTTACACAAAATGAAGTAGAAGACGTAAGTTCAGAATTACAGCAAAATGAAATTATCACTTTAGAACATAAAAGAGCACATAGAGATGCAAAAGAAAACAAAACGCAAATTTTGAAGAGCTATTTTTTCCGTAGGCCCAAAAGAAATTTCAAGCCATAGTTTAACTCTGTCAAACTTGTAAAGAATCAAAGTACGACAGACACCCCCCAAAAAGAGAAATACAACCAACACCCATCCCAAATTACCCAGGAGAAATTATTCACGTAGATATTTACATTACACGAAAACAAAGCGTATTAACAGGTATCGATAAATTCTCCAAATATGCACAAGTAAATATTTTAGAGTCAAGAGCATCAGAAGACATAAAAAATCCACTAAGAGAAATGCTTATTGCTTTCGGTATGCCGAAAATAATAGTAATGGATAACGAACGAGCACTAAGCTCGGCTGCAATAAGGTTCATGCTAGAAGACCAACTTAAGATATCAGTACATACCACAGCCCCGTATTCATCGACAAGTAATGGACAAATAGAAAGATTTCATTCAACATTAACCGAAATTATGCGATTTCCTAATCAATCATCATTCATAAAAATAATATAAGAACATAAATTTTCAGACTTTTTTTTACCAACATGCTTGGGGATAACCACGGTGCTCGATTATTCCAATTCGCAAATCATCTCACTTGAAACTGGACTGGTAGCTAAACAATACGGAACATTTAAAATCATCCACATTTTTAACTTTAAGAACTACGAAGAAACACTTTCGGAATTGGACGAATCACATCATAAAATCATATCATCTCACCCATTACACCCATATCTTTCTTACGAATTAGGACAACTACATACTGATTTACACACTACAAACTCGGAAAAGACAAAAAAGGGCAATAGAAGCAATAGGTACTGCTTGGAAATGCCTGGCAGGAACGCCAGATCATCACTGTTGGCTGAATTCATAATTTTGAAGTTTAGTGTAGTTAGTTTAGGGCGAAGGCGAGAGCGCAATAAAGCTCTCTCGCGCTCTTCGCGAATTCGCCTCGCCTTCGCCAACCTTAGCATAAGCTAGGCTAAGCTAGAAAATATAGGGATTCGCATTTTTGAACTCGAAGCGACGCACCACTTTTTTCGTTCGTGCCAAGTCTGCCACCACAACTCGGTTTTCGTTAATTTTAATTTTTTTAATAAACTAATTAAAAAATTCATGGTGCCCCCGGGTGGAAAAGACAAAAATTGGCAACATAATTAAATAATAAATAATAGTGACAGTGACACAGTATATATATATATACATATAAATACATACATATATATAAAAAATATAAAAATACATAAGTGCAGTTGAACAAGCCAGTGATTAGTGCTTGTAGAAATTGTTGCCCGCGACGCGCTGTGTGAAATTAATTTAATTAAATAATTTAAATAAATTAACCGTGTCGGTCGCGAAAAAACTCTGCTGCGCCAACTACTGCCATCAACGAGGGAGCAAGAAGCACAGGAAAGTGGCAGCTGGAATATATTTATATATATATATATCACCAATCAGAGGTATTTGTGCAAAAAATTGAAAGCTGGAGTAAAATAAATTTATTGTTTATTGTCTTGTGCTGAAATATTGCACCTCGCTTTCAATTCTTGGCACATACGTATTTATAGTAGAGCAACATTGCATGTATTTATTCAATTACAGTCGAATCCCGATAATTCGTACCCCGCTAAATCGAAAATAGCGATAATTCGTAAAAAATGCTGTCCCCTTGAAAAAACTGGTTAATTCGTAAAAATTCCATACATTTTGTTCCCCTCGTTAATTCGTAGTATTTGGCGCAACGCAAAGAATATTGAACCTCTTATAAATCGTAATTTTGTTTCGAAACGTCTTATAAATCGTAATGCGATGCGAAATATTTTGTTAGATTTTGCAGAAATCAGAACGGAGAAGAAATTTTATAGAATTTACAAACCAGAGCATTAATTCCTCAACTTAAACATTATTTTTCGACTCATGATGTGCCAAATAGTGTGTTTGACAACCTAATAGGTTTAGAAAACGCAATGGAAAAAATAAAAGAAAAAACACGAAGCAATCAAAAATTACCAATTATTTTAAAGCTTGAATTTTCGTTTTTAATAATTTAATGTTTCTGCTTAATTTTGTTTGTTAATTTTTTGTTTAATTTTCCTTTAATTTGAAAAACGTAAAAATGAATGTACATATTAATTATGTTTGTTTAATTTTAATTAAGCTAAATACATATGTAAACATGATGTGAAATGTAAAAACCACGTTTATTCGACTCTTTCATTTTTGAGCCACTTTAAATAGAAATCTCGATAAATCGAATTCCCGTCTAATTCGTAAAAAAAGTGATCCCCCTGCCATTTCGAATTATCGGGACTCGACTGTATATAGATTGTCTAAAATTAACATATACATACATAAAATTGAACCGCACTTGGACGCAACATTTATTTATGTTATTTATTGTATTACATTGCAATCACTGTCGCCCCCTTCCCCTCCTCTCTCGTTAGAACTCGCTTTAATAGTTGGGAAGTTAATCCAAGCTTGCGCACCAATACATAAAGCCTTATATACTAGCAGCTGCAGCGGTGAACTTTTTCGTTTTCGCTTTCGCTTGTGTGCCGGTGTAGTCGTTGTTGTTGTTGGGCTATTTTAGTTTGGCGCGCTTAGATTAGCGGACCGCCAAGTGACGCGCTACCCTGTTTTTGTCGGGTATACTCTTTTTCGGTCATTTGATTGGCGGACCGCCAAATGACGCGCTACCCTGTTTTTGTCGGGTATACTATTTTTCGGTCATTTGATTGGCAGACCGCCAAGTGACGCGCTACCCTGTTTTTGTCGGGTATACACTTTTCGGCGTCACTTGCACCCACTATTATTATTGATACTGCGTGACTCGTTTCAATTAAATAAATTATTGTCATCAGAAAAAATATTTAATAGACTTTTCGAACAAAATAAAAATATTAATTTGTAATATTAATTAATTAATTATTAATATTAAATATTTATTAAATTAAAAAGAATATTTATATATATATATATATTTTTATTATTTTTAATTGAGTGTTTATTTGATATTATTTTGATATTATTTATATTAGATTCGAAAGCTATAATTAATACTTTCGTCGTCTTTCTGCTTTAAACAATAATTTTCGGCCATTATTATCATTCTTGGGAAAATTAATTTAATTAATTCGTAAAAAAAGTGATCCCCCTGCCATTTCGAATTATCGGGACTCGACTGTATATAGATTGTCTAAAATTAACATATACATACATAAAATTGAACCGCACTTGGACGCAACATTTATTTATGTTATTTATTGTATTACATTGCAATCACTGTCGCCCCCTTCCCCTCCTCTCTCGTTAGAACTCGCTTTAATAGTTGGGAAGTTAATCCAAGCTTGCGCACCAATACATAAAGCCTTATATACTAGCAGCTGCAGCGGTGAACTTTTTCGTTTTCGCTTTCGCTTGTGTGCCGGTGTAGTCGTTGTTGTTGTTGGGCTATTTTAGTTTGGCGCGCTTAGATTAGCGGACCGCCAAGTGACGCGCTACCCTGTTTTTGTCGGGTATACTCTTTTTCGGTCATTTGATTGGCGGACCGCCAAATGACGCGCTACCCTGTTTTTGTCGGGTATACTATTTTTCGGTCATTTGATTGGCAGACCGCCAAGTGACGCGCTACCCTGTTTTTGTCGGGTATACACTTTTCGGCGTCACTTGCACCCACTATTATTATTGATACTGCGTGACTCGTTTCAATTAAATAAATTATTGTCATCAGAAAAAATATTTAATAGACTTTTCGAACAAAATAAAAATATTAATTTGTAATATTAATTAATTAATTATTAATATTAAATATTTATTAAATTAAAAAGAATATTTATATATATATATATATTTTTATTATTTTTAATTGAGTGTTTATTTGATATTATTTTGATATTATTTATATTAGATTCGAAAGCTATAATTAATACTTTCGTCGTCTTTCTGCTTTAAACAATAATTTTCGGCCATTATTATCATTCTTGGGAAAATTAATTTAATTAATTCGTAAAAATGAGCCAGGACACAAAGAATAAATCTCTTCTGGAGGAGTTAAAAAGCAAGCTCCAAAATAGGGTCAGAACCATTCGCCGATTAAACGAGCGGCTGGAACAGGGTTCGATTCCGATTTTAGAAGAAGAATTGAAATGTCGACTCGAAAACTTAAATGCTTCAATTAACAAGGCAAATCAAATCCAAGAACAGATAGAAGAAATAGATAGTGGCGATGAATATGGCGACGAGTTGGAAGAACTTAGCATCGTGACCAAGGCAAAATTGATGTCATTATTATCTGCCATTAAGACAGCAGCCATCAGCGAAACTCCGGGATCAGCTGCGGCAGCACCAACTCGTGCGCGACTTCCGAATTTGGCATTGCCAAAATTTAGTGGAAATTATTCGGAATTTAAAAATTTTATTAGCCTCTTCGAAACTTTGGTTCATAAAGATGCCAGCATTCCAGTTATCGAAAAATTTAACCATTTAATTTCATGTCTCTCTGGTAAAGCTTTAGGAACAGTTAAAGCTTACCAAGTCACCGATAGTAATTACGAAAAGCCGATGGCCAGTTTAAAAAAGGTTTACGATAACGAATGCCTCATCTTTATGAATAATATTTCAACATTGTTTAGTCTTCCAAAAATATCGCATCAATTTTCGTGTTCCTCCTCCAACAGCAAGCCTCAGCAAACTTGTAGCTATTGCAATGCAGAAGATCATTCACTACAGAATTGCAGCCCGTTTGGGCGTCTCTCTGTAATGCAAAGGTTCGAGTTTTTTAAGTCAGCCTCCTTATGCATCAATTGTCTGCGAAAAGGCCATACTGTGTCAAAAAGCAAAGGAAAAAAGTGTAGAGCTTGTGACCGCTCACATCACATTCTGCTCCACAGATACACAGTGCCTGATAAAAGTTTAGCGTTGCCACCCCTTCAAGAGAATATTTCTCCTCCCTTTAACCAAGAGCAGCCTTCCACGTCACATGTTATGCATGCTACGTCATTGGACAGGGTAATCTTGGCTACGTCAATCGTAAGCGTGCGCATCAAAAGCGGCGAATACGTTTTAGCCCGAGCACTTCTGGACTCTGGGTCTCAAACGAATTTCATAACAGAAAAATTAGCGAACCGCTTACAGATTCGTAGAGAGGAGTCGTGTATCAACTTACTTGGTATTGGCGAATCCAATTCTCAAGTCAAGAAAAAGATACACACCGTGGTGAAGTCACGAATCAATGGGAGTGAGTTCTCGTTCGATTTCTGGATCTTAAAATCGATCACCGGTTATCATCCCGATCAATCGGTGAACGTCAGCGATTGGAAGATCCCAAAGAACCTCCCATTAGCAGACCCCTACTTTTACAAGTCTCAAAAAATTGATATGCTAATCGGAGCCGAATCATTTTTCGAATTGCGAGCTGTTGGTCAAATTAAACAAGGTCCTGACTATCCAACTCTTCAAAAGACCCTTCTTGGTTGGGTTGTCTCGGGGAGATATAAATCTGCAGTCCCGAAGCAAGTTGTGAATAGTTTAGTTAGTTGTAGTGAAGAATCGTTGGTGTCGATCGACAAATCGCCAAATCCAAAAAAAATTCTGTCGCCTGAGCACAAATTATGTGAAGAGTACTACAGGAAGACTACTCAGGTATTGCCATCAGGTCGGTTTGAAGTAAGGCTGCCGTTTAAATCTGACCCTAAGGGGTTAGGCAATTCTTTTGAAGTTGCAAAACGGCGGTTTTTGTCGCTTGAGAGAAGGTTGTCTCGAGATCCTGACTTAAAGACCATGTACTTGGAATTTATGGAAGAATATCTCGCCTTAGGTCATATGTCGCCTACAGACAACAAAATTCCTTCCACTCCACATTATGTCATTCCCCATCAATGTCTGTTGAGGCCCCAGAGTACGTCAACAAAGTTGCGCGTTGTTTTCGATACATCGTGCAAAACATCAACTCAGGTGGCCTTAAATGACATCTTGATGGGACCGACAATCCAAGAAGAGTTTTACCCCACTCTACTCCGCTTCCGGCTGCACAGGTATGCCGTGACTGCCGATGTAAAAAAGATGTATCGCCAAGTGATGGTTAACGAAGCGGATAGGCAGTCTCAACTCATAGTGTGGAGAATCCTTGAGATTATGAATCCTGAATCTGAATCTGAATCCTTGAGATTATACAAGCTCAACACCGTTACATATGGTACTGGACCGGCCCCTTTTCTTGCTATTCGGTGTTTAAAAAGGTTGAGTGAATCTGCGAAACTTTCATTCCCTAGAGCTGCCGACGTAATTGGATCCGATTTTTACGTCGATAACATGCTAACTGGTGCTGCATGCGTAGAGGAGCTACGGACAATCAAGTCCAAAGTGTCTCAGGTTCTTCAAACAGCAGGTTTTGAATTGACAAAGTGGTTTTCAAACTCACCTAAGGTCACTGCATCTGAGAGCACAGTTATGTCGATACCTATCTCGGACTCAGAGTCAACTAAGGCGTTAGGAATATCTTGGTTGCCTAGCGAAGATGCCTTCAAATTTAAAATTGACGATTCTGTCATGGGTCTCCGAGCGACAAAACGGAACATTTTATCGGTAACATCCAAGCTGTTTGACCCCCTCGGCTTATTAAGTCCCATCGTAATAAAAGGAAAGATCCTATTGCAGGAACTGTGGCTTAAGAAGTTAGACTGGGATGACTCAATTCCGCTGCATTTAGAAACTGCATGGAATATGCTAAAAAACACCTTGTCTCAATTGGATAAGATAGCTATTCCTCGGTTTGTGCATACTGATCCGATGTCACCGGTGCAATTACATGCCTTTGCCGACGCATCCATGAGAGCTTATGGAGCTTGCATCTACGTTCGTAGCAAATCTGCTGAAGGTTACAAAATATCGTTGTTGACTTCAAAGTCGAAAGTAGCGCCGCTCAAGACAAAAACGCTCCCAAGGCTTGAGTTATGTGCCGCTCACCTTCTCGCAGATCTCTGCCAGAGAATCAAACCGCTAATAAATGTTCCTATCGAGCGAATCGTTTACTGGTCGGATTCAGAAGTCACTCTCCATTGGATCCGATCTCATCCATCGTCGTTGTCGACATTCGTTTCGAACAGGGTTGCGGAGATTCAAGAATGGTCAGGACAGGCTACATGGCGGCATGTTCCAACGAAGCAGAACCCAGCAGATATAGTGTCTAGAGGTTGTGACGTCGACGAAATTGGACAGTCGATCTGGTTCACGGGGCCTCAATTTCTGAAGGACGAGGAGGAGAACTGTCCCAAAAATGTTCATTTCGAACCGGATGAGGAAGTCTTGCGGCAGGAAGCAAGAAAGACTGTGGTCGGACTGACCGCTGCGGTGCAAACTTCCGATTTGCTAGACGTCATCGAGGGATTCTTGTCACACCTGAAACTGCTGAGAGTGTTCGCTTATATGTTCCGCTTTATAAGAAAATGTAAAGACAAGAGTATAGTTTTCGAAAAAACTCTGTCACCGACTGAATATACTGAAGCATTTAATAAGATCGTCGAAATAATTCAGAATCACGAGTATCAAGTAGAAATAGTAAAAATTCGTAAAGGTTCCAAGGTCGGCCCAAGTCTTCAGCGATTGAACCCATTCATCCATGAAGACACCGGCACTTGGTGCAATTTTTCGTTGTTGCGAGATGGAGGGCGACTAGCAAACGCTCCTATATCCTACGATGCCAAGTTTCCCTTGCTGTTGACGAAACGCTCCCAATTTGTGCAGAGCTACGTCCGGCATCTGCACCACACAAATTTTCATGTCGGTCCTCGAGCACTTGTGAGCATCCTACGACAGCGTATTTGGACCATAAACGCTCAGGAACTCTGCAGTCAGACAGTTCGATCGTGTGTGCGCTGTTTTAAATACAAGCCCCGACTGATGACTCAAATTATGGGAAATCTTCCCGCAGAAAGACTCCGTGCTCTCCGCCCATTTGCAATATGTGGCGTTGATTTTTGTGGCCCTGTTTATACGACATTGAAAATACGAGGAAGGCCCCCATATAAGTCCTACATTGCCTTATTTGTTTGTTTTGCGTCCAAGGCGGTTCATTTAGAAATTGTTTCAGACCTAAGTACTGACTCTTTTTTATTGGCTTTCAAAGGTTTATTGGTCGCCGAGGATGTCCCCAGACCGTGCATTGCGACAACGCGACGAACTTCGTCGGAGCGAGTCGCCACTTCCAGGCTCTTCGCGAGAGGCTCGAGGAGCAGGCGGACGCGATTCGCGAATTCGCATCAAAAAGCGGATGCGAATTTGCGTTCACACCCCCTCGGGCTCCGCACATGGGCGGACTATGGGAGGCAGGTGTGAAAACTGCCAAGCACCTACTCCTACGAGCGGTGGGCGGCGCACTCCTCAACGCAGAAGAGCTGGGGACAGTCCTCGTCGGAATCGAGGCCATGATGAACTCGCGGCCCCTCGGAGCTCTCAGCCAGGACCCAAGCGACGGAGAGGCACTCACTCCAGGACACCTGCTGACAGGCGGGCCCCTCGTCGCAGCACCAGCACTGCGGACCCCGGACCAGGCGGGTCTCAGTTGCTTGCGGCGATGGCGGCTTGTCTCGTCAGCCAAGCAAATGTTTTGGCGGCGATGGTCCCGGGAGTATGTGCTGGGCCTTCAAATCCGAGGCAAGTGGCACAACGAGCAGGAAAACATCAAGGAGGGACAGCTTGTCATCGTGGCAGAGGACAACCTGCCGCCTCAACAGTGGCTACTAGGACGGATCGTCGCGACGCACGCAGGGGAGGACGGCATGGTCAGGGTCGTCGATCTTAGACGGAGCGATGGAGCCATCTTCCGAAGGGCGATCCACAAGCTGGCGCCGCTTCCAGGATGTTGAAGCCGTGGAGGCGTTCAACGGGGCCGGTGTTGGCTGAATTCATAATTTTGAAGTTTAGTGTAGTTAGTTTAGGGCGAAGGCGAGAGCGCAATAAAGCTCTCTCGCGCTCTTCGCGAATTCGCCTCGCCTTCGCCAACCTTAGCATAAGCTAGGCTAAGCTAGAAAATATAGGGATTCGCATTTTTGAACTCGAAGCGACGCACCACTTTTTTCGTTCGTGCCAAGTCTGCCACCACAACTCGGTTTTCGTTAATTTTAATTTTTTTAATAAACTAATTAAAAAATTCAATCACGATTACGAATTTTTAAAAAACAAGATAAATGAACAACTAGAAAACAATAATAGACAAGTAGTAATCAATAGATTAATTAATAAAAAAATCAACCAACTAACTAACGTCACTAATGCAATGCTAAAAGTCGCTCAGAGCTCAGAAGAAATTCAGAATCAGAAAGCAAATATCCTAAAATATAAAATACAATTAATAAAAGAAGAAATAACTAATATAATAGACGCAATTACATGGGCAAAATCAGAGTAAATTCATTTATATTTTCAACCACAGAAAACCACAATAATAGAAGATATCTTCAGAAAGGAAAATAACTTATTTTTGAACATAGAAGTATTACTAGAGTTTGCTAAGGTCAAGCTAGCCACAAACGGTAACGACCTCCTTTACATTATTAGTTTACCAACCATAAAAACAGACAACTGCAGAACACTTAAAATTAAAGCAATAAAGAAAGCCCAAATTATAAATGATATAAAACAAGAAAATTTGTTAGAATGTAAGAAACAAATATTTGCAATAACAGAACCATGCGAATCCCATAATGATAAGACTATTTGTAACTCAGAAAAATTGTTAGATTTAAGTAACGATACTTGTGTAACTGCATTACTAAATTTAAGAGAACCCGAATGTAAGATAATTAACAATCAGCACATACCAGATTTTGAGGAGATACTGCCAGGCACCATACTACTGAACGATTTCAATGGACCAGTATCGCTGGATGAAAAGGAGCTAAAATTACATGGCTCTTTTATCATACAATACCGAAACTCAACGTTACTATTGGCGAGGTGACGTACAAATTAAGAGAAATCAACATAGCTGAACCAGAACCTCCAGTTTTCCAACTTATGGGAGAAAATACCAAACTTGAGGATGTCCTCTCACTTCGAATGGTCAAAGAGTTGAACATCAACAATACAAAAGTGATTGAGAAACTAAGAAGCAACGCAACAATATCAGCTTCTGTTAGCTATGGATCTACCATCATCCTCAGCACTCATACGAAAACGTAAACAGACGGAAAGAACAACCGCCCCTCTTCCGGAAATGCAAGAAAAGCCTACACAATCCGGACCGGTACTCTTTTACGTTGCGACCGAGGACAGTCGCGTTTACGGAGGGAAAAGTTAACAACCTAGTTTATAAAATCGTTGACAAAAAAGATGCAAGCTCAGTACATATGGCGCAATCGGGTGAAGAAACCAGAAGTTCAATTTACTACCAACTCAGGAAACTTCCGGATTAGTGTTCCCACGATTGTTACCCAAAAGATGCAAGCTCAGCGCACGTGCCTTACCATATCTAGGGCATCTGCCAATGTGGAAATCAATGCAGTGGCCAATGGTAATTGGAAGCGGCCAATAGTTACAAATCGTCATAACCGGCTGATGAGAACAAAGAACGTCAGCGGAAAAACAAAGAACATCAGCGAAAGTAATGACGGCGGCAGAGACGGTGACAGCGATGGAGCAACAAGCAGCCTATATAAACGATTGTTAAGCTTAAACAAATTCCGTTCTTAATCCAACTCAAAACAATAAAGATTATTTTTTAATGAAAAAGTAACCAATAAACTTTAACTTATGTATAATTGAATTCAAATATAAAATTATTCACCCGGTTAAAGTTAGTCTTCCGAACATACTGAAACCTAATATTTCCGAATTCGAACACACAATAAGGAATAAGCGCTCGAAGTCTTTGTAGACATATCCGGGGCATTCAATAATGTAAGCAGAGACGCAATAATGGAGCGCCTAGGAGCGACCAACACACACTATTAAATAGGAAATCTATTAAGTTATAGGAGGGTACAGTCAGATTGGAGCACCGCTTCCATGGTGAACATGAGCGCAGAGTGGAGTTCAATCGCCCCTTGGAGCGGGCATATACTGTACAGACCCCGAGACGAGGCTGTCCTATAAGCTACCAAGCCAATGCATCATATTCCAGGCGGAAGTTTTCGCCATCAGGAAGGCGGCAGAGCTTGCGCAGGCGGTAATCCTGTTTGTAGACAGTCAGGCGGGGATTAGATCCATGTAATCGTTAGCGGTCAGTTCCGAAAATGTACTGGCAAGCAGGGACGCACTAGATATCCTAGGCACGAGAACTTCAGCCAGCCTCCAGGGCATTGATGGGAAGGAAACCGCAGACGATTTTGCAAGGGAAGGAGTCGATTTGTACAACGAAAGAGTAGAAAACGTTGGAAAGGCGGGCGGACGCACAAGCAAAAAGAAACTCCGCAAGCTGCAATACATCAAATCATGCCCAAAGAGCGCAACGATAAACTCAGCCACTACGTGAAGCACCTATCCCGAAAATATTGCATACGGTTGGTGGAAATTCTTACAGGTCACTACTTGGCTGCCACGAATGCAACGGCAACTGCTGGAAATGCGATGAATCTGAGGCAACCGAAACCTTGAAGCATCTCATCTGTAAGTGCGAAGCCCTTGTGCATAGTACAACACCAAGGTGCCTCCAGTACTGGCATAACTATCAAATACCTCCAAGAGGTCGCCAGGTGATCTACTTGCCTTCGCAAAAACTACCGCGATACTAAAAGACTTCAACATCGCGTAAGATTCTTCAGGTCCATGTAAAAAACAACATCCGAATAAGTAAGGGCCATACTGGCCTATGATTGGCCCCCTTAGGGGGGCCGTCCGGTTCAACCTTACCTAACCTATAGATCAATATATAGGTATACTTTATATACATTTTTGAATTTTGATATAATTTTTTTTAAAATGGAAGACATTCACAGTTTTGCATTTTCCCCTATATCTCTATATCTATATTAGCTATATAGGTAAATTAAATGAAAGGAGGCATTACTTAATTTTTTTTAACATAAATAAATCATATAAATATAATATAATATATATATAATTTATATTGTATTAATCCTTGTGATCGAAGTTCTATCTGTAAGGGATGATATTTTAGTGCAGAATTATTAAATTGAAAAATGGTTGGATAGACTAAGAACTCAAAAATAAAGATTTCTTAATCTATTAATTTGTATAAAACCGTATACGTTCTGTGTGAAAACACAGATTTTGACAAATCAGGGCTGTATATACTGGTTCAAGTCCAATAAACTCCAGCAGTAGGCTAACGTAAGCCCACCAGAGTCTAGAGAAAGTTAAGCGGTAGTGGGAAGCTAGAAGCAGTAGAGCACAGGAGTAGAAGCAGGAGCAGAATAACTGTCCCTGCCCAGGACCACCAGCGATGAGAGCTTATTGAAAGAGTATGAGGGTGGTGGGCTCCTCCTTCTGGCTGCCCTCTTCACATATCCGCGAAGCGAGTTGCGCAGTTCCAACTTCTCGCGAACCAGCTATTTCAGTGAAACCAGGCCGCCAACACGATCACTACATCGCTACTTTGTTGGCACCAAGAAGGCCCAAGCAGAAAACAAGAAAGTTGTTAACAAGAGGCGTTACTTTATAAGTTCTGTATACGGCAGCGGGATGTTCCGGCCTTGATCAAGTCCTGCATCCGGGGATTCGAGTCCACAAGAATGCTGCCATATGAAGGATTAGAAAATTTTTACAAACAATTTTGATTCCTAGTTAACAAAGTTATATCTGCAAGGGTATATAAACTTCAACGTGCCGAAATTAGCTTCCTAATTGTATAATAATATAAAATGGCTATATATCAAATTTGTTCAAATTCTGTTGAAAACAAAAAATTATATAATTTTTTTTTGGTAAAAATTTTCTGATCATTCCTATGGCAGCTATATGATATAGTCGTCCGATCCGGCCCGTTCCGACATATATACGAGTTAGAGTATATAGAAGACTAACTTCATATAGATAGCTTCAAAACTGAGAGACTAGTTTGCGTAGAAACGGACAGATGGAGAGGTGGACAGACGGACATGGCTAGATCGACTCTGCTGTTGATGCTGATCAAGAATATATATACTTTATATGGTCGGAGGTGCCTACTTCACTGCGTTGCAAACTTCTGACTGAAATTATAATACCCTGCAAGGGTATAAATATGAGTATTATTATTTTATGGCGCCCAGCTTATGGAACAAATCGATACGATCTCTGCAGCCCAACCCGTCCCTCCCTTTTTCACAGCGGTCTATATAGAAAAGTTGTTCTATTTAAATGCCAAGACTAGTTGTGAAGTTCTCACCAACAATGGTTTCCGTTCAGCCTGGGAAAACCTACCTGAGGGTTTCGAAAGCAAACGATCGCTGGTGAACAGCCAACTTTAAATATTATTGAACATGCAGTGCATCGTACACGAATCTCGACAGCCATAAAGAAGCTGCAAGATACCATCCACAATTGCCATGGGCCCTTGAAGTATGCTTTCTAGTTTTTCTACTGAGAATTGTAATTGTTTCCTGGTATATTTGTGCTCCACGAAACTTCCTAAACTGACTCAGTATTATGGGAGCAACACGTGGCTAAAACTTTGTTTTTTCTAACGGAGCATCATAGAACTCTTGAGTCTATAGATTCTATTCAACCTAAGTTCTAAGTTGGAACTGGTCGGATCGGACAACTCTATACCTATCTGCTATAAAAACGATCGAAAAATTAAAAAAAAAATACACTTTCGCTTGGTTTTAAAACATGTTTGTCTTATTTGAGATATATCTATTTTGTATTACTATAGAATTTCGTTTAACACTTTTTTTTTTAAATTGGACTACTATATTATACAGCTGCCATGGGGACGATCGAAAATTAATACAATTAAAAAATATATCTATTCAACATATTTTAATACCCTTGCAGGGTATTATAATTTCAGTTAGAAGTTTGCAACGCAGTGAAGGAGGCACCTCCGACTATATAAAGTATATATATTCTTG
The DNA here is from genome assembly GCF_035046125.1 of Drosophila serrata. Taxonomy (NCBI): domain Eukaryota; kingdom Metazoa; phylum Arthropoda; class Insecta; order Diptera; family Drosophilidae; genus Drosophila; species Drosophila serrata. Next base: position 89,483 of record NW_028257189.1, on the reverse strand, counting down.
ATCAGGATCAACAGCCGAGTCGATCTAGCCATGTCCGTCTGTCCGTCTGTCCGTCTGTCCTTCTGTCCTTCTGTCCGTCTGTCCGTTTCTACGCAAACTAGACTCTTAGTTTTGAAGTTATCTGAATGAAACTTTGTAGATAGTCTTCTATATATGCTCACTCGTATATATGTCGGAACGGACTGGATCGGACGACTATATCATATAGCTGCCATAGTTTTCAACAGAATTTCATCAAATTTGAGATATAGCCATTTTACTATACTATACAATATTGCACAAAATTTTATGAAAATCGGACTACTATATCATATATCTCCCATAGGAACGATCGAGAAATTAATACAATTAAATTTATAACTTTTTCAGTTTTCAGCTGATTATCATCAAATTTGAGGTATAGCCATTTTATATTAGTCTTAAATTTTATGTAAAATTTCATAAAATCGGACGACTATATCATATAGGTGTCATACAAACGTTTGATGTAGAGGAAAAAAGCAAATCTGTGAATGTAAAACTGCAAATATAATATGTTTAGGTGAATGAAATGAGAGCAGGTATTATCATGGTTTTTTTAACATAAATATATATAATTTATATTGTATGGATTCCTATTCATAGAAGTTCTATCTGCAAGGGTATATAAACTTCGGCGTGCCTAAGTTAGCTTCCTTTCTTGTTTTTTAATAATTTGAGATATAGTAATTTTTTATAATTTCTGAATTTAGCTTTTAATTTTATGAATATCGGGAGACTTAATCATATAGATGTCATAGAAACTATAATTAAGGAAATGCCAAAGTGTGAATGTAAAAATGTAAATAAAAGAAGTATTGGTGACTGTAATGGAAGACGGTATTCCTTCGTAATTCGAAGTTAGTTTCCTTTTTTGTTTTAGTTGATTTCAATATCGGAACAGGAATACTGCTTACTGCGGATAAATTTTGCTAAGAACATTTTGCGTCGTAGCCTACACAAAGGCAATATTGTTATTATACATTCAGCCTTCATATCGCCCGAATTATGGTATTTTAAATCAACGAAACTAAATGCATTTTTCCAAAAAAAAGTTGCGCAAAATTTGTATTTTAAAATATGTTTACAATATGCTAAAAATTGGCTGTTTGTGTGAAACCCACATATATAACAAATAATATTTAAATTTTTACTTTCGGTCCACCCAGTTCCTATCTTGTTGACTATGAAAGAAAATCAAATCGAGTGGTAATGCTGACCAAGAATATACATATACATATGTATATACTTAATGATGCCTGTTTATCAAATTTTTGATTGGTATCGGATTGTATTCAGTTTCTATTCGCGCCTTTTTTTCAAGTGGCAATGTGATCCCGCCACCAGCCTCGAAATATCCCGTACATTATCTCTCCCTCCCTCTCAGAACCTCCAAGAGATATCCAATCCTCTCCAATGTTATGTTTAACTTTCATGTAATTAACATAGTTCTTAATTTTAAATGAACGCTCGACGCGCAAAACCCCTACAATTTTCTGTGTTCTTTTTCCTATGCAAATGCACACGTTTCAGCTTAAAGCCACCTCCCTCCAATACCCTGGACGTTAAGCTTTACCACCGCACAAGATAAGTTATAATTGCACTGTTGGTGTCGGTAATGCAGACGGGTTAAGAAGCTAAGTTTGTCTAAATTCTATTTGTCAAAATCCAATTTAGACACTACTGCTGCAGCTTCCGGCTCCAAATGCAATAAATTTCGGCAATTAATTTTTATTTGATTTCTGCAAGTTTACTGCTGAAGAGGAAATGATTGTTACTTTAAACATATCCGCATATAAAAAACAAAAATTAACAAATCAAATTATGATCACTAAGCAAGAAATACATAGAGAAATCAAACAGTACAAAATAGTACTGTCATAAAAACGGCTGAGCCTGGAACCCCAGAGCATCCGAACGAAATGTCTAGAACCCCAGAGTGCGTTCGGCTTTTTCGAGTTCGAAGCATTCTTTCGAAACCGAGCACAACAAGAATTCACTTTTCAGTGCCAGATCGACCGTGGAACGATGAGCAGGGCTGCGATTCTTTGCGCTGTGCTCTTGTTTTTGTGTATGTGTGTATATAAGTACAAGCGCTCGCACGTTTGTATGCGTGTGCACATTTCTGCATGCACCCTGCAGTACCGCGTGTCATCAATAGGCCACTGTCATCAACGCGTCGACTGCGACTTCTACCGAGGCGACGCTCTGCCGACTGCGACTTCTACCGAGTCGACCCTCTGCCGACTGCGACTTCTACTACGACGCTATGCCCACGATACAGTTACGGCGATAGTCTAGACGGCAGTCGTCGGCAGTACCATGGCCCGGCCGTTGAGAAATTTGTTGATGAAACATCGATGAATTGTTGATGAAACATCGATGAATTGATGATGACTTTGTTGATGAATTGTTAATGAATCATCGATTAATTGTTGATGAATTTTTATTGATGACAGCCTAGGATATGCCCATGTTAATTAAATCACCAGTTTGTATGGCCTGCCATCGATGAATCATCAACAGCACCCCCTTGACTGTCGATGAAACGTTGACGAATTACTGATGACAGGTACTGCAGGGTGCATACAGAAATTTGCACACGCATACAAACGTGAGAGCGCCTATACACATATACACACATACACAGAAATGATAGCGCAGCGCAAAGAAACGCCACTGAAAACTAAATTCTTGTTGTGCTCGGTTTCGAACGAGTGCTTTGAACTCGAAAAAGCCGGAGGTTGGGGGGTTAGACATTTCGTTCGGGTGCTCTGGGGTTCCAGGCTCAGCCGTTTTTATAATAGTACTTTTTTGTATTGTTTGACTTCTCTATCTATTTCTTGCTTAGTGTTATGATTTAAATTGGTTCCTTAATTCAAAAGTTCAATTTAAATCCATAGGGGAAAAAAATATAACTATTCTCCACATTTTCGAAAATATATCAGAATATATCCAACCGTTTTAAATAGGCAGTGTGATCCCGCTACCAAACTGGTTTCCAGTGAGCTACCTATCCCTCTCTCTTAGAAGTTCCAGTCAAAGAACTTTCCAGCCCTATGCTATGCTTAAGTTTCTTGTACTTAGTTATAATTTACTAACGATCGAATAAGCATGCGACGCTTGACGCTCAAAACCCCGAAAAGTTGTCGTTTTTTTTTATCGAGTGCATTTCAGCTTAACGCCACCCCTTCCAAAACAATTTCTTTGCAATCTTCAAAAAACTTGGAATACATTAACTAGGCAACATTAATTTTGTTAATTAATTTTTTGTCTATATTTACTGAATTGTTGTGAAAAAAGGGAGAGAAAGAAATGACAAAACATAACTTAAGATGTTAAATTTACTTGCATTATAGTAATTAAAATGTGTATTTAAATTTAAATCCAACGAAAAAAGGGATTGAGTACCGGGTATATATAGGTCGAAGATACTTAATTGCAGCTTTCATACTTGGTTAATTGTACTTTTCCGTAGGGAATGTTATAATAATTATTTAAGCACCAGATAGAGGGTATACGGGAGTCAAAACACTATATTACTAAGAAGAAATTTATTTAAAAATAACATGAACTTACTGTGCTATCATTTTCTACAATACACAGGAACACAACGTCTTCCCTCAGGAGTCTAACAGCAGCATGGAGTGGATATTTTGTTTTATTTTTAAGCATTTTATACAATAAAGGTCCGGACATATGCTCAAAGTCTTGCGTTGTTAAATCGTCCCAGTATGTTGATATTAAACTAGAGCAATATTCCAAAAGTGTTGTTGCAGATACTTCTTCTGCAACACAATAAAATCGTACGCAGGATCTTACACCAACTGATGTAATTAATGTCCGTTCACACAATCCTAAAAGAGCTGGCAAGCCAAACCGATGTGAAGCTTTTAGTACATCTAAAGTCAATCCGTCATGATGAAAATCAATGAGATCAGTATAAATCCAGCGCAATAGAGCTAAAACGACATCTTCTTTTAAATCGCTCCAGTCCAACTCTTTCACTTTGTCCAAGACATCAGCGCGCCATTTATCTGACCGAGCATGAAGAATAATCTTATGAGCGGGAAAGACTTTTGACTGTGTTCGAATGTTAATATCGGAATAAGTTTCATGTCCAAATAGAGATGAAACTGTTAATGACAATCGGGATACAAAACTGTTGAGCTCTCCAGGGTTATCTTCGTTCGTTGCTGCAATAATTGCGTTATACTTCCGCTCTAGTTCCGAATAACTACGCTGTAATTTTGTAAACTTATCCTTCAGTAACATTAAATTCTGTTCTAATTGTTTAACAGAAGCTTCATTTTCACCTGAAATAGAAGAATGTTTTAAATAAGTATATTTTTTCTAATGGATTACGTTTATGACAGAGGTTACCTTATTAATATTACAAACAAACAAAATCTATGGTTTACGGCACTCTTGATAAAATGTAAATAAATTTGCAAGTAAAAATTCCTATTGATACATTCGCTATCGTGTAATATCTGAAGCAACATGAATTATTTTTCACTATACCTCCAAAAAAATCAATGTAATCTTTCCAAGTGAACGGACGTGTTTTTTTCTTGCGCTCTCGTTCTGTATTAAAATTTGAATTTAACCACCGCACTATGGGCCAGGAAGTTCATATTTTGGCCAAAACTCTGTAACTTCTAAAATAAATTTTTTAGAGACGTGAAATTTGGCATGCACATTCTCAAAACATTGAATTTTATGTGTTCAAAAATTAGTAATAGAAAATATTTTTTTTTTCATGAAAATAATCCCTACCAAAGTTGAAAAATATTTCCTTTTTTTTTGTTTTTCATAAAAAATAAAAAACCAGCAATTCGATTTGGAACTCACTTTACAGAAATGAGTATTTAGATAATATTTATTAGAAAAAAATATATTTGTTGCATTAAATGCAGTAGTTTTTTAGTTTTAAGCCCCTTAAGTTCAAATTTCTAGTCTCAATTACATGAACGTCTTTGAAGCAATCTACCGCAATTTTTGTTTTTTACTTCCAATATGGTCTCTATTACAACAAAAACAAAAAAAAAGTAGTTTTTAAACCAATAATTTTTTTAAGTTTTCACCAAAAAAATCATTTTTATAGATGCTTGTAAAATGTGGCACTAAAAGTATGCCACAAATTTTTTAAATTGTACTTTAGCTTGTCAATGCTTGCAATATATTATTTCTTGCCTGCCTTTGGGCAGTATTATAAAGACTTTTTTTTAATAATATAAGTTTAGAAATTTAATTTTGGTATAAAAAACCTCAGAGTGCGAATTTGGGACAGCTTATACGTAAAAGCGAAATATTCAAAGTTATTTTTAAAATTTTTTTCAATTTGATCGGAGGTGGTACGTCGAGGTACCCTAAGTTTGAAATCACAACTTGTGAAAAATGGGTTAAAAACTGTGTTCTTTTTAAATTTGTTTGTAAAATAATAAGTGTAATATATAAAAAACATTTTTTTTTTAAATTTTGGGTTCTTTTAGTTACATTAAAAGCATTTCGATGTGACTATAGCTGCCCGCATAGGGGCAGGACATTTTTATTTTTGCCAATAAAATGAAAAAATTAAACGCAAATATCCACTTTGGTTAGCTGCCATCTCGTACCCATTGAATAGAGAGTAGTAAAATGTTGAAGAAATATAGCTTAATCTATCCTCTTTATAATGCAATTGTTTTTTTTCTCATTTTCTTAAAACCATTTTTGACCCTTTTGGCCAAAATCCGGGCCGCCTGGCCCATAGTGCACCGGGGTTAACATAAATTTTCTAATTTGTATTTATAACTTCCCGTCTACTTCGCGTGTGCATGCAGCTATTCTAATTTGTGTATATAATTGGTTTTATTTTCCAATTTAGTTGTGCTGCTAGTGCTAGCTTTAGCATATTTTGCATTCCTTTTGTGCCTTCTTCGTCTAGCTTTTGTTTGCGCCGTCGCAACAGCTAAACGATTTATCTACTTATCTCCCACGCTCTTCCACTCTCTCGCTTTAGCTGTGCCGCTGCACTTCTTATCTTATCCGATCTCATTCGCTCTCCCGCTCTCTCGCTCTCTCTGTGACTCTTCACTTCTTTCTTCATATCTCTGTTGTTATTTTTTCCAAGTACAAGTACAGTGGTAAGTCCTTATAATGTCCGGAAATATTGTCTGTTTCGTCAAAACCTGCAAAAAGGCAATTGCTGCAGGTGACGTTACAATCGGCTGCTGGCTGTGCGACAACGTCATGCACGCCAAGTGTATTGGAGTTGCAGCTCGGACGGTGGACGATGTAAAAAAAACATCGGCCTGCGTTACTGTTGTGAGGCCTGTCGCGATGTAGAAAGGGAGATGATGTCTTTCATGCGGCAAACCAAAAGCGGTTTTAACGCGGCATTTTAACGAGTTTTCGTAAAACTCTTGCTATGTTCTTGGCGCTGGACACCCAATTTAATAGCCTTACGCTATTAAATGAGTCTCTTAGGCGCAAAAAAACTGCTATTGGTGGGCAGCATGTAGACGGACCCCAACTACCTGCAACCTCTCAGCAGCAGCCTCCCACGGTACAGCCCTCGACCTCAGCATTAATTCCAAGAGTGTTGAGATCGAGCGCTAGAAAAGATTCGGTACCCGAACGTGCAGCGGGAGTGGTGATTTCTGTGTTGTCCCATGGGGGGTCGCAAATATTGACCCCTCAAAGTCCCGTATATAATGATATATCTGCCCAGGGTGTTAGGCCCGTAATACCGGCCGACAATGGCACGGCAGATAACCAATTACCTGTTCCTACAAACCTCCATTCTAGGAACTTCCTATTTATTGGAACCACCTTTTCGCTTTTCAGATAGTTTGCAGTAGACTTTTGAATTGGGACCAGTTGGTAGTCCTAGGTGATTTTAATATCCCTGGGGCTATTCAGTCCTCAAATAAATCCAAGAATACTCTCCATACACCTACTCAACATGACTTTATCGCTGGCTTGTTCGAAATTTCGCTGTCTCAAGTCAACCATCTACGAAATTCCTTACAGCGCTTGCTCGATCTTTGTTTTGCCTCAGATCAGGCGTGAGTCAGCTTAGCAGGGTATCGCCTCTGACGCAACCCGAAAATCTAGGCTGTATGCTAAATTTAAAATCACCGGTTCTTAATCTGCCTTTTTATCTTATTTATCAGCTTGCACAAGCTTTACCGTGCTGAACGCGCAGTGTTGTAAAAAGTATTTGACTCGTTGCAGGCTCCAGTTTTGTCAGGACCCAAAACAGTTTTTTAATTTTGTTAACACTAAAGTAAGCCTAACACACATCCTTCCTCACTGTCATTTAAAAATACTACTACAAATAATGATCAGGCAATAGCCGATCTATTTTTGCAGTTTTTCTTCATACCCAAATCAAATTTAATTTCCAGTCCTAGCCTAAACGAAAGCTCTCTTCATTTAGATCTTCATCGTGTCAAGCCAGTTTATTCGCCAGGTCCCGACGGTATTCCTGGCTGTGTGCTCACCTTCTGAAGTTGCTTTCTTTATCGTTAGTAATCTTCCATTTTCCCCTTATTTGGAAGGAATCTTTATTCCTCTCCACAAAAAAGGTAGTGAATCGGATGCCAACAATTAAAGAGGTCTCTAAGTTGTCGGCCATACCTAAATTATTTGAAAACATTATCACCCCTCACTTACAGCACCTTTGTAGATCGGGTATTTCTCCATGTCAACATGGTTTTATTAAGCGAAGATCAACAACAACAAATTTTTTGGAGCTCTCTTCCTATATTATAAAGGGCTTCCATAATAATTGTCAGACAGATGTAATCTATACTGATTTCAGTAAAGCATTTGACTCTGTTAACCATTCTCTCCTCGTTAGAAAACTCGATTCAATGGGTTTTCCAAGTGATCTTCTTAATTGGATCTCAAGTTATTTCAATGGAGTCCCGCAAGGAAGCCATTTGGGACCCTTATTGTTTACATTATTGATAAATGACCTGCCCGAAGTCTTGACTAACTCCAGAGTACTTATGTACGCGGATGACGTCAAGCTTTGTGAGCAATACAATAACGTTGCCTGCCAGTCGGATTTACAAACAGATCTTAATAATTTTCAAACTTGGTGCCGTGTAAACTTATTAAACTTAAATGGCTCGAAATGCAAGCTAATGATATTCTCCCGTGTCGTGCCTAAGCTTGCTACTTACACGCTGAACTGCTGCTCTTTGGAAAGAATCAATTCTGTTGATGATTTGGGCGTCCGCTTGGACCCAAAACTTTACTTTATTGATCATATTTCGTCTATGGTGAATAGAGCCAGGGGTGTTCTTGGTTTTATTAAACGGTGTTAGAAGGAATTCAATGACCCCTATGTTACTAAATCCTTATATACTTCTTTAGTTCGTCCTATCTTAGAATATGGATGCTGCGTATAGAGCTCTTAGTATGGCGTCCATAGTAAACGCATTGAGTCGGTTCAAAAGAACTTTTTACTTTTCGCTCTACGCGGTTTAAATTGGGATGCAAACCAAAGATTACCTTCCTACTCTAATAGACTCTTATTAATAAACTTGCCGTACTTAGCCAATCGTAGAACGATGCTAGGGATAACCTTTATTTTTAACCTTATCCATGGTGATGTGGAAAGTGCTGACTTGTTGAGTCAGCTTAATTTCCATGTACCATGTAGAACTACTAGATCCTATATCCCATTAGTGTTGCGCCACTGTAGAACCTCCTTTGAACTGCATGAACCTTTTAGAGTGCTATGTGCAAATTATAATGATTTGTACACACTAATCTTTAACGTAGATACACTTCCCAAATTAAAATTTTTAATACTAACACACTTAGTAAGCATGCAAGCTAACAATCTGGCAGCACGCCGGTAGTCAATTTCCTCCTATTCTGTCCTATATTTTCCATCGCGCCTACTAACACCTAAGCCAAACAGGCACTTGCCTGGTGTCATACGGGCCACTTGAATGTAATGACCTTAGTGCATCAACATCCAAGATAAGATAAGTAATTTGTGGATTTAAATTTATCAATAGCCAACTTAAATTTCTATATATATATTTTTATATACCTGCCGGATTTTCGTTTTACACTGATTTTTTTTTGTATAAAACTTTAAAGCAACTGACGTTTTCAAAATCGGTGCCCCTCATAACTTTAAAACTCCTGAACTGATCCTTTTGAAATTTATTACTCTATTTGTGTACAAATTTTTCGAGGTAACGATATCGAGTTTTTATACCCTTGTAGATAGAACTTCGATGACTAGGAATCCATACAATAAAAATTATATATATTTATGTTAAATAACAATGAAGTAATACCTGCTTTGATTTCATTCACCTATACATATTATATTTGCAGTTTTACTTTCACAGATTTGTATTTTTGCTCCACATCTAACGATCGTTTGTATGCCACCTACATGTATGTGATTTAGTCGTCTGATTTTCATAAAATTTGACACGAAGTTTAAGACTGATATAAAATGGCTAAATCTCAAATTTAATGAAAATCTGCTGAAAATTAAAAACGTTATAATTTTTAATTGTATTCATTTCTTGATCGTTCCTATGGCAGCTATATGATATAGTAGTCCGATCTGGCCCGTTCCGACATATATACGAGAGAGGGTATATAGAAGACTAACTACAAAGTTTCATTCAGATAGTTTAAAAACTGAAGAAAAACTGAGACTAGTTTGCGTAGAAACGGACAGACGGACATGGCTAGATCGACTTTTGACTGAAATTATAATACCCTGCAAGGGTATAAAAATTGTCTTGTTTTACAATAAAATTATGCAATGCTTATGTATTAGATGATGTATTCCTCTGCTTTTTCAATTAAGTTGCCGGATATTAGCAGTTTCGGCCAGTAGTGCGAAAAACATACATGGTAAACAAAATAACAAATTAACAACTTAAATATAAGATATATATATATATATATAAATATATAAATATATAAATATATAAATATATAAATATATATATATACTAGCTGTACCCTGCCACGTTTCTCTGTGGCATATTGTGGTTAAGAGGGCACTTCTGAATACATCAATGTTCCGGCAAAATCATCTTCCTGGCATAAGGTGAAGAAGGCAGTCAGAGTTGTCGCTGGCGGATTCAGGACTCTTTCTTGCACATTTCTTTCTGTGAAATAGATACGTTGACCATTCTCCAAAAAGACTGCCAAGTGAACTAAAGCTGGATAGCGTTCATGAATGGGGAACGAACAAATTCTCCATGCAACCTCGTTGCTGCTTATGTATCTTCCAGCCTGGTATTGAGATATTTCATCGACAACTCGTACTGCATTGCTGTCACCATTTTCTGCCTGAACACCAAAAACTGCCATATCGCTGCCTTTATTCACGTACTTGCAGATATATTTAATCGATTTCACGGAATTGCAATATTCTACGTTGATGTGCGCTTTGTATGATTTTGACAATAGTGGTGAACCACCCAACGATTGTCTACCTCAATATCACCAATTCTCATGTTTAAAGTTTTGACAATAGTGGTGAACCACCCAACGATTGTCTACCTCAATATCACCAATTCTCATGTTTAAAGTTGCCGAAGTCCCTCCATCTTCAGTTGACCGTCTCCTATACAGAGGATATCCATCTTCCCCTGTTACGGTGTTGGCTGTAAATGCTCGAGGATATCGCTTGAAACACTTCCCGTCTACCATGCTTGGTGAACTTCGGTTGAGGGTACCACATGGGCCATGGATCATGTTCTTGATGACAACTGCATGCAAATCTGTATCAACCTCTGCCCGTGGAATCTCAGCGCATATCACATTGTCAATTTCGTCTGGAGTAATTTTATCATACAGCCAAATCAGTATGTGCGCATGCGGCAATCCTCTCTTCTGCCATTCTACTGAATACATCCAGCACCGCACAGATCCAAAAACTCCATGTTTCACAATGAAATCCATCAGTGACTTGAGCTTTTGTCTAAAAACACGGGCTGTGATGTCATGCCTATCCCTATATGATTGTCCAGGAAATAACAGCTGTACTATCTCGTCCCAAGCTGGATTGCATGTGAAGGTGATAAATAAGTCTGGACGGCCGTAGCAACGAACATATGCCTGGGCATCTTGAGCATATTCATGCATGTGGCGTGGACTACCTATGTATGAGGATGGCAAAATCGTGAGCTTTCCAACGTTGGTTGTATTACGGTCATTCATCACAGCATCCCGCAAATGGATATATTCCTCGGACCGAAGTTTCTTCTGATTCAATCGGAGGAACAGCAAACGTTGTTTCAATTTTTGCATACATATCGACAATGTACTGATGAAACAACTGACGACATTTCAATATATGATTGCAATCGGTCCTCCGAACCATTAACCTGTATGAGTTTCTTACTGAACCTGAACAAAAAATAAAATTTGTATCTCCAATTTCTTCTTTCAATATGTTTTTAATGTTTGACAGGAAATGCTTTGATTTGCTTGTAGAGGGCGCAGTAGTAGGGGCACGGGAAACGCTAAAAAAATAGATATATTCGCAACCGCAGATAAGCTATCAACATCAAAAGTAGTCAATAACCGAGCTGGAACCTCAACGCATGTTCTCTAAAAATTTGGGCATAAACGGTTCAGAACTTTTCAAGTTTCTTCTTTCAATATGGTTTGAATGTTTGACAGGAAATGCTTTGATTCAGCTAGCTGCCTGTAGATGGCGCAGCAGTAGGGGCACTTGGAATCGCAAAAAAAAATAGATATATTCGCCACCGCAGATAAGCTATCAACATCAAAAGTAGTCAATAACCGAGCTGGAACCTCAACGCATGTTGTGCCAAAATTTGGGCTTAAACGGTTCAGAACTTTTCGAGTCTATGAAGGATGTAGACACGAACAGAGCATTTTTATATATATAGATATATATACTAGCCGGCCCGTCCCTGCTTCGCACGGGAATTAAACATTACATTTAGATTAGTCAATTTTAACACATTCATAATAATAATAATAATATGACACATATTCATCCTTTTTTTTCAATTATTGAGTTCATTACATTTATTTAGTTAGTGCTTCTCTGTAAACAATATTTGATGTTGTTTTATTTTGTGGCAGCAAAATAAATTGATTTTCAGGGGCTCCGACTCGCGATAGACCAACATACAGTTGACCATGAGTAAAACATTTATTTCGCAGATCGATCCCTACTAATTCGAAGGTTTGGCCTTGGGACTTGTTAATTGTTAATGCGAAAGATGTTTTTACCGGAAATTGAAGCCGTTTAAATGGGATTGGCAGATCAGTTGGGATCATCGGTATCCTCGGTATATAAGCTAGTTGACCACTTGCTGGGCCAGTGATAATATTTGCTACTATTAAATTGTCCTTTAACTCCTTAATAAGCAGCCTCGTCCCATTACACATGCTCGGAGGGTTTAAATTTTTTAAAAGCATGATTGGGATTCCTATTTTTAACGTCAATTCATGGGGTGGCAGTCCAGAAGGGTTCAACGAATTTAAAAATTCCTGTGGATAATGGACTGCATCTTCAATATTCGTTGTTTTTGTTTGGCCGGGGACTTTTTGAACAATCAGATTATTTATTTCATTGACAGTATCATTCTTAGGTGATACTATAGCCCGAGAACACAGCCAATGGAAGTCTCTTTCGTGCAAATTCTCGATATCAGGGTATACAGAATCTATTAAATTTTCCAAATTATCGAGTATTTGGCCTAGAGACTCATCCAGAAGAATGTCACATTGACCGCTTAAATTTGGAGTTGGAAAAATTCCTTCCCCAAGTTTTAGCAGTTGCTGTGGGAAATCGCTATCAGTGATTCCATGAAGATGAGCTCTCATATTTGTCCTTAATTTTAACGTTTCAATCGTAGTCCATATGGGAGACGATTTCAAGCATGCCTTGATGATTTCTGCTCGCGTGCCTCTGTTAATAACGGGTAGAGTCTGTCGAAAATCTTCAGCAAATACAAAAGTAATCCCGCCCATGACTGCAGAGGAGTTCCTTAGATCCTGTAAGGTTCTGTTCACGGCCTCTATATGTGCTCTATGGCTCATCGTGCATTCGTCCCACATAATCAATGAGGCGTCTTGTAGTAATTTACCAATTGGTCCATTTTTGCGGATTGAACATGTAGATTGTTGTTCAAGATTGACGGATAGTGGAAGTTTAAAAGTAGAATGAGCAGTTTTGCCATCCTTCAAGAGAGTTGCAGCATTCATCACAGCATCCCGCAAATGGATATATTCCTCGGACCGAAGTTTCGTCTGATTCAATCTAAGAGGCCTGACAGACCTGATTCATCCGGCCAATAACGACATTCGATTCGAGCTGTAATCAATAGTTGGATTATATCTGATCTTCTGCAAGCTGTAAACGCGCTTCAGCTACCCTTGCCCTGTCGCGTTCATTATTTTGAGAGTGAATCAAATCGATTGCTGCAGAACGCGACTGTCTAACTCTTAATCGTTTTCTCTCAAGCCTATCTGCTCGTCTTTCTGCTGATTCTTCCTTGTGCATCTGCATTGCTCTCAGCCGCTCAGTCTCTCGGATGGAGGCCCGTTCTTCGTCAGTTATATTCGTAATCTTACGTCTTTTTGCTTCTGTATTACGATTCCGACGACCCAAACTCTACTTCTTGGGTGGCAGGACTTCGTTTCTTACTGAACCTGAACAAAAAAATAAAATTTTTATCTCCAATTCCTTATTTCAATATGTTTTGAATGTTTGACAGGAAATGCTTTGGCTGCCTGTAGAGGGCGGTAGATGTAAGGTAGTTTTTTTATATTTTTTTCACACCTTGGATTACGTTATCGTAATTTTAGTAAGGATGCCTATTTTTTTTTTAAATGAAATATAGCCTATGACACTCAGGAATGATGTAGCTTTCCAACAGTGAAAGAATTTTTCAAATCTGCCAAGTACTTTCGGAGCCTATTCAAATCATACAAACAAACTTACATTACCTCTTTATATAATAGTATAGAAGTATAGATATATATATTCTTGAATATAATATAACTTTATGACTGGTGTCATAAAGTTTCTCTCACTGTAAAGTATGTATATTGTACACCAAAACACTACAGTTTTAGACAACACATCAATTTTGGTGTACTCATTAAACGCTGTACAACTATGAAGTGAGTAAAAACCCAGTCTGACAATACAGGCAATATTACCTTATTCATTCAAGCTTTGGGTTCATTCATATTTTTAGTTTGTATACCCTTGCCGCTCACTATTGCAGAATTGATAAATATAATAAAACAAACCAACAAAACTTAACAAGAAAAAAATTTTTATTTAAAAACAACGAAATTTTGCAGTTTTTCTTAGGCTCTTATATAAGATACTAGTCCTATGGCAGCCATAAGATATTGTAATCGATTTTATGTTTATACACATATTGGAAAAAAAATTAATGTGAGCTTTCATTACGTTTACCTAAACATTTTATATTTAAAATTTTACATTTCCCCATACATTTACCGAACGTTCCTATATATACTTATGTAAATCAGAAACGAAAAATAACTTAATGAGCAAGACAACAAAGTCTTCTGCGCATGTACAAATCTGTGTATGTAAAATTGCACACGCAATTTCATATTTCACTCAAACTCATAAAGCAAGTTTTGCAAGGGAGCGGTAATTAAATTTATTTAAAAAAAAAACACTGAAAAGGAAGGGGGCGATCCTGCCGCTAAAGATCCTGTATTGGAAAATAGCTCCCGCGACGCAGTCAGAAAATATATAACCCGTAGTGGTTAAATCATAAGTCGGGGCGTCGTGGAGCTCGAATAATTGGTTCCGCTTTATTACGCATCATACATAGTACTAATTATAGTAGTATTAAGCTAAGCTTAACAGTGCGAGAGCGGGCCCGAGAAGTGGAGCGCGAACTAGCCGTCACTCAGCTCGCTTAGCAGCGAGCGAAGCTCGTGAACTCGGGAGCGGGCGGAGCGAGTGGACGAAGGCCGTGGAGTGGCTGAGGAGGGCCGGGGAGAGGCGCAGGACCCTAGAGGTGGCGTCAACGTCGGTAGCGGATGAAGTTCGGTGGCAACCTCGGAATCGGTTGGATTAGACCTCTGATCAGAGCGTTCGCGTGGTGCGAAGCGGTGGCCATCTTCTCGAAGAGGACTGGAAAAAATGTATCATTTAGAGGAGCGGTCAATAAATAACGCGAATTGGGAGCACGGAGTCATCCGATGCTGCGATAGGGGTGCGGGAACTGGACTTCCAGGCATATGCAGGAGCGTGTGGTGATGCTGATTGCACGTCTTGCATCGGTCACCACTGCGGCACCTGTAAGGCAGGAGTGGACACTGGGGCAATCCCGCTGCTGATGGCCTCGTGCCAAACAATTCAAACAGAGTTGCTTTCTTCGGATGATATTTGACCTCTCGACTAAGGTCATTTTAAGGAAACGGGGACATTTTCGCAGGGGGTGGATTTCCCTGGAATATAGGTCACACCTTCTGGGTCTGGGTGTTCGAGTCACTCTGAAGTCGAAAGAATGAAGCCGTGGCGCTGGGGCCCTCGGAGTCGACAATTTTGGCGGAAAATGCCTTGAGTTGGTAGGCGTAACGTCGTCGATGGCCTCCATCGTACGATGGCGTTCGGTCAGAAACGTGTCTAGCTCGTTCCAAGTTGGAATTTTGTCCTTATTGTGGATAGATTGCTTCCACATGGAGAGCGTGAGCTTGGGGAGCTTCGAGGAAACCATGTACACCAGGAGGCAGTCCCAGGCTTCGACCTGAATGGCGGTCATCTCTAATGCCGCTAGACAACTCTGGATAGTGCCTTGCAGCTCCCTTAGCGCGCTGCCGGACTCTTGGGGGATAGCCTGGATGTTGAAAAGGATTTTCAACTGGCTGTTGACCAACAACCGCCGGTTCTCGAAGCGGTCGGTGAGGCTTTGCCAAGCTGCGACGAACCCCTCATTGGTAAGCGGGGCTTTGGAAACAATGGCGTGCGCTTCGCCAGTTTTCTTGGATAGTAGGTGGAACAATTTCTCCACCGGGGTAAGACGCGAGCTGTGAATATAAACCGCCGTAAAAAGGTCTCTGAATGTGGGCCACCGAAGACAGTCACCAGCGAAAGTTTCGGTGTCCACCGGTGGCAGGCGACAACCAGCCGACTCCGGAACGGACGTGTTTCGGGAAATCGGCACGGACTGGGAAGTGCCCTTTTCCATCAACTCTTGGAGGTCGGCACTACATCTTTCGTAGACCGAGAAACAATGCTCATATCTGGACTGGAGCATTATCCCGATGGTGGTACTCTCACCGGATGCCGATATAAGTTCACAACAAATATCGTAATCCCTTTCGACCTTTTCCCACAGTGCGCGAACCTGATCGCGACGCACTTTACACGTGGAAGGAGAGGGCTGGGTGGTTTCTGGGGCGTCTAGAGGTTGGATCTTTGCCTCGAATTGACTTGTCGTGGCACGAAACTTCCGCAACGCAATGTCGATGGCGGTTTGAGCCATTTTTGTAGTCGACCGAGTGAGCCTTGACGATGGAGCTGGGCTAGTATTTAAAGCTGTTTGCTCTTGAGCGGACAGCAGTGGACTTTCAGTTAAGCGGAGAGAGTCGCGGAGATGCGGACTGGGATCTTCCCAAACGGATTGACGGAATCGGCCGTAATTAAAATACAGGATTAATTTTTATTTTAATTTGACCTTACAATTCTTTTGTATTTCGGAATATATATATATATATATCTGTGAGTGGTAGTTCGGGTTAGTATTGAATAGTAGTGAATTTGCAAATTGAAATCCTTGTATTTTTTCTTAATATTCAATATATTTCGGACAAGGAGGTTTGCTTATATTTTGCTTAGAAAATTGGTCACGAAATGTGGATGGATCCCGTAATAAATTAAATACGGATTTAGGAATGTATTGGTCGGACATAATTAATTGTTGCCAAATTTATTCATCATGGATCCGAAATGGTCGAAATAAACCTTTGGCTTTTGTTTGAGAGAAAACTCAGTGGGTCATGCCGCCGGCAAAGCAGTGATGAGTGAGGAACCCAAAGAACTTAAGGGCAACAACAACACAGCCGTTGCGGCGGTTAAATTGAAGACAATTAAAAAAAACACTTTCGTTTGAGTTTGAGTTTCGCTGCCCAGCTCAGAATAGTGCGAAACTTACCCATAATATGTATGTATGTAGATTGTGGAAATCGATGCTCAGCGCAGAATAGCGCGAAGCTTGCCCAATATTTATGTATGTAAATATGTAAGGTTTGTATTGGCACAGTGGAGCGTCGAGAAGTGGACTGTATTGAATTGTGCGAACAGAAAAAATGTGAATGGATACAGCACAAAAATTTGCGAAAATATCGTGACAGCGGCGGACTGTTCGGCGAGCAGAGTGAATTCCCGCAACAGGCGCACACCGGCTGGCCGATATTAATTATGCCTTTCTTTTTGAAACACAATTTCACTGTTCACGGAGAACTTTTTTTTGTACCGAAATATTAGCGCGCGAAGAGCCGACTTGCGTGAGTGCAAGAGCGGCAAAGCTTTGAAAACTCGGTGGGCAGAGGCGTCGCCGCGAAGAGCCTCCTGACGTGAACACATACCAAAAATAAAAGATACTTAAATTTTTTTTTTCAGGGTTTAACTTTCTAGCAGATCTAAAGTGAAATTTTAAAGTCACAATGTTACTCAATGTACCATGAGCAGTCTCTCTGTGCGAGCGTCACTTTGTATCGGTCAACAGCTCATCGTAAAACGCTCAACCGAAAACCAAAACGAAGAGAATAGAAGTCGACTGCTCAGAACGAGAACGAGAGCGTAGGGAAAATAAATTATAGTTTAAAAAAACACGCTTTTTTAAATACCCGAACTAATAAGAAAAATGTAATTCCTAATTGCAAACAAAATTATTAAATTCAGAGCAATAGAATATAAACAAGATCACTAAATTCAGAGTTAAAAGCGTGGGGTGCATCTATAATCAATGTTACAATTATTCTAAGGGCAACAATCTGTAAGGGGAGAATTATGAAAATATAGAA
Source organism: Drosophila serrata (assembly GCF_035046125.1). Lineage (NCBI taxonomy): Eukaryota > Metazoa > Arthropoda > Insecta > Diptera > Drosophilidae > Drosophila > Drosophila serrata. The sequence continues at coordinate 71,423 of NW_028257189.1, read as the reverse complement.
AAATCTTACAAATAACAGTTTCACCAAAGAGTGTATAGAGTGGAAGATTTGTAACGCCATACGATTTTTTTGCACACAATTTTTTCGTGGTGGCTTTTGAACTGGCTCCAGGCTCTCTCACCAGCGAGAGAGCGCTCTAGAGCCAGCCGCTCTCTCGTGCCAGAAGCACTCTCACGCATACAGCGATGTTTTCGTGCTGCCCTGCAGTACCGCGTGTCATCAATAGCCTGTCATCAACCCGTCACAAACGCGCCGACTGCGACTTCTATAGAGTAGACGCTCTGTCGACTGCGACTTCTACCGAGTCGACGCTCTGCCGACTGCGACTTCTATAAAGTCGACGCTCTGCCGACTGCGACTTGTACGGAGCCTACGATCTTATGTTGCCATGGTGATTGTCTCTCTCACTGCCTCACTCACTCTTCAAACGAGCGAGATGAGCCAAAAGCAAATAAGTTAACAATTAAAATCGAACCAACTGTTTCGCACCCTAGAAATTTAGCATTTCTATGTGTATAATATATTATCATGAACAATTATAATGATAGTATTAGAAAAAAATATTCTTTAAATATAAAACGGGAATGAAAAAATAATTGCATATCGAATACATAGTTTGAGTTGCAATAACATTTTAAGTAACTTGTTGCCTAGTCGGATATATCCTTCATACCCTGTTTCCAATGGAAGCAGAACACTCGGACACAAGTTAGCCAAACGGGACTTTGTGAAACGAAACGAACAATAAGAGAAAAAAAACGGACTTGAGGATCCGTTTTTCCGGATCGTTGTTCGTTTTGTTGTTGGAGGTACGGTCCTTTTTTCCTTTCCTTTTTTCGTGTTTTCACTTGCAGTTAAATAGTAAGCTAAGTAAGGAGTGTGCGCAGGCCAAATTAAAAAAAAAATACATAATAATACATATACATATTCTGTCCAGTTTTCAATAATTGAAATTATATATCAGGTGAGTTTTTATTTAAAGATTTAAAAAAGTTTACTTTCGTATCAATTCTGTCTTCTATTTTGTGTACATCTTCCCCTCCTCCCACTTCGTGTCTGCATGCAGCTATTGTACTTAGAGTACAACATCGATGGTGCGAAGTGTAAGAAAATGCTTTGAGACCATAAGAAGTTCTACTCAGCACTCTTCGGTAATTATTTATTTTTATTTAGATTTTGATTTCGATTTATTTTCCATATTTTCCTTATTCAGATGCAATAAGTCAAGTTGATGCAACGGAGCCAGCTGCCAAATTCTGAGGCACAACACAAAAAAAGGAAAAGGGATGATGGCGTTTTAGAATGCGGTCCGAGCGTTTTCCAGTACCTCAATACTTAATTTTTCATGTTTATTATTATTATTTTATTATTATTATAATAATTATTATTATTTTTAATTTATTTTGTATTTTTATTATTTAACGTATAATTTTAATTTTATTATGTTACTTTTTAATAGAATATGAAAAAAGTGAATAAATTGAAATATGAAATCCCTTAATTATGTTTTGTAATTGATTTATTGTTGATGATTCATTGATGAATTGTTGATGAATTGACGATGAATTCTTGATGAAACATCGATTAATTGATGATGAAACATCGATGTTTCATCGATGTGTCATCAACACAACATTGATGAATCATCGATGAATTGATGAAATGTTGACGAAACATCTACATATGTGTCATCAACAAAACATCGATGAATTGATGATAAATTGTTGATGAAACATCGATGAATTGATGATGAAACATCGATGTTTCATTGATGTTTCATCGATGTGCCAACAATACATCGATGAATTAATGATGAATCATCGATTTATTGTTGATATTGATGACAGCCTAGGACATGCCCATGTTAAATTCATCAACAGTTAGTATGGCCTGTCATCGATGAATCATTGTCGTTTGAATCAAAAAATTAGCCTCATATTGCAAAACGAATGTATGGCCGTGAGGCATCTTATAAGTTATAAAGTCTTTGGTTGAACCTAAAGCCTTAGTTTTATATCCATTTTCAACAAAAGTAAAAAAGGACAGAGCTTTTCTTTACATAACCATGGTTGAGGTTATAAATAAAAGTAATGCGTAGCATAGTTATATGGTTGGCTAAGGAAGGTAAGTTAATTAGAAGTTTCTTAAAAAAGGAAGGTAATCTTTGGTTCACATCCATAATAAACCGTTTAGAGAAAAAGCAAACAAAATTTTTGAACCGATTCAATGCGTTTACTGTGGTCACTGTACTGAGGGCTCCCAACGCAGCATCCATATTCTAAGATAGGACGAACTAAAGAGGTAAATAAGGATTTAGTAACATAGGGGTCATTGAATTCCTTCGACCACCGTTTAATAAATCCAAGGACATTTCTGGCTTTATTCACCACAGCCAAATATGATCATAAAGTCAAGTTTGGGATCCAAGCGGACGCCCAAATCATCAACAGAATTAAATCTTTCCAAAGAGAAGCAGTTAAGCATGTAAGTCGCAAGCTTGCGAACGACACGAGAAAATGTCGTTAGGTTGCATCAAGAGCTGTTTGCGCGGCACCATATTTGGAAGTTATTAAGATCTGTTCGTAAATTTGACTGGCAAGCGCCTTATACTACTGCCATAGGAGTGATCGGAAAATTTTTCCAAAAAAAAAAAGATAACATTTTCAGTTTTCAACAGAATCTGAGATATAGCCAATTTATATAATTCTAAAAATTTGTGTACAATTTTATAAAATTCGAACTACTATATCATATAGCTCCCATAGGAACGATCAAGAAATTAATACAATTAAAAATTTACTTTTTCAGTTTTCAACAAATTTTTATTAAATTGGGGATATAGCCATTTTATATAATTCTACAATTTCGTGTACAACCATTTTGAAAATCGGACGACTATAACATACAGGTGCCATACAAACGATAGTTAGATATAGAAGAAAAATACAAAACTGTGATTGTAAAACTGTAAATATAAGATGTATAGGTAAATGAAATTAATGTAGGTATTATTGCATTGTTTTGTAACATACATATATACATATATATAATTTATATTGTATTGATTCCTAGTGATCGAAGTTCTATCTTCAAGGGTATATAACTGTGGCGTACCGAAGTTAGCTTTCTTTCGTGTTTTTAAATTATTTTATAAATATAATAATGTCTATTGTTTTTTATACACCGAAGTTTTAACAGGACAAAAACTTCTGACACACTTCATAGTTGGCTAAGGGGCTCATATAAAAAACTATATATGGGCAATTCTCCAGAAAGGTCCACCGCCGCAAAAAACTGGTCATGATGATCAAGACTAAGAAAATTTTTCATTTTCTAAAATAAGTTAAAAAAAAATCGATGTCAAACACGCGCAAACGCAAATAATTTTGTTTTTATCAAAAAAAAGGCATAAAAAATGGCATGTTTTGTTTTGATGCCAATCTCTTAAACCGAAGCATTTTGCTTTGCTTTTTGGCTTCTAATATGACATAAAAAACCCAAAGAGTCAATATGAAATGCAAAAGGACATATGCGATTACCAATTGTCGAACAGTTTTAATTTAAATTATCGCTTTCCAAAGTGTCGCGTGCGACCGGGAGTAAAATTGAATTTAAAAAATAACTACTTAATATTATAAAATCAAACAAAATACATTATTAAGAGAATTCATTACGTAATTCATTAAAATTTATTGTACTACAATTTTTCATCACGTTTGGCTGAAATCAGAGCGTAAACTGTTTTTTTGCAAATTTAACTTCTATTTTTGTCGCGTGCGAACGCAGTACATTTTAGTGAATATCTTGAAAACAAACAAGACCTTAGCACCAATTATAGTGCTAACCAAGACCTATACGATTCAATTTTAATAAAATTAAAATTAAGTCTTGGGACATGTGTTTTTTTAGTTTGAATACGTACGAATGTCGCATTCGACACCAGAGAATTGCCCATATATATAGTTATAATTAAAAAATTTTTTCGTTTAATAACATGTAAATAATAACTCGCGAGAAATCTTGACAACTGACTTTGAAAACATAGTTTTGAGAAAAACGCTTTCAAAGTTTTAAAAGACAATAAAAGAGGAACACAAATATTTTTTTAATTATATTAAATCGTCGATTCCTGGGCCTTTAAGTAGAGAACCTGCAGCAGCTGCAATGTCCAAGGCATCTTTTGGCTCCAGTCTTTAAAGAATCCTGGCTTCACGAGTCTCGTTGGCTAACAATAGATGAGCTGCAGCTGCGTTATACCTACTGCGCGCTCAGCTTATACCTGACTTCGAACGTCAACCTTTTCAAATCTGAATTTCTGTAAATGTTAGACGGATCAACAGGAAAATGTAGGAAAATATTCTAGGGATGTTATAGAATGTAAAACCTTCTAGCAGTTGTGACATCAAAATAAGTTTAAAATTTATATTAAGAAACAGGAATAACTAGTTATGTTCATATACATATCACAGAAGAAATAGAAAATTTTTTTAATTTTAATTTTTATATTTGCATTTATACATATTTACGTATGTGAAATTAAGCTTAAACAAGAAAGGAAGCTAACTTCGTCGCACCGAAGTTTATATACATATGTACCTTTGCAGGTAGAACTTCGATCACTAAGAATTTATATAATATAAATTATGTATGTTATATGTTAAAAATTCAGTAATGCCTGCTTTCATTTCATTTAGTTTACATTATTTAACGATCGTTTGTATGGCAGCTATGTACATATGTATGTACATATGTGGATAAATGATAGTTGTCCGATTTTCATAATTTCGAGAATATAAAATGGCATAATATAAAAAATTGCCAATCGTTCCTATGAAAGCTACATTGTATGTACAATATGAAATATGTAGTCGTCTAATCCGGTCCGTTCCGACATATGTATGTACATACATATGTATGTATGTATACAGCAGTAAGAGTATGGAAAAGACTACCCTGCAGTACCAGTCATTAATAATTCATCATCAGTCATGGCGGTATTGTTAATGATTCATCGACGAATGACCATACAAACTGTTGATGAATTTAACATTAGCATGTCCTAGGCTGTCAACAACAATTCATCAATGATTCATCAACAATACATCGATGATTCATCGACAATTCATAAATAAATTCATCAACAATTCATCGATGAATCATAAACAATTCATCAACGGCATGGTACTGCCGACGACTGCCATCTAGACTACTATCGTAACTGCATCGTGGGCAGAGCGTCGAAGTAGAAGTCGCAGTCGGCAGAGCGTCGCCTCGGTAGAAGTCGCAGTCGGCGCGTTGATGACAGTCGATGACATTGGCCTATTGATGACATGCGGTACTGCAGGTTAACTGCAGTCTCATTCAGATACTCAGATATTGCCAGATCGACTCAGCGGCATATGCTGATCAAGAATACATACATATGTATGTATTTATGACTGAAATGATAATACCCTGCAAGGGCATAAAAAGGTCTACATATTTACATACATATATGTAAGCCAGAGTTTTTTGTTTTGTATACATATATGTATATGTATCTACATACATGCTTACATATGGACATATGTATGTACATAAATTGTATTAAAAATGGTCTACACTACAACTGATCATTTTAAACAATAAAATGCGATGTGTGCAAAATACAAATTAATATGCATTACGCAGAAGTTTTTTTTAAATAATGCACCATATCTGCGTGAGAAAATTTGTAAATAAATGAACATAAACATATGTATGTAGGTATGTAAGTACATTCTTAAGTACATATGTATGTAGATATGTATGAATGGACGTTAGTGCCAGACATACTTTTGTTTACTTTTATGTATTGATGAACAATGCATACGATAAGTAACAGATTTTTTACATACCCATTATTACAATGAACCGAAATCTTTGATATAAAAGATGTCAAAAGTCTTTACAGAGGCGTCCACCGATTATTTTTATTGTTATCACCAGATGACGTTCACAATTGAACTGGTTCTAGAATTTACAATCTAAGATCTGAATAAAAACATCAATATTTATTCGATAAGTGTATATAATTTATTCACCCCCTTGTAATATTTTCACTAAACGGTGATCGGCGATATATTCATCCGGAATCACCGTCCCTGGCTAATTTCTTAACTAAGCCCCAGATATTCTTTTTTTTTACCATATACATATGCTTTGATTATTTTTAAATACTGGATCATTTTCTCAGCAGACAAAAAAGATTATTTATAAGAACTCATTAGCCATTCTTGCGACCTCTGGATCGCTGGGAAACTGAAAATATTGAATAAGCTATTTACATATTTGGGAACAGGTGAAAGCTTTTCAGCTGCGGTACATGAGTAATCAATGCCAAACTACTGATGAAATTAAAATTTGCAGTTCTAGGTTGTCATTAGTGACAAATTTATGATGATTCAACATATTAGACAAACACTTTATCGACACATTTAGCCGAAAAAAACTTGTTTGCTTAAATTGTGGGTACTCAATTTTTGGAGTTATTATATAAATGGCTTAATAAACTAAAAAGCGAACAATGAAAAAGGAACCATATGTGAAAACACAGAAAACTAGTTTCCGAACCTGAAAATGGAACCAACATAAAAAATACCAACTTAACAATAATATAAATTTACGGAATGAAGAATTTAATAAAGTCACTGCCCAATTACAAGAAAATGATAAATACTTGTACAGACCAATATAACGTGTACGTCAAATTAGCGTAAGTGAGTTGCCGTATGAATTAAACGGTGGGAAATGGAATTTGGGCGGATTTGTAATTTTTAATATATTTCGTAAATAAAAAACTAAACCTAAAAATAAAGTTTATTCAAGCTTTAAAAAAGACATTAAAAAATCGTTTTTTCACACTTTTCTTAATATCTCGGCTTAGAGAACATGTGCCACCATAACTTGATATGACTCTGCAAATCTTCATGAGCAAATCACATAAAATTGTACATCCAAAAATTCCTTAAAGGAATTTCCTTTGACTGTTAACGAACATGTCCATTAACACATGCGTGGTATCGCAAACATAAAAAACATATTTTTTAATTTTCAAATAAATTTTTATGCAGTATTACTCATTTATAATCGCTGAATTCAAATCGATTGGAGCACCTCGACGCCCTATCAATAAATACCCCGCCAGAAAAAAAAACAACTTAAATAATTGCTTAAACTCCTATATATGAAATTGACCATCTGAGAAATGTGGTAGGAGTCGGAATGGCCCGATATACTTACTGCTGCATCGGTTTCAGAGTTGTTGCTTTGAGAAATTTGGTAGGAGTTTCATTGAAATCCGTCGTGTATGAGAAATGGGTTATTTTGATGCATTTCTTGTCGGAATGGCCCGATATATTTACTGCTGCATCACACTATGGGCCAGGCGCCCCGGATTTTGTCCAAAAGGGTCAAAGAGGATAGATTAAGCTATCTTTCCTCAAAATTTTATTACTTTCTATTCAATGGGTATGAAATGGCAGCTAATCAAAGTGGATATTTGCGTTTAATTTTTTCATTTTATTCGCAAGAAAAATAAATTCCTGCCCCTATGCGGGCAGCTATAGTCACATCGAAATACTTTTAATGTAACTAGTAGAACCCAAAATTAAAAAAAAAATGTTTTTTATATATTACTTTATTTTACAAAGAAATTTAAAAAGAACACAGTTTTTAACCCATTTTTCACAAGTTGTGATTTCAATCTTAGGGTACCTCGACGTACCACCTCCGATCAAATTGAAAAAAAAATTTTAAATATAAATTTAAATATTTCGCTTTTTCGTATAAGCTGTCCCAAATGGGCACTCTGAGGCTTTTTATACCAAAATCAAATTTTTAAACTTATATTATAAAAAAAGTCTTTATAATACTGCCTAAAGGCAGGCAAGAAATAATATATTGCAAGCATTGACAAGCAAAAGTACAATTTAAAAATTTGTGGCATACTTTTAGTGCCACATTATACAAGCATCTTAAAAATAATTTTTTGGTGAAAACTTTAAAAAATTATTGGTTTAAAAACTACTTTTTATTGTTTTTGTTGTAATAGAAACCATATTGGAAGGAAAAAACAAAAATTGCGGTCGATTGCTTTAAAGCTGTTCATGTAATTGAGACTAGAAATTTGAAATTAAAGGGCTTAAAACTAAAAAAAAAAACGACTGCATTTAATGCAACAAACATATTTCTTTCCAATAAATATTATCTAAATACTCATTTCTGTAAAGTGAGATTCAAATTTTAATGAAAAACAAAAAAAAAGGAAATATTTTTCAACTTTGGTAGGGATTATCTTCCTTAAAAAACAATATTTTCTATTACTAATTTACTATCTAATTTACTAACACATAAAATTCAATGTTTTGAGTATGTGCATGCAAAATTTCACTTTTCTTACAAATTTATTTTAGAAGTTACAGAGTTTTGGCCAAAATATGAACTTTCTGGCCCATAGTGCATCGGTTTCAGAGTTGTTGCTGCAAGCGATCTGCATAAAGCGAACAATCACACAAACTCATACTTTCGGGCGCTTAGATAAAACCTTATATTCTTTTTTGGCTCTGTTTCTGTTTTGATCGGTTCCATCGCCACAAAATTTTATTGTAAGTTATGTATAATTTCACATAATATGTCCACCTGTTGTGTCACGATTGTCCACATGACCGCAAAATTACTTTGCGGCATGCCACTGTTTATTGTTGGCTGTGCACCAACACAGCCCACCCTGGGTGCGCAAATCTTGGGCATTTTCGCCAGCGTATCGCTAACCGCATACGGGATCAGGCTGGATTGGACTGGCAGTGCCCGAGCTGCCTACACATTAAATCTGATGTGCGGATTTTTATGAGGCAAACTCATCTGGAGTTTCAATCTTTGGCGGCCGGTTTCAAGGATTTAGCAAGCCGTTTCCAGAAAACGGGTCTTACTTCTAAACTATAAAACTGATAGGTTACACATCAAATAGCAATATGGGAACTCTTTCTAATAATTTCTTGCATGCAGACCCTGCGAAACCCATTATGCAGTTCAGTCCACGCAACATACCCAATGGTGATTCCTCGGCTGTTACCGATGACTCAGCAGCCGATGACGCTGTGTCTGGTCTAGTCTGTAACGTGGCCTCTTGCCACGGACTAACCGATGTTGTCACATCTCCGACCTTAAAGCTAGTCAACGTAGATCAGCCATCTAGGTCGCATTTTGCTGCCGCAAACAAAGCGCTGCTGGCCTTAAATCTCCAAATGGATGTTCACACTGTGATCGGCCAGGCGGCCGCTCCTTCAATTTCTAGCCCAAAACCACAACGTTCAACGACTTCTGGAGTTGCCTAAAAGAGTCCGGCTCCTCTCACTGGCGTTGCCCCAAAAAAGCTCGTTTTTGTCCCTCGCCTCAATCATGATGCATCCTAAAAAGACAACAAACAACAAAAACAAGACAACAAAGAGAAACAAATTGAACGTTTCTTGTACTGAATTTTCGTTTCAAAATTAAATTTTAAGCAGAAACGAAAAATTTCTTCATTTAAAATTGGGTTATTTGCTAGGGTTCTTGATACTACCGTATGGCCATGCGATTGTTCACGAATTTTTAAACAAAAAAAATTCTCGGGCTGGAGTTTCTCGGACTCCCTCAACTAGGCCTTAAAATACGAATCAACTCGTTTTCTTTCCACTATCAGAATGCTCGTAGTCTGTTGGGGAAACTTAGCAAGCTGCAAGCTAATAGTGTCTCCTTTGCTGCCAACGTTATTGCTTTTACTGAAATGTGCCTTAACTTCAATGTTTCCGATTGCGAATTATTCGTCGGAAACTATGTTGTCTATAGGCGTTACCGGCGTTCTTATAGCTGTGAAATCGGATTTTTTTTCTAAGTGGTTCCCATAACCTACTCAGATAATACAGGGTGCGGCAAGAAAACTTGCTGATTTTAGAAAGTTATCCAAAAAAAAGTAGTTGACATACCATTCCAAAATTTTTTGTTCTTGTAACACACATGCTGAAGTTTTGAAGATTACATCGGACAAGTGATGGCCGCCGTTTTCAATGCACTGAGATACCCGATTTTCGAAGCTCAGCTGAACTCTCTCAAGCATATCGACGGGTATCTTTGCGATTGCTTGCGATTGCTTGCCGCGACCTACAGGATGACTGTTGAGTTGAGTGGCAATTACGGAACGACCGTTGGAAAAGTAAGCCTCGTAGGCAAATGCGCTCTGCTCTTTCGTCCAATGCATGATGTCGACTGACTGCGGAGTAGACGAAACTTCAGGAAGTCCCCTAAAACATGAGACACTCCCCACCCTTACCCGATCACTCCCCGCCCCTTGGCGGCAAAAACAAATCAGCAAGTTTTCGTGCCGCATTCTGTACTTTGACTATTTTGTCTTTGTCTTTAGCACATATATCCCTTCATATCTTGGATGCCTTCACCTGATTCTAATTTTCTGAACCTCATGACTTTGTTAATGGCCTTATTGACCTTTCTTTGGGCCAATTGAATTACGTAGAGAACAGTGGGGATAAAATCTTGAACTTTTTTTTGCGTCTGAGTCTTTGTCTAAAGAACTGGCCCTATCTATTGTCCCGAAGATGCTTATCACCCCACACTAAAGATAATTCTTGAAGGGTCGTCTCCTAGTCCAAAAGTTGAACCAACAACTTTTCGCTGTTTCCGCAAAGCTAATTTCAATGACATTAACTTCTATTTATCTCCAGCTGATTGGACTTTTTTAGATTTTATAGACGACCCTATTTATATGGTAAGGCGCTTTTATGACACTTTATACTCAGCTTTTTGACATAAATGTCCCATCCTTTCCCTCACCTGACGCTTCACAAGTGGTCATGGCACGTCAGATAACCAATCTGCCATGCTAAAAGCCCTTATAGCTGTTCCACCTACGATACACATCACCCTTATCCAAGTAAAACCAAATATGATAAAATCAAAATAAAGGTGAACAAATTCAAATTCTCATATGCTAGGGACATTTCATCTTTTCAAAATAAGGACCCCGAACGAGGTCTTTGGCGCTATTTTCTCTAAAAGAAAAAAGAAAAAAAGAAAAAGCGGCCTGTAGGACCTTCCCAGGTCTTATTAGACCACTGCACCTTCTACGCCTACCAATCCCGACCCAATAAATTAACCCACTCCCTAGGTATTTTCTAGCAGAATGCAAGAGGCTTACGTAGTAAGCTTCCTAGCTTGTATTCTGACAGTCTTTCGTTTCCTTTTCAGGTTATTGTGATCACAGAAACCTGGTTAAAGACGGAGATTCTGAGCTCCAAAGTAGCTGTGTTCACAATATGTATGCTAGATCGCCCTATTTGGCGTGGCGATCAAGTTCTTTAGCAGTTGATTCAGTACTCACGTCAGAATTATTAACTTTTGAGGAATGCGATGTTAACGATGTTAAATTCCTTAATGTAAAGCTAACTATCAATGGTAGCTCAATTTGTATTAACTGTTCCTACAAACCTCCATTTTAGGAACTTCCTATTTATTGGAACCACCTTTTCGCTTTTCAGATAGTTTGCAGTAGAATTGGGACCAGTTGGTAGTCCTAGGTGATTTTAATATCCCTGGGGCTATTCAGTCCTCAAATAAATCCAAGAATACTCTCCATACACCTACTCAACATGACTTTATCGCTGGCTTGTTCGAAATTTCGCTGTCTCAAGTCAAACATCTACGAAATTCCTTACAGCGCTTGCTCGATCTTTGTTTTGCCTCAGATCAGGCGTGAGTCAGCTTAGCAGGGTATCGCCTCTGACACAACCCGAAAATCTAGGCTGTATGCTAAATTTAAAATCACCGGTTCTTAATCTGCCTTTTTATCTTATTTATCAGCTCGCTCAAGCTTTACCGTGCTAAACGCGCAGTGTTGTAAAAAGTATTTGACTCGTTGCAGGCTCCAGTCTTGTCAGGACCCAAAACAGTGTTTTAATTTTGTTAACACTAAACGTAAGCCTAACACACATCCTACCTTACTGTCATTTAAAAATATTATTACAAATAATGATCAGGCAATAGCCGATCTATTTTTGCAGTTTTTCTTCATACCCAAATCAAATTTAATTTCCAGTCCTAGCCTAAACGAAAGCTCTCTTCATTTAGATCTTCATCGTGTCAGGCCAGTTTATTCGCCAGGACCCGACGGTATTCCTGGCTGTGTGCTCACCTTCTGAAGTTGCTTTCTTTATCGTTAGTAATCTTCCATTTTCCCCTTATTTGGAAGGAATCTTTATTCCTCTTCACAAAAAAGGTAGTGAATCGGATGCCAACAATTAAAGAGGTCTCTAAGTTGTCGGCCATTCCAAAACTTTTCGAAAACGTAATTTCTCCTCATTTTCAGCACCTTGGTGGATCAGTTATTTCTCTATGTCAACAAGGGTTTATTAAGCGAAGATCAACAACAACTAACCTTATTTAGCTCTATTCCGATATTATTAAGCGCTTCGTTAATAACTTTCAGACAGATGTATTCTATAATGATATCAGTAAAGCATTGGACTCTATTTACCATTCTCTCCTCGTTTGGAAACTCGATTTAGGGGGTGTTCCAGTTGATTTTCCTCAGTCTGTGTATTTGTATAATCCTTGGGTAACATATGATTTAATTTTTTTTTTACCAATAACAAGTTCATGCAATGGTTCTGTTATACATAGGTTTAAATGTTTCTTCAAGTCCCAAAAATATTTCGGTTTTGGTGTTGTTATATTTTAGAGAATGTTTCTTTCTACGTAAATATTTTCATTCACTATGATAAATCTGATATTATTCCGTTGCATGTGAAAGATGTACTAAAAAATAAACGTTGATGCAATTTTTTTAAATATTTAAAAGATTATATATATTATTAATTAAATTATATTCATTGCTTTTTTTTCATTTTTAATAAAAAGCGGAAAGAAAAATTCTTAAGAATTATTATTTTATATTTTCCCACATTTTCCCAAATTAAAAAAATTCTAATTTTATTTTTTATTATATTTTATTGTTTTGAAATTTTTTTTATTATATTTTTAATTGGATATCTATATTTTCATTTGCTAATCATTTTATATTATTTATAAGAAAATAAATTCAATATGCAGTCGTCAATTACATTATACCTCCATGGAAGGTAAACGTAATTATCTTCTAGCTCCAACCTAACGTCACTGGTCACTGAAGGATAATTTCATCCAGGAACTGACTGAATTTATACCCAAACAAGGACACCATTTCTTATCCCACTACTCTTAGTTCCATATAGTGTGGAATGGGAAAAAGGGACAGATCACCCAACGGTTGTTGAGTGAAGAGTAATAAAAAACGTCTCGGGACTTTAAAGCATCATTAGTAAAACGAATAAGTCTTGCTGCTAAGTAGGTAGGTTACAGTGGTGAGGCCCATTGCTGGGGCCTCCAATTAGAGCTTAGCTCCTTTTTGTTCCACTCCCTCTGTTTGTTGTTGTTATACACTATCAGTACCATCCAGAGCCAGCAAGGAAACCTAGGGTTGCTGAAACTTTCAGCTTACCATGCTTCTCAGTGACTCCATCTGGTAGGCACCGAAGTGGCGAAATCTGATGTGGTTTAGCGCTGGGCAGAAGCAGAGCAGATGTTCCGGTGTCTCTTGCTCTGTAGGTTGCTTACAGCTTCTACAGATTGCGTTGTATGGCAGTCCCAACTTCATTGCGTGCGAACCGATCGCCCAATGTCCCGTGGTGAGTGCCGTGAGCCTGCTGATATCCCGCTTGCTGTTGGATAGCAGTTCCCTGGTTCGTTTCTTGTCGTACCTCGGCCAACATTCCCTTGACCTTCTGTGATCGCTCTTCCTTTGCCATTCTTTACTGGCTATCTGTCTAAAGTGGTCATGGATCCTTGTCTGGATCGCGTTTAGGGAGATTGGTAATTCGAAGTCAGAACTTAGCCCCGCCGAGCCTGCACGGGCTAGTTCGTCTGCCTTCTCATTACCTGGGATCTCGTTGTGTCCCGGTACCCATGTTACTTGTACCTTATTTTTGTCGGCAAGTCTATTAAGGGCCTTCTTGCATTCTGCCACTAGTCGTGAGTTTGTTTTCACGGCAGATAGGGATTTTATAGCCGCTTGGCTATCCGAGTAGATTCGAACACTTTTGCCCCTGAGGTCCTGCCCTAAGGAAAGTTCGATTGCTTCCCTTATGGCTAGTACCTCAGCCTGAAAGACCGTCGCTGAGTTAGAGAGCTTGAAAGCCTTTTCAATTCCCAAATTTTCAGCGAAGATCCCAGCCCCTACGCCGCAGCTCATCTTTGAGCCATCGGTGTAGAGGGACACCTCGTTCTCCACTACTACTCTGCCCCTACTCCAGTCATCCCTTGATGGGTATGATGTCGAGAATGCGTTCCCGAATTTCATTTCCGCGATCATGTAGTCGGTCTTAACGTCTGTGTTAATGCCGCTGTTTGCAAGGATCTTGCCGTGTCCGGCGCCGTAGTCCCTCCAGCAATTGCTCGCCTTCAGTCTTACTGCGCTCTGTGCCGCAGTGTCCTTCACGAACAGCTCTATCGGCATTATATCTAGGATAGCGTTGAGAGCAGCCGCGGGGCATGAGCGCATTGCACCTACTGCCCCCGCACTTGCTGCCCGTTGCATCCGTGTCAGCTTCGTTCTGTTGTAAGCCCTAGTTAGTGCCGGCCACCATACTAGAGCTCCGTATGTATTGTATATTGGCCGTACCACTGCTGTGTAGAGCCATAGAATTATCTTTGGGTGCAGTCCCCATTTGTTCCCAAACATTTTCCTGCAGGAGTAGAATGCAATGCTTGCTTTCCTTACTCTTTCTGCAATGTTATCTTTCCATGAGAGCTTTTTATCCAGAATCACTCCTAGATATTTCGCTCGCTCCGATAGTTTTAGCTCCATGCCGCTAATACTGGGCATGTTGAAGGGAGGTATCTTAGTTCTCCGTGTGAAGAGCATAAGTTCCGTTTTAGTGGGGTTGATACCTAGTCCGCAGGTTTCTGCCCATTTGTTTAAACGACCTAGCGCACCCGTCATTATATCGCTAATAACGTCAGGGTATGGTCCTGATACTAGCAATACTACGTCGTCCGCGTATGCAACTGCTTTGACTCCACCCGTATTGAGATCTGTCAATATGGCGTTCATATTTGTGAGCCACAGTAGGGGGGATAGTACCCCCCCCCCCTGAGGTGTGCCTCTCTTCACAGTCCGCGTGAGGTGAGTGCCACTCAGTTAGGCTGTGATCGTCCTGCTCTTTAGCATGACTCCGATCCGCTCCCTGATGCCTCTCTCAATACCTAGCAAGTTGAGGGAGCCCAGGATAGAGTCGGGGTTCACGTTATTGAACGCGCCTTCGATGTCTAGGAAGGCTGCCATCGTGTATTGTTTGTGTTGTAATGTCTTCTCGACATGATGTACAACTACGTGTAGCGCTGTTTCCGTAGATTTCCCTCTGCGATACGCGTATCCGAGAGTTGATGTCCTTCTAGAGACTCTCGGATGTGGACGTCCAGGAGTCTCTCTAGTGTCTTCAGGGTGAAGGAGGTGAGACTTATCGGTCTATAATTCTTTGCTAGGATGTGCCCCCTTCTGCCCGGTTTCGGTATAAAAATGACTTTAGCCTCTCTCCACAGCAGTGGGACGTGCGTCAGTCTTAAACAAGCTTCGTAAATGGCTTTTAGCCATTTGCAAATACCATCCATAGCTGATTTTAGCATTGCCGGTATTAAGCCGTCTGGGCCCGGGCTTTTATACTTATCGAAAGAATCTATTGCCCACTGAATTCGCTCAGTGGTAATGATGTCTTTCGTAGGTGTGTCCATTTGAGAGTTCGTCCCCTCTTCGGGTTCCGAGCTCACTCTTAGGCTTCCTGGGAAGTGGGTGTCAACTAGTAGCTCTAGTGACTCCTCAATTGTCGTCGTAGCAGAGCCGTCTGCCCTGTTGATCAGGGTAGGGCTTATGTGACTTTTGGCGAGGATTTTGCTTACTCTCGCCGTGTCCTTTATGCCTTCCAGTGACTCGTAGTAGTTTTGCCACGACTCTTTCTTGGCCTTGTATACTGCCTTTTTGTAAATTTTTTGTGCCTCTTTGTATGTTCCCCAATCCCGGGTTGCAGAGCTGTGGTTAAAGGACTTTCTCGCGCTCTTCCTGAGCTCGCTTAATTCCTTTGTCCACCACGGTGGGTATTGCTTCTTCGAGAATGTTAGCTTACAAGTCTCTTTGAAGGCGTTGTTCAGAATATTCGTTAGGTCCTCAACCTCCTTGTCGAGTGCCTTTGCAGTGGATATTGTCTTGATCCTCCTGCCGTTTACTTTAGATGGGACAATTTCGCTGAAATTGTCCCAATCCGTCTTACGGGGGTTTCTTCTTGGCACCTGTTTCTTAACTGGTGTCGTTATTTCAAAGAAAATGTACCTATGGTCTGAGAAGGAGTGTTCTGTCGATACCCTCCAGTTCTCGACCCTGTAATTATTTTGTTCTATATGTAATGTGAGGTCTAACACCTCTTCCCATCCTTGAAAATTTTCCGAGCTCGGAAAGATAAAGGTCGCGGTATTACCCTTATTGCATATCGTTACATTTCTACATATAATATTGTCAAAGAGTGACTCACCTCTTTCGTTAGCCTCCGAACTACCCCAGAGCGTGTGCCTCGCGTTCGCATCACACCCGAGCACCAGGGTCGTCTTCGTTGCTTCCGCCCATTGCAGAAGCTTGACTACCGGCTCAGGCGGGGCCGGCTCGTCATGGGCCATGTACGCTGATGATAGGGTGACTCCGCTCCCATCCGCTGCCACGAATCTGGCCACTGCTAGGTCAGGTGTGCTGAGATTGGGACAGAGAAAAGCGTTAAAATGATTCATGATTACAATGCAGGCTCTCGACCTACGATTCGAGTTTGTGCACAGTAGTGTGTATCCTTGGATTCTCAGTCCAGCGACTTGCCCGTCCCTGGTCCAAGGCTTCTGTATCAGATTAGCTGAGATTAGCTGAAGCGTGCGAGCTGCGCTTCAGGTTAATCTGCACGATTTTCGACATCGATGTTGGTGGGGGTGGCGTCAGGAGATTTGTCGTCGATGACCATGTCGTCCAACAATTTGTTGGTGTCATCGACCTCTTCCAGAATCTCGTCCGGCTCGGCCAAGAAGACCTTAATCTTGGCCTTCCTGATGTCGTACCGGACCTTGTGGTCGTTTGCCTCCAGCTGGGGCAGACATTGCTGGTTAATCAGCAGGAGGAAAGGCTGACTCGCCATCATTACCTGCTCTGCCCTGAAGATGGTCCAGTTCTCTGTATGTATATCTGGGTTCTGGGCCTTCAGACAGGCGATCACCCTTGCATGGTCAGTTTGGCCCTTAGGTAACCAGATGCGAGCTCTGGGTCGCCTTGGGATCTCCCTGGCGTGGACTAGCCTAATCTTAAGGCCAGCCCATGTGTCTTAAGGCCCCCAGGAAGCTTCGGGAGAACCCGTCGTCGCACCCGATGACCCGATGCCCTCTGACCACGTCTGAGGAGTCGAAGGAGGGGATGGGGCCGGTCGGCATGCTAACCAACCTGTCGGTCACCATGTCGGCCAACTTGGCCTCAATCTCCTCCCACTTCTCCGACAGCAGGCGACCGTCGTCATGGAGCTCGTCCACCAGTGCCATAGCCAGACTGTCTCTGGCCACCTCGCTAAACTTCTTTGCCTGGCTGACAAAGTTCGTCGCACGCGGCTTACCCTGTGGGTCCTTCGCTCTCTTAGGCGCGCTTTCGCTCACTTCCTGTGAGCGAATTCGCTTTGCCTTCGAGGGCCGCCGGGTTTGCCGCTTTTCACTGCTCATATTCCGCGATCTCCGCAAGAAATTTGGACTTGTCCTCAGCATCCCGAGGGTCAGTTTTGCCCCCAGCCTCATTCTTGGCTATCTTGCCGAGAACGAAGCGGGCTCTGTTGACCCTCGCTCGTCTCTGATGGTGAGACATTTTCGCTATCTCTGAGGTGGTGCTCAGCTGAGCCGCACCTGTGTCTTTTTATTGGGGAGTGCTACTCGCCCTCCCCTCGGATTGCGACTCTTCTCCGTCGGTCTCCGATACAATGTGAGATGCAGCGACCAGTCTCGGCCTCTGCATCTCTTTCTCGTCCTTCGTTGACATTGTTTGGGGTTTATCCTCTCCCAGGAGTTCCGAAGCTCAGTTTTTAGAATTCATTTCAGCACATGAACGCCCGCTTTGCTCGACCTGGCAAGCGCAGCGGGCCAGAGGGGGTTTGGGGCTTTGAAGAAGGTCGACCGCAGCTTCGCCCCAAAACTGCGGCAAGGCCACTTACGACCCAGGGTTACCTGGCCCTGGGAAGGCTCCGTGCAGACACAGCTGGCTTTACCCCTCAGCTGCATACCTGGAAGTCAGTGTGCACGGGTCGCATCACACACCTGACTTGAAGGGAGGCTGATTAAAGACTGCCTAAGTCCGCCCGACTACAATTGGTCATCATCCCCGGTCGAGCCTCGACTGGGGACCTGCTTCCAGCCGCCCTCGCTTGGAGAGTATAGTCGCACTACCGATGGTGTACACAGTTACGGCAGATGACGCAGTCATCCGTTTATCCCCCTGTGCACCCTATCGGCTGACGGCCCTAACGCTGCTAACGTCCCAAATTTTTGGAATCGTTGATAATTATACTTGAGGTTGTTACCTAAATACAGAATTACCTCTATTGGTGGTTACAAATTTCCAAAACTATCGATATAATATGAATCTAATCCCTTCTTAAAATACGCCATCCAATGCGTTCTATTTGATGAAATAGTATGCCAAATTAATTATTCTACTCTCAGGATGATGTGGGAATTTTGGTAACCCGTCTTTCATATAGACTCCTCGAAAGTGCGGGATATTTTTAAGGCCAAACCTCATTAAATCAAAGTTGGGTAATGCCCTTTTGTGTAGGTCATTTAATAGTTTTTTAAGTTTTTAATGATTATTTTTTTCTTAACTGAAATCCCTATATAGTTGTTAGTATAAGCCTTCACCCAACGCAACTGATTCCATCTTTATAATTTGTCTCTGGTTTTTCTGCAGCTATGCTTTCGCCACTCTTGCGAGTGTTAATAGTCTTTGCAATTGTTGGACTACCTGAAGCCAAATTTCCTATAGCACTTAGAGCTGTTAAAATTGAAACAAGTGGCAAGAATCACCCTTTATTTTGGGTATATTGATACCCCGTGGGACGATTTTTTCTACATCCCATTGTGTTTAATACTGCTTTGCGTGTTACATTTATGGCATTCAATAGGTCAAGCGGTTTTTTCTTTTCCAATTCCTTCGTAGCATGCTTGGTTATTGAAGCAAGCGATTTTTTACTACTTTCTTTTTCCATTCCCACTCCCCAACTTTTTTTTAGCCTTGATCATGTTTATTTCAATACTACTGATTTTAATACTACTGACATTAGCTTTTACACCATCCCAAGTCGTATAAATTAAAACAGAATCTGCTTTATGGCGATCACCCATGTCTTTATAATTTGAATACTCTATAACATGGGTTCTACACGCTTCGTCTAAGCCATTAATTCCACGTTCGTCTCGGGTTAATCGTTTCTCTATATTGATTAATTTATTATTCTTTAAAAATATGTATTAATAATCATTTAACTGTTCTAAGATGATGGTTAACAAGACAGTTAAGAATCAAGCTTCATAATGTAGTCTTGATCGGTGACAATTGCATTAAAAGGAAACACTTCTGTTATAAGTAAAAAATTTTTCCCACAAATTGAATTAAAACGAAATTATGAATTTGCTCTCATTGATTTTTGTATGTTTAATTCTATACCGAATGTGGATATGAAACAATAAACTTCATATTGGGAATAAAGTCATAGAAATGCCTGTGGGTTTTTATGAGTTTGATGATATCACTAAATGAGCTTAAGGAGTATATCATGACAGCATCAAAATTGAATGTAATAATAATAAATTTCGGATTTAATACATGAAAATTAAGGCCACATAACGATGAAATTTAGAACTTGGATAATCCTATAAATATTTTTTAAATATAAATGCTATTAGATTGGAATGCAATATTATTAGTGGATCATATGTAGCGAATAGACCCAATCTTGTGCTTCATGAATTTGGGATCAACGTGCAGTCTGGTTATAAAATGAACATTACACCACGAAATTTAATTAATTTACCTGTGAACTGCAGAGAAATAAGCACATTAGAAGTACGGATAACTGATCAGAAGGGAGATTTAGTTAATTTGCGTGGAGAAACTGTATCCGTTCGCCTACACAGCAACCAGCAAAATGATAATCTACTATATAAAAATTGAGCGGGTTTTCCTTCAGGATGATTTAACTCCAGAACGCTCGAACCGATTTCCACGATTTTGCATTCGTTTGAAAAGGTCTCGGACTCCGTCAGGTAAGGAGCAAAAACAAATTCCGAAAAAAAAAAAAAAAATGAAACAGAAAATCGAGAAATCCATCGCTGATATATAGAATTTACTACAAACCAATACATCATGTAGTTGTTTCCTAATATTTCAATTGCAAACAATAAAATAAATAAAGTGTATTGTGAAAATTTTACAGCAAACCAATATATCAAGTAGTCGTTACCTTACATTTCGATTGAAAAAAAAAAAAATAAATAAAGTGTATTGTAAAAACTTTTGTTCAACTTTAACAGCAGGCATTTGACTTTAAGGTGGTAGGTTGAATTGGGTTTTATTATGTGGATCGTGAATTTGAGGTTAAATTCATCACTCTGTCCAAAGTCCAAAATGCCTAAAGGACGACGTATTTAAAATAATTCCATAGCATATTTTTTGGACGAAATCAAATATGAAATGAATAAATGTGAGCTGGATAGGAACACGTTCACTGGTATTAAATCAACCCTGTCTCAATCGGACAACAGGAGGGTCATCTATATCGCAATGCTGGATGGAATGGAGGAGATGATATCAAGTCTGGTGGTCATTTCACCTTTTCTGTACCCCTTAAAATGCTAACGGGATTCGCTGAAGACTATAAGAAAGTTGTATTAAATTGTATACATAAACTCATTCTCAACTAGCTAAAAATACGGATGATATGATGAAAGGTAAAACACATAATATTGCAATACATAGCATTAGTTGGAAAGTGCCGCATATTGCTCCAAGCGATAGTGCTAAAATTAAAATGTTCAATGTAGTTAAAAGCGGTGCTAGTCTTCCTCTTTCATTCTGAATTTTGGATTGGTATATAAACCCAAAAATAATACAGGGAAGACCTCATGTATGAAATATATGGCTGCAGATAGAGAAAGGCCTCGGTTTGCTATAATTGCTTTTACCTTATACGGGCAACTTATTGCAAATGCAAAGGTATATCTAAATTCATATCTTTATCCCTATGAGGATTTTAATATTATAAATAATGAAAATCGTTTTGCTGTCTTGCATGATACAATAGAGAGCCACACCCACTTCTATCACCGATGGAATTCATTAGTAAGGCGCACCTATTGTTGTAATCGATCTCTACTACCAGAATGAGTCAGTCAAATCAGGACCGATTGATGTTAAAATTTCGACTGAACTAACTTTTCCAAGCGAAATAAATACAAAGGCCTTCTCATTCATGATCGTCTAGTTGAATACTCACCATTGACTGGATTAGTGCAACGTATTGTGTAAGACATTGAAAAACATTTCATAAATCAATTTTTATACCCTTGCAGGGTATTATAATTTCAGTCAGAAGTTTGCAACGCAGTGAAGGAGGCACCTCCGACTATATAAAGTATATATATTCTTGATCAGGATCAACAGCCGAGTCGATCTAGCCATGTCCGTCTGTCCGTCTGTCCGTCTGTCCTTCTGTCCTCTGTCCGTCTGTCCTTGTCTCTGTCCGTTTCTTACGCAAACTAGTCTCTCAGTTTTGAAGCTATCTAAATGAAACTTTGTAGTTAGCCTTCTATATACTCTCACTCGTATATATGTCGGAACGGGCCGGATCGGACGACTATAGCTTCCATAGGAATGATCGGAAAATTTTTACAAAAAAAATTTTAACTTTTTCAGTTTTCAATAGAATTGGCTCAAATTTGAGATATAGCGATTTTACTATACTCTACAATTTTGTATAAAATTTTATGAAAATCGGACTACTATATCATATAGCTCCGATAGGAACGATCGAGAAATTAATACAATTAAATTTATAACTTTTCCAGTTTTCAGCTGATTTTCATCAAATTTGAGGTATAGCCATTTCATATAAGTCTTAAATTTTGTGGCAAATTTCATGAAAATCGGACGACTATATCATATAGGTTCCATACAAACGATCGTTTGATGTAGAGGAAAAATGCAAATCTGTGACTGTAAAATTGCAAATATAATATGTATAGGTGAATGAAATGAAAGCAGGTATTACTTCATTGTTTTTTAACACAAATATATATAATTAATATTGTATGGATTCCTATTCACAGAAGTTCTATCTGCAAGGGTATATAAACTTCGGCGTGCCGAAGTTAGCATTCTTTCTTGTTGGAAATCATTTCAAGCGGACGTCCACGAAATAAAAATTATCAAAAGTCAAGTCTAAGAAAAATGTTAAATAATATAACACAATGTTTAGAGTCAATGGAATAAATAACACATCCAATATTGAAATCATTGTATTAAAACTTAACAATTTTGTGAAAATGTTTAAACATCAAATTTTCCCTGAACACGCAAAATATCTTCAAGAGTCATTAAGTTATTTCTGTAAAGGGATATCTGGTACTCCAATGATTACCAATGTGCATGGAGAACATTTCTCATCTTGTTGTTGGGCTCAAAACGATACAAATCATGGAGTTAAAACATAATGTCTTAAAATAATAAAAATGTATATCTAATATATAAAATTCTCGTGTCACAGTTTTCGTTGCCATACTCCTCCGAAACGGCTTGACCGATTTTGATGAAATTTTTTGTGCTTATCCGGTATCTATGAGAATCGGCCAACATCTATTTTTCATCCCCCTATTATCTGCGGTGGCGAATATATCTATTTTTTTAGCGTTTCCAAGTGACCCTACTGCTGCGCCATCTACAGGCAGCCAGCTGAATCAAAACATTTCCTGTCAAACATTCAAAACATATTGAAAGAAGAAACTTGAAAAGTTCTGAACCGTTTATGCCCAAATTTTTAGAGAACATGCGTTGAGGTTCCAGCTCGGTTATTGACTACTTTTGATGTTGATAGCTTATCTGCGGCTGCGAATATATCTATTTTTTTAGCGTTTCCCCGTGCCCCTACTACTGCGCCCTCTACAAGCAAATCAAAGCATTTCCTGTCAAACATTAAAATCATATTGAAAGAAGAAATTGGAGATACAAATTTTATTTTTTGTTCAGGTTCAGTAAGAAACGAAGTCATGCCACCAAAAAAGTCGAGATTGGGTCGTTGTATTCGCAATACAGAAGCAAAAAGACGTAAGATTACGAATATGACTGACGAAGAACGGGCCTCCTTCCGAGAGACTGAGCGGCAGAGAGCAATGCAAATGCACATAGAGGAATCAGCAGAAAGACGAGCAGATAGGCTTGAGAGAAAACGATTGAGAGTTAGGCAGTCGCGTTCTGCAGCAATCGATTTGATTCACTCTCAAAATAATGATCGCGACAGGGCAAGGGTAACTGAAGCGCGTTTACAGCTTGCAGCAGATCAAACCCTGCAATACAATCGTCTTGCATTCAGATATAATCCAACTGTTGATTATAGCTCGAATCGCAATGTCGTTATTGGCCAGATGCATCAGGTCAGCATATACTGTCAGGCTCTCAAATTCAAAAACGAACCAAAAGGATTGTGTTGCGCTTCCGGGAAAGTGAAATTGCCTCAACTTGAAGCACCACCAGAGCCTCTGCACTCTCTATTCGCTGGATCTACTGCTGAATCGAAGCATTTCCTGTCGAACATTAGGAAATACAACTCTTGCTTTCAAATGACGTCATTTGGTGCGGAAATTATAACTGCGCAATTCATGCCAACTTTTAAAATCAAAGGACAAATCTATCATAAAGCCGGTTCCCTGCTTCCGTTCCAAGACAGGGAACACAAATTTCTTCAAATGTACTTCATTGGTGATGATGGAGATGAAGTAGATGCACGTTATGGAATCAATAAATCGCTGAAGAGGCCAATTATTTCGCAGCTACAGAATCTTTTTCACGAACGGAACAATTTGGTGCGTTTATTCAAAACAGCAATCGATATGATGCCTTCGGATACCCATAAAATTGTCATTCATGCAGACAAAAAGCCTGCTGGAGAACATATCAGGAGATATAATGCTCCAACTATAGACGAAGTGGCAATTGTCATAGTCGGGGATCAGTTTCAACCTCGAGATATTGTTCTCCATCGACGAAACGATCGATTGGTAAACGTCGCAGAAACTCACCGTTGTTACGATGCTTTGCAGTATCCACTAATCTTCTGGGATGGTGCCGATGGATACCATTTCAATGTGACTTATTTCTTATGCGTTCAACCACAATATGCCACAGAGAAACGTGGCAGTTCATTTGGAGAATGGTCAACGTGTCTATTTCACAGAAAAAAATGTGCAAGAAAGAGTCCTGAATCGGCCAGCGACAACTCTGACTGCCTTCTTCACCTTATGCCAGGAAGATGATTTTGCCAGAACCTTGATGTATTCAGAAGTGCCCTCTTAACCATAATATGCCACAGAGAAACGTGGCAGGGTACAGCTAGTAAATTTATATTATTGTACTTAAATAATTAAATATTTTAAAAATAAAATAAAAACAATATTTTAATTTGGAAATTTGGAAATCTTTTCAGATTTTTTCTTTCAGGACGTGAATTTATTTTTCATTGTTAAGGGATATAGAGGATTTGTCGGCTCATCCCTTCATTTCTGAAAGAAATGTTTGTCCCTTAAGCGGACGGAAAGTGATGGCTCGTTCCTTTATTGATTTTGAAGTTGATGGGGCATGTCTTGAGTGACTTTCCCTTTACTTTGTTTCCAAATAACTTTTGAATGGATTGTTGATTTCCCTTTTGTTCCTTTTTCAAATGACTTTAAAGAACAAGGTTCATATACATCCCGCGATCCCTTTTTTACCCCACCACTCATTGAATTAGGCTTGGAACCTTCTTGCAAGATACCTTTCTTTTTCATGGGTCAGAGGCATTTTTAGGCATTACACACGGGGTCTAAATGTTGAGACGCTCTGTATCACTGAGCAGATATCTACAAGCGTGACGGCGCCGAACTAAACGAGAAATACTAATTTTGTCTCAAAAATATACTACAAAATACTATTTCATATTTTATAAAATACCACTATAAATACCATAACAAATAAATCGCCTAGAAATTCAAATTATAATATGTAATATGTAAATAAGGTTTTTCCCATTGCAAAAAATGTTTGTTTTTTATTTCATTTTACAAGATTAATAATATTTCAGTCCAGCATTAAACTAAAACAATATGCATTCGTATTCAATTCCATATTCCAATATATATTTAAGTCTTAAAATTAATTAAATACTTTAAATTCATTTTGTAACACTTTCTTAAAATAAAATAATAGAGGAACTTTTTTGTCCAGTCATCGAGTAACATGTTCTTAAAATAAAATAATAAAGGAACTTTGTCGAGTCTTGTACGTTTCTTTTAAGATCAGAATATTACATTTCATTAAATTGACTAGTCTTCTTCGTCAGAGCTGCTTAAATTTAATTTGTTGAGATCTTTGCACAACATTTGTTGTTCATCAATGATTATGGAGAACACAGGCCTTCCCGCTGCAGAAACGCACCGTTTCATGCTAGAGATCAGTTGCTCCTTCATCACAGGTGCCAGTACATTGTACCTTTGATTTTCAACAGAAGTAGTTCATGTTGTCTTTATGTTTTTGGGTAGCCGCGTGAATTTTGTTAAAAGGGAGTCGCGAAGTTAAAAAAAAATAATTTATTCGTGAATAAAAACACATCCAGCGGTTTTGGTGGGCAAAAATCAACTGATTATTCTTTATTCATAATGTTTTAAAGAAAACTTAATTTAGGTTTACAGAAGTGCTTATTAATTATTCTGATTTACATGTGTCAGATCGTTGGCCTTTAGTTAGCCTGAATTTAATAACGATCGATGAACTATGCATTTCCTGTTTACTGTGTTATGTTGCTTATTTGGATTTTCTTAGAACTCATTTTGGTTGGCATGTGCCAGATCGTTAACCTGTGCATTTCCTGTTTAATATATTGTTTATTTAGCATTTATTGAGTTAAGCAATTCTTGAACTTTATTATTAAGAGGTGGTAAAGAAGAAATTGGGCTTTGGACATATGCGGGAAGTGAAGTGGGGTTATACGTAACTTCTCCCCCTTTAGATAAGAATTCTCCTGAATTCTATTGTTATTGAGCTGAATTTTAATTTTCTTGTGTTTTAAAACAATGTACGCAATTAATACAATTATTGACAAAAGTATGGTTGCATTAAAAAAATAATTTATGTCTTTATGTGTTTTTAACTTTCTTATGTTCGACCAGTTTATCTTATTATTTTCCAATATTTTCTCAAAAGTGATTTGTTTAGTAAAATTTTGAGTTTGGTTTGATTTTTCATATACAATTCTTTTCTTATCTAATTCGTATGAATTTGTAAAATAATTATTTTCTATACCTATTGTACAATTTGTAAAGTGTATTAGAATATTTTTTTTCATTTTAATTTCATTGCTGTTGCAATTTTGATATAATGTTTCGTTTTTTGCATTCTTAATTACTACGGTTTCCTCGTCTAGTTCTAATATTTGCATTTCCTTTCTTTGTATCAGTTTGCAATTTTTCTTAAATACACAATGTTTACTTTTTCGCATTTCTTTTAATTTTTTATTTGTTTTATAGGTGTATGTTGAATTTTTATAATTAAATATCAATTCTGATTCCTGATCTATTTCAAAGTTTTCTTCATTAGGCATCGGTATTATCTGATGTATTTTTACTGTTGTAAAGTTTTTTGGTATTTCTATTGCGAATACTAAAAGATATAGCGATTTTACTATACTCTACAATTTTGTATAAAATTTTATGAAAATCGGACTACTATATCATATAGCTCCGATAGGAACGATCGAGAAATTAATACAATTAAATTTATAACTTTTCCAGTTTTCAGCTGATTTTCATCAAATTTGAGGTATAGCCATTTCATATAAGTCTTAAATTTTGTGGCAAATTTCATGAAAATCGGACGACTATATCATATAGGTTCCATACAAACGATCGTTTGATGTAGAGGAAAAATGCAAATCTGTGACTGTAAAATTGCAAATATAATATGTATAGGTGAATGAAATGAAAGCAGGTATTACTTCATTGTTTTTTAACACAAATATATATAATTAATATTGTATGGATTCCTATTCACAGAAGTTCTATCTGCAAGGGTATATAAACTTCGGCGTGCCGAAGTTAGCATTCTTTCTTGTTGGAAATCATTTCAAGCGGACGTCCACGAAATAAAAATTATCAAAAGTCAAGTCTAAGAAAAATGTTAAATAATATAACACAATGTTTAGAGTCAATGGAATAAATAACACATCCAATATTGAAATCATTGTATTAAAACTTAACAATTTTGTGAAAATGTTTAAACATCAAATTTTCCCTGAACACGCAAAATATCTTCAAGAGTCATTAAGTTATTTCTGTAAAGGGATATCTGGTACTCCAATGATTACCAATGTGCATGGAGAACATTTCTCATCTTGTTGTTGGGCTCAAAACGATACAAATCATGGAGTTAAAACATAATGTCTTAAAATAATAAAAATGTATATCTAATATATAAAATTCTCGTGTCACAGTTTTCGTTGCCATACTCCTCCGAAACGGCTTGACCGATTTTGATGAAATTTTTTGTGCTTTTCCGGTATCTATGAGAATCGGCCAACATCTATTTTTCATCCCCCTATTATCTGCGGTGGCGAATATATCTATTTTTTTAGCGTTTCCAAGTGACCCTACTGCTGCGCCATCTACAGGCAGCCAGCTGAATCAAAACATTTCCTGTCAAACATTCAAAACATATTGAAAGAAGAAACTTGAAAAGTTCTGAACCGTTTATGCCCAAATTTTTAGAGAACATGCGTTGAGGTTCCAGCTCGGTTATTGACTACTTTTGATGTTGATAGCTTATCTGCGGCTGCGAATATATCTATTTTTTTAGCGTTTCCCCGTGCCCCTACTACTGCGCCCTCTACAAGCAAATCAAAGCATTTCCTGTCAAACATTAAAATCATATTGAAAGAAGAAATTGGAGATACAAATTTTATTTTTTGTTCAGGTTCAGTAAGAAACGAAGTCATGCCACCAAAAAAGTCGAGATTGGGTCGTTGTATTCGCAATACAGAAGCAAAAAGACGTAAGATTACGAATATGACTGACGAAGAACGGGCCTCCTTCCGAGAGACTGAGCGGCAGAGAGCAATGCAAATGCACATAGAGGAATCAGCAGAAAGACGAGCAGATAGGCTTGAGAGAAAACGATTGAGAGTTAGGCAGTCGCGTTCTGCAGCAATCGATTTGATTCACTCTCAAAATAATGATCGCGACAGGGCAAGGGTAACTGAAGCGCGTTTACAGCTTGCAGCAGATCAAACCCTGCAATACAATCGTCTTGCATTCAGATATAATCCAACTGTTGATTATAGCTCGAATCGCAATGTCGTTATTGGCCAGATGCATCAGGTCAGCATATACTGTCAGGCTCTCAAATTCAAAAACGAACCAAAAGGATTGTGTTGCGCTTCCGGGAAAGTGAAATTGCCTCAACTTGAAGCACCACCAGAGCCTCTGCACTCTCTATTCGCTGGATCTACTGCTGAATCGAAGCATTTCCTGTCGAACATTAGGAAATACAACTCTTGCTTTCAAATGACGTCATTTGGTGCGGAAATTATAACTGCGCAATTCATGCCAACTTTTAAAATCAAAGGACAAATCTATCATAAAGCCGGTTCCCTGCTTCCGTTCCAAGACAGGGAACACAAATTTCTTCAAATGTACTTCATTGGTGATGATGGAGATGAAGTAGATGCACGTTATGGAATCAATAAATCGCTGAAGAGGCCAATTATTTCGCAGCTACAGAATCTTTTTCACGAACGGAACAATTTGGTGCGTTTATTCAAAACAGCAATCGATATGATGCCTTCGGATACCCATAAAATTGTCATTCATGCAGACAAAAAGCCTGCTGGAGAACATATCAGGAGATATAATGCTCCAACTATAGACGAAGTGGCAATTGTCATAGTCGGGGATCAGTTTCAACCTCGAGATATTGTTCTCCATCGACGAAACGATCGATTGGTAAACGTCGCAGAAACTCACCGTTGTTACGATGCTTTGCAGTATCCACTAATCTTCTGGGATGGTGCCGATGGATACTATTTCAATGTGACTTATTTCTTATGCGTTCAACCACAATATGCTACAGAGAAACGTGGCAGTTCATTTGGAGAATGGTCAACGTGTCTATTTCACAGAAAAAAATGTGCAAGAAAGAGTCCTGAATCGGCCAGCGACAACTCTGACTGCCTTCTTCACCTTATGCCAGGAAGATGATTTTGCCAGAACCTTGATGTATTCAGAAGTGCCCTCTTAACCATAATATGCCACAGAGAAACGTGGCAGGGTACAGCTAGTAAATTTATATTATTGTACTTAAATAATTAAATATTTTAAAAATAAAATAAAAACAATATTTTAATTTGGAAATTTGGAAATCTTTTCAGATTTTTTCTTTCAGGACGTGAATTTATTTTTCATTGTTAAGGGATATAGAGGATTTGTCGGCTCATCCCTTCATTTCTGAAAGAAATGTTTGTCCCTTAAGCGGACGGAAAGTGATGGCTCGTTCCTTTATTGATTTTGAAGTTGATGGGGCATGTCTTGAGTGACTTTCCCTTTACTTTGTTTCCAAATAACTTTTGAATGGATTGTTGATTTCCCTTTTGTTCCTTTTTCAAATGACTTTAAAGAACAAGGTTCATATACATCCCGCGATCCCTTTTTTACCCCACCACTCATTGAATTAGGCTTGGAACCTTCTTGCAAGATACCTTTCTTTTTCATGGGTCAGAGGCATTTTTAGGCATTACACACGGGGTCTAAATGTTGAGACGCTCTGTATCACTGAGCAGATATCTACAAGCGTGACGGCGCCGAACTAAACGAGAAATACTAATTTTGTCTCAAAAATATACTACAAAATACTATTTCATATTTTATAAAATACCACTATAAATACCATAACAAATAAATCGCCTAGAAATTCAAATTATAATATGTAATATGTAAATAAGGTTTTTCCCATTGCAAAAAATGTTTGTTTTTTATTTCATTTTACAAGATTAATAATATTTCAGTCCAGCATTAAACTAAAACAATATGCATTCGTATTCAATTCCATATTCCAATATATATTTAAGTCTTAAAATTAATTAAATACTTTAAATTCATTTTGTAACACTTTCTTAAAATAAAATAATAGAGGAACTTTTTTGTCCAGTCATCGAGTAACATGTTCTTAAAATAAAATAATAAAGGAACTTTGTCGAGTCTTGTACGTTTCTTTTAAGATCAGAATATTACATTTCATTAAATTGACTAGTCTTCTTCGTCAGAGCTGCTTAAATTTAATTTGTTGAGATCTTTGCACAACATTTGTTGTTCATCAATGATTATGGAGAACACAGGCCTTCCCGCTGCAGAAACGCACCGTTTCATGCTAGAGATCAGTTGCTCCTTCATCACAGGTGCCAGTACATTGTACCTTTGATTTTCAACAGAAGTAGTTCATGTTGTCTTTATGTTTTTGGGTAGCCGCGTGAATTTTGTTAAAAGGGAGTCGCGAAGTTAAAAAAAAATAATTTATTCGTGAATAAAAACACATCCAGCGGTTTTGGTGGGCAAAAATCAACTGATTATTCTTTATTCATAATGTTTTAAAGAAAACTTAATTTAGGTTTACAGAAGTGCTTATTAATTATTCTGATTTACATGTGTCAGATCGTTGGCCTTTAGTTAGCCTGAATTTAATAACGATCGATGAACTATGCATTTCCTGTTTACTGTGTTATGTTGCTTATTTGGATTTTCTTAGAACTCATTTTGGTTGGCATGTGCCAGATCGTTAACCTGTGCATTTCCTGTTTAATATATTGTTTATTTAGCATTTATTGAGTTAAGCAATTCTTGAACTTTATTATTAAGAGGTGGTAAAGAAGAAATTGGGCTTTGGACATATGCGGGAAGTGAAGTGGGGTTATACGTAACTTCTCCCCCTTTTAGATAAGAATTCTCCTGAATTCTATTGTTATTGAGCTGAATTTTAATTTTCTTGTGTTTTAAAACAATGTACGCAATTAATACAATTATTGACAAAAGTATGGTTGCATTAAAAAAATAATTTATGTCTTTAATTTTTATGTTTTTAACTTTCTTATGTTCGACCAGTTTATCTTATTATTTTCCAATATTTTCTCAAAAGTGATTTGTTTAGTAAAATTTTGAGTTTGGTTTGATTTTTCATATACAATTCTTTTCTTATCTAATTCGTATGAATTTGTAAAATAATTATTTTCTATACCTATTGTACAATTTGTAAAGTGTATTAGAATATTTTTTTTCATTTTAATTTCATTGCTGTTGCAATTTTGATATAATGTTTCGTTTTTTGCATTCTTAATTACTACGGTTTCCTCGTCTAGTTCTAATATTTGCATTTCCTTTCTTTGTATCAGTTTGCAATTTTTCTTAAATACACAATGTTTACTTTTTCGCATTTCTTTTAATTTTTTATTTGTTTTATAGGTGTATGTTGAATTTTTATAATTAAATATCAATTCTGATTCCTGATCTATTTCAAAGTTTTCTTCATTAGGCATCGGTATTATCTGATGTATTTTTACTGTTGTAAAGTTTTTTGGTATTTCTATTGCGAATACTAAAAGATTATTTCTGAACATAGCCGTAGCTAACTTTATATGGTTTAGTTTGTTGAAATCGATATTGTATTTTTTTATTTCGTGATCTGTTAATATGCTGGGATGTAATATATTGTATCTAGCAGAAGCAACGTTATCCTGCAAATGTTCAATCTTATTTTTTATTAACTGAATTTTTATCTGTTGGTCGTAATATAAGTTCTCCTGGTATCTGTTATTTTCGAATTTGCTAATTGCATTCAATTGTCTCTCTATTGCCTCTCTATCTGATTTAACTATTTGTTCAATGTATTTTATTGTATCGTTGAAATACGTATTTATGTAAATTTGCTTGTTTAATGCTTCCTCTGTTTCCTGCATGTTTTCTTTAAATGTAGAGATATGATTCTCAACTTCTTTCCTGTCTTCATCGTCCATTGTTCCAAACAACCATTTTGCTGAACTACCTACTACATTAATTAATCCTCTTCTTTCGCGATTGTGGTTTCCATATAGGGTATACAATTTGTTTTTTGTTTCAGTTAGTTCCGATTGTAATATGTGTTTGTTGTCGTTGTTTGTCATTTCTATGTTTTTTCCTATTTCGTTCAAAATATTGTCAATATCTTTTAAGTTTATTATATGTACTACTATATCTGTTGTGATAATTATATCTTGATTTTTCATCTCTATTTGCGCATACCCGTCCTGATCAGGTATTTCTTGAATCGTTAGTGTTCCCGCTGTTGTTGTTATTGCCATTGTCATTAGTATTGTCGTCAGCAACATAGTCGTCGTTAGTTTCTGTAAATTTATAAGGGCGTTTAATATTTATTGGGTCAATATTACCGAGATTTGCTTTTTTGAATTTCGGAGCTTCTTTGTGTCTGACTGCCTTGTAGTTCTTTATAAAACCCTCTTCTCGTTTTTCTTCATAATGCTCCCTGTTGCCGTTGTGCCTTTCTAACATTTTTTGTTTTTTGCTATCTATATTTTCTTTTATTTTTGTCAATTCTATCTTATTGTTGTGTGCTTCGCTGGGGGTACATTTGATTGTGGAGTGATATCTTTCATTGTAATTTCTCACTGCTCTCTGCATAATTTGTTTTACTGACATATTCGACGCTTCCGTTTTATATGTTATTCTAAACTTTTCTGCTAATGAATTGTGTAGTCTTTCTACATCTGAATTGCCAGTGTGACTATTCGGTTTTGTTAAGTGTAGTTCTATCCCTTCTTGTCTTAGTAGTTCTTTAATCCTGAATGAATCAAATTCGTTATCAGCTATTATTTTACCTGGCTTGCCTATTTTCGTAAAATGTTCCTCCAATTGTTCTACTATCGTGATATGATTTCTATCATTTAATGGGTATACTGCTGCGAACTTTGAAAACTTATCTATGGTCGTTAAAAAATGTGTATTTTTTATTACATATGTATCCACGTGTATTATCTGATTTTTATCTGATGGGGTTTCCGTTTTACTGAATTTATTTTTAATAGGATTTCTATCATATTTTATTTCTTTGCAAAAATCGCATTGATTTATAACCATTTGCACCAACTCTAACAATTTTGGAAAGTAAATCTTGTTTTTCAATTGGTTATATGTTTCCTGAATTCCTGAGTGCATACTTTCTCTTACATGATAAAACGAAATTTGTCTTACTGCTTCTGTTTCATGTTCAATATCTTGAGCTCTGAGTGTGCATTTTATGAATTCTAATTGTTTGTTGTCTGAAAACATTTCTATTAGTTTTTCTTGTACTATGTTATACTCTTGATACGATAATTCTGAATAGATTCCGACTTTTCCTTTGTGTATATATTTCCTGAAAATATCTCCCATTGTTGGAAAGTCATGTTTTGCTATAAATATTATTGCTTTTCCATGTATTGTTTTATACCCGTCTGTTTTACTGTCTGTAATAATTATTTGTGTTTTATATTTGTTAACTATTTCCTCTTTTATATAAAAATGATTGTGTAAATTTTCTTCAGCTGAGTGTACCGTTGATGTTGAGAGGTTATCTTCAATGTTTGCTATCTTGTTTATGTCTGAAATATTATCTTTGTATTCATTATTGTCTCTTTCATTTTCGGTTTTGTTCGTAAGGTCGCTGTCTTCTAGTCTGCTAAGAAAATCTGCCACTCTGTTCTCTTTTCCTTTCAAGTAATCTATCTCAAATTGATATTCTCCTAGTTTTAATAACCATCTCTGGTGTCTAGGTGAAATATCTTTACCTTTATGTTTTGAGTGTAAGAATTTTATTGGCTGGTGGTCAGTTAATATTTTGAATTTATTCCCGTAAAGGTATGGTCTGAAATAATTGACGCTCCATAGTATTGCTAGGAATTCTTTGTCTGTTGCTGAGTAATTTTTTTCATGATTGTTTAGCGTTCTTGATGCAAAGCAGATTGGATGACCGTCTTGAGATAGGACAGATCCAATTGCATAATTTGATGCATCTGTAGTTAATGTAAATTTTTTTTCAAAGTTGGGATATCTTAAAATTGGGTGAGAACTGATTAAATGTTTTAATTTTTCAAATGCTTCGACATAGGTGGGGTCTTTTAGATTTATTTTAACATTTTTTTTCAAATACTTGGTTATTGGCTGTGCTACTTTAGCATAATCTTTTATAAATTTTCTGTAATAACCTGTTATACCTAAGAAGCTTTTTATTTGCTTCTCTGTTCGTGGTAACCCTAATTTTTCTATGATTGAGATTTTATTTGGATTTGGCTTAATGCCCTCTTTTGTAAGGATATGTCCTAGAAATTCAGTTTCCTTTTTCATGAAGTTACACTTGTCAATCTGTATTTTTAATTTTTTCTTTTCTAATATTTGGAATATTTCGTTAATAGCTTGAATATGTTCTTTTAATGAGGTGCTGAAAATAAGTATATCGTCTAGATACACGACGCATTTTTTATTAATGTGATCCCTAAGTATTTCATTCATAAGTCTTTGGAATGTGGCAGGGGCATTTTTCAACCCAAATGGCATTCTTATAAACTCGTATAGTCCATGTGGCGTTACGAATGCCGTTTTTTCTCTGTCTGATTCTCGGACTAAGATCTGATGGTAGCCTTTGGCTAAATCTATTGTAGTGAAATATTGAGCTCTTCCTAGTTTATCCAAAATAGAATTAATGTTCGGAATAGGAAATTTGTCGTCTATGGTTACTTCATTTAACTTCCTGTAGTCTATTACTATCCTAAACTTTTTCTTTCCTGAGTTGTCGATCTTTTTCGGGATTACTATAAGTGGGCTAGAGTATCTTGAATTACTTTTTCTGATTATACCCTGTTCTTCCATTTCTTTTATTTGTTTCCTAACTTCTTCCTCGTGTTGTGGTGGGTATCTATAAAGTTTTGAGTTTAACTGTTCCTCTGTACTGGTCCGTATTTCGTGTTCAATTTCTGTCGTACTAGTTAGTTGGTCTCCCTCCTTAAAAAAAAGTTTGCTAAATTTTTGTACAATGACTTTAATTTCTCTGACTTCTTCTTCATTTAAGTGGTCGAGTTTCAAATTCTCTAAGTTTTTACTGCTACTTTCTAATACCGAAACTTCTTCGTATTGATATGGATTGTTTATAATTACGTTTTCTTTTTGATTTAAAGTTAAAACCTTCCTCTCAATGTTTATAAATGCATTCAAAAAATTTAGGAGGTCTATCCCTATGATAAAATTGTATTTTCTTCCCTTAAGCGGGGCTAATTTCCATCGTACTCTTGCGTTATTTGGTAAGTTAAATTCTTTTGGGGCTGTGGTATGAATTTCGTACGTTATTACGTCTTTGCTGTTAATTGTAGTGTATGGTATGGGCGTATTTAGTCTCATTTTTCTGTAACCGTTAATCTGGTCGCTAACTAAACTCAAGGTGGCTCCTGTGTCTATTAAGGCCACGTATTTCTGTTTGTCTATGTTAAGTTCTATTAATGGTAACCCATCCGAGGCGGCTTCGTAAAAAAAACCGTATTATTGACTCCTGCCTGTGGGTAGTTTTCCATTTGATTATTATCATGTTTATTGTTCAAGTTATGGTCACTGTTGTAGTTGTCATTTTCGTATCTGCTTTGGTCGGTATTGTTTTGGTGTTGGTTGGCTTCTATGTTATCTACCTCCATAGGTACCACATTTACTGGCCTATTTTGCCTAGACTGATGTGATCCTGCTTGTTGATTCCACTGATTATTTTGATATCGTCTACTTTGTCCGGAGTTATTGCCTCTAAAATTCTGAGGGGTATTGTTCTGTCTAACTTGTCTTGAATTGTTGCTCTGATCATTTTGATGTACATTTTGCATTGTATTGTTTTGCAGATTATATTGTTGATTGGTATTCTTATTTTGATATGCATTTTGCATTGTATTGTTTTGCTGATTATATTGTTGATTGGTATTTTGGTTGCTGTTCCTGTAATTGTTTTGATTAGTTCTACCTTTCCTATACTGATACCTAATGCAACTATTCTCATATCTGCGTTGCACTATTATCTTTAATATAGTACTTAAATCTCTGACTTCGTAGATCTTGTCTAGTAAAGTGCCTTGTGTCATTTCTTTGGCTGTGTTAACTAATAAACTTTCGACATTACTTAAATCTATAAAATTATCATTCATATGATACACAATTAATTCATCATTTTTATATTTTATATTTTGAATTTCTACTGCAAGCTCGCTCACCGAATTCACTCTCAGGTCACATATCCTCTTGTAGATTTGGTGCGGCTCCGTGTCTGGTCTGTACCTTAACTTCAAGGTGGCTTTTATCAGGTTCCAGTTGTCCGGCTCCGGGATATTTATTACTGCATCCTTTGCTTGACCCTGAATTGTCCTGTAGAATATTGTCCTTGTGGCTTCTCTCTTGAGTTGTGGGTCCTCTATCGTCTGTAACAGGTACTCCACGCTACTGAAGAAGGAGTTGATGGAGATTTCTCCGGTTCCCGTAAAGGTTGCCAAACTATTGATGTTTTTGAACAACCGCTCTTGTTGGGCTGGGTTGTTTCCATTTCCTTGGAGCTGTACATACGCTTGTTGCAGTTGCTCCAGCTGTCTTTCCCTTATGGCCAATTGTTCCAAAAGATCCGCTTGAGGCATTTGGCCGTTATCGTGAGCCATCCTGTTATTGTCGTATGAAGCGATCCTTCGCTGCCTTCTTATATCCAGGTTGAGTTGATTTCCTTCTTGGCGCTGTCTAAGTCGATTTTAGTTCGATCTCTACAGGCGTTAATCCACTGATTTTTAGTTGGATTTAATGCTGTTGCGCCGCTTGGTCCGGTTTTGCTTTGATCAATGCACTTTTCTATGCACTGCACCACGTTCACTTAGCGGACTGATTTTTAGTTCGCTTCTGTTCGCTGACTTTTTGTATTTTTTTTTTTTTTCACAAAAAATTTTTTGTTATATATATATTTTTTTTCTTCACGTTAAGTTCGATTTGAATAATCACTGGACCCTCTTTAATTAAAAAGGATCCTACCGGCTGCGCCAATTTTGTTAAAAGGGAGTCGCGAAGTTAAAAAAAAATAATTTATTCGTGAATAAAAACACATCCAGCGGTTTTGGTGGGCAAAAATCAACTGATTATTCTTTATTCATAATGTTTTAAAGAAAACTTAATTTAGGTTTACAGAAGTGCTTATTAATTATTCTGATTTACATGTGTCAGATCGTTGGCCTTTAGTTAGCCTGAATTTAATAACGATCGATGAACTATGCATTTCCTGTTTACTGTGTTATGTTGCTTATTTGGATTTTCTTAGAACTCATTTTGGTTGGCATGTGCCAGATCGTTAACCTGTGCATTTCCTGTTTAATATATTGTTTATTTAGCATTTATTGAGTTAAGCAATTCTTGAACTTTATTATTAAGAGGTGGTAAAGAAGAAATTGGGCTTTGGACATATGCGGGAAGTGAAGTGGGGTTATACGTAACTCGTGCTGCGTAAGTGACGCCAGCCTACTTAACATGTCCGTCTGGCTTCGCACCGCGCATCCATCATATTTGCGCTCCATTGCCCAGCCATTTTTGGTTCTCCGGCATAGTCTCCCACTCAGCTCTATATTTTTTTTTATTACTCATGATTAATTAAGACTTGTTTGGATTCAAGAAAAAGAGAGAGGTTGACCAAACCGAAAATACCATGTAATACCATAAAATCTAAGAAAAATGCCTATATAACATTAAAATACTTTTGGGCAAAATCCGAGCTGATAAAATACCAAAAAGTATTTAAAATACCATATTCGGTCACGCTGATATCTACCCTACTTCTGCAAATAGGTACATCGTTTTCGCTGTGAAGCATGGACAGTTGACTTCTTAATAAAGAAATTATACCTTTAAGTCCTATTCACCTCACAAAAGCAATGCCGTTCGCCCAAAAGGAAAAACTGGAGTCCGCAGTTCAGATAATTTATCCGTGGCCAAGTGTCGAGCTAACAATAACCCTGGCGCCTGTCAATCCAATGCGTATAACTAAATAAATGAGAAAGATTGCTTCCGGAAAAGTCATAAGGCTTTAAATCCAATTTATGTGATACCGTAAATTAAATAAGACCGAGAGACTGATTCGAGCTGAGTGTCACGGCAACCGATGGCTGAAGAGTAAACACAATTCTTTACCCACCGTTATACTACCGCCCTTTAAAAATTAAAGGAAAAGATAAATAGAAGTGTTTCCTGCATGTGTTAATGTTTTGGTGTGAATATTTTTTCACCAATGTAAACGATTAGTGACCCAAGGTTGGGCGCCAGATTATTTATAATGATAATAATTATTACTGTAACGAATTAACAGGCCCGGGTGGTAGGTAAAAGTACGAAAGACGCACGCAAAAAGGTCCATCTGCTCTTAGTCGGTTTCGTGAGGCGGTGTTCTTGTCCATATACTTTTGCTTTTCATCATCCTTTAAACTATCAAAAACTGTGTACTACGACAATAAATATGTTTGGCGGCAAAAAAAAGTTTCACACAAAACAGAAAAACTGGGGAGACACTCCTTTCCGAACTTCCTAATGATTCTTAGATGACATAAAGATCAGATTTGCATGCCCTTCCTTGGACGTCCTTATCTATAATTAAGGTGCTCATATTTTATTTGACGTCCCCTTTTTGTGTTGCTAATAAATAATATTCCTTGTGGGAGATAGAGAGAGAAAGCGATAGGCCGAGCATAAGATAATCAGGGTCGGCAGTTATAATCTTATATTCGTCGGACGTGCATAAGTAAATCGGCTTTGGGAGTTGGACGTAAAAAGAGGAGATGAAATCCCAAAGAAATGGATCCGAAGTGATTGAGAGGCAGCGCCGGGAATATTTTTGATAGTTTTAAATATTAGTTATAGCCTAAGCGCGATCTATAGGGAAGCCCGAAAGCGGGGAGAAACGCTTGAGGAAAAGCGGAGAAGCAGGGCAAAACTGAAGAAGTTAGTGGATAAGGTAGAAGAAAGAGAACCGTAAGCTTTGTTCGAGTTCGGTCGTTCCGTTTTTGTTTTACCGAGGGTGAAGGGGTTCGCGAAAGAAAAACTAGCAAAAATATTGCGGCATAGTGGGCCTAAATATTTATAAATATTTCCTACTGTCCGCCGTGGATGAAAAAAAGTAAATAGCTCTAGAGCATTGCTAACAGGAAGTAGAGAAACGTAAAGTTAAGTTCAAGGCTAAACGCCGGCATTGAAGTCTAATCTTTGTTTGTCACAATTTGCCTACCTTCTGGCACTACCAAAACGTTCTGCCTTGTTCATCGGTTTACATTTTTTTCATGTTTAAATCGGAGCAAATACGAATGCCTAAGATCGAATTTTCTTAGAAATATTGAATTTTAATTACGTCATGTATCTGAAAGTAGCTGTTTAAGGCATGAATATTGTCGCATATGTTTTCATTATTGTTATTTTTCCATATTTGTCTGCATGGAATTTTATTACAATACGAATGCCTATCTTAAGCTAACTTGGTAAAAGCAATGTTATTTAGACTTATAAGAATAAAAAATTATAATGTGGTGAAAACACTTGTTTGCTTATGGATAATCCCCTCGCTAACCAATTATTAGCAACCCAAAAAGGGGCCGCCCGTTCCTTCTGTATTGTGTGTAACTTTTCTCTACCCAGAACATTTTTATTGGCATAGCACGCATTTCATTTGATAATTAGAAAATGATGAAAGGCCAAAGTATATGGACAAGAACACCACCCCACAAAACCGACAAGAGCAGCTGGACTTTCACCTTTCACTTCACTTTCACCTACCACCCGGGCCTGGTAATTCGTTACAATGTGGGATTCTATGACTCCCAATATCCAATGAGTGCACCATGATGAAGTTGGAAAATCATTTAAATGACGTTTCTATTAGATGCAGCCTAGCAATTGAACGGAACCAGTGCTCATTAGCACCTGTAAGGCCGTAGAAAGGTAAACTTCCGGCACGCCCCGAAAGCAGTAGAGTCCGTTTTGGCAATCAAGCACCTTGCAATCTTGATCGACCATAGGTTAACCTAAAAGAGCCATTAATATGTATTCTTTTGGGAACGCTGGGGAATTAAGAGAAGGAGAAGCTAATCAAAATATTTTTCGTTAGTATATGTCTTTTAGGTATTTAGGTAGGCTCCACCGAAACAAGAAAATATCAGATCTTGTAGCATAGCCAACACTTGAGACTCGAAGCGTGGTAATGAGCGACTACTTGAGCGCTACCTGAGCGCTACTTGGGCGATTTATTCTGTTGAGGAATACAAACTTTGATTTAACCTCAACCTATTTCTTATACATACAGCAGTATCTCCTCCCTTCTCTGCTGGGATCGCCGATCGGAATAACCGTGGCGCCAAACTTAACTTAACTTTGCCATAAACAGTCTGGCCAATTACAAACATGGTTTGAATCACAAATACACACTTAACGAAAGTGCACCCTAGTGGCGCGTAATTCAAACTTGACTGACTATCGATATTTTAGCGGGTTAGCTTATCCTTTCCGCGACATCCCCGCCCCCGTGAAGCAGTCGCGTTCACCACATCCAGAACAGCTAGCTTCGAAGCGGGACGAATCATCCTAGCTCGATCGTCAGTCCGTACCGCCGCTCGCCTGGGCACTCCATCTACTCCAGTGACGACGTGGTATGGCCGTTTCCACTCTCGACGTGGTATGACCGGATCGCAGATGAACACCAAGTTTTCACGGCACCATTTCTCCCTGCGCAAAAGAGTAGGCAGGTACTCTTGTACCCATCGCTTCCAGAAGCGCATCCTTGCCAGACGCCACTGCTTCTTTGTGGCGTACCTCTCCAACGGCTGTCCATTGTCTCCGGGTAGATCCGTCAGATTGGGTACTCCTCTCAGCAAGTCGTTGGGAGTCAGTGGAGCCTCCTGGTCCACAGTAACTGGCAAACAGTGTGGTCAATTTCAAATAAATAAAAATAGTTTGAATCCCAAAAACATATTTAACGAA
Source organism: Drosophila serrata (assembly GCF_035046125.1). NCBI lineage: Eukaryota > Metazoa > Arthropoda > Insecta > Diptera > Drosophilidae > Drosophila > Drosophila serrata. Next base: position 29,942 of record NW_028257189.1, on the reverse strand, counting down.
AGTGCGCCTTAGTGGCGTGTAATTCAAACTGACTGACTATTGATATTCTAGCGGGTTAGCTTATCCATTCCGCGACAGGTATATTTAATAGGCTAAGTTTTTAAAAGAAATCAATTTATTTTATAATCTAATTCAGACGTTTTGTGTGTTAATGAATAATTTATTCTATGACCCTTACAGATTTGACCGCGAGGTGAAAAAAGATTAAACACCAAATTAATAAGAAAACAACCCTCCGGCAGCTGAATAGATTGTCTACTCTTAAGAGTATATGGTCATGGAAAACGGTTGACTGTAGTGCATTTATTACCTAATCCATCCAAATGTAAATGATTAATTGTTAGTAAAAGATCGGCAAGTATTCCACTATGAGAAAAAATTTATAATGCAGTGCATCTTAAATTAAGGCGTATAGAAAATTTTACGCCCATAGAGGCTGCACTATATGACGCAAAACTCAATTTTTTATTAAGGGACGTTGATGCATTACGGTCAATACACTCGAGTGGCCCATACGAAACCATGAACGTGCCTGTTGGGTAAGGTGTTAGTAGGAGCGATAGAAAATATAGAAAAGTGTACAAGGAAATTAACTACCAGCGTGCTATAGTGGCGCAACACTAAGGATATATATGATCTGGTTTTTCTACTTGGTACGTTGAAAAATTAGGTGACTCAACAAGTCAGCACGTCACTATGGATGAGTTTATAGATAAAGGTTATGCCAAGCATTGTTCTACATTTGGCGAAGGATGGTAAGTTATTTAGGAGGAGTCTACAAGAATAGGAAGGTAATTTTTGGTTATCAGCCAAATTTAAAAGGCGTAGATTGAAAAGTATGGACGCCGTTCTGAGACCTCCAAACGCAGGATCCATAATCTAAGACAGGAGGAACTAAAGAAATATAAAAAGCAGGATCAATAATTTAAGATAGGACGAAATAAAGAAATATATAAAAATGTAGTAACATAAAGTTCATTGAATTCCTTTGACTACTGTTTAATAAATCCAAGCACACCCCTGGCTCTATTCACCATAGATGACATATGATTGATAAAATCAAGCTTAGGGTCCAATCGGACGCCAAAATCATCAATTATATTAATTATTTCCAAAGAGCAGCAGTTCAGCGTGTAAGTTGCAAGCTTGGAACGACACGAAAAAATTTCATTAGCTTGCAAAACAGATCTAAATAATTTTCAAACAAAGAGCCGTTTGTTTGAAAATTCTTTAGATCTGTTTTAAAAATATGACTGGCAGGCGTCCTTCTTGTACTGCACGCAGAGCTTGACGTCATCAGCGTTCATAAGCACTCTAAAGTTAGTCAAGACTTTGGGCAGGTCATTTATAAATAATGTAAACAATAAGGAACCAAAATGGATCTCTAGCGGGACGCCAGAAATAACCCTAGAAACATTAGATAACTTATTTTAAGGAGGACCTTTTCGTCATGCCATTCAAATAACTTGAGATCCAATTAAGATCACTTGGAAAACCCATTGAATCGAGTTTTCTAACGAGGAGAGAATGGTTAACAGAGTCAAATGCTTTACTGAAATCAGTATAGATTACATCTGTCCGACAATTATTATGGAAGCCCTTTATAATATAGGAAGAGAGCTCCAAAAGATTTGTTGTTGTTGATCTTCGCCTAATAAAACCATGTTGACATGGAGAAATAACCGATCTACAAAGGGGCTGTAAGTGAGGGGTGATAATGTTTTCAAATAATTTAGGAATGGCCGACAACTTAGAGATTCCTCTATAATTGCTGGCATCCAATTTGCTACCTTTTTTGTGGAGAAAAATAATAAACGATTCCTTCCAAATAATGGGAAAGTGGGAGGTTTTCAAGAACAAGGTAAACAATTTCAGAAGGGGATAGCACAGGGCGTCGGCACAATACCTGAGCACAGAGCCAGGAATTCCGTCGGGACCTGGCGAATAAACTGGCTTGACACAATGAAGATCTAAAAGGAGAGAGCTTTCGTTTAGGCTAGGAGAGAAAATTAAGTTTGATTTGGGTATGTCGTAGGAATAGGTCTGGTGTAGATACGAAGAGCTAGAATAGGTTTTTGAAAAAACTGCGAAAATAGATCGGCTATTGCCTGATCATTATTTGCATTAGTATTTTCAAATGAAAGCGAGGAAGGATTTGTTTTAGGCTTACGTTTAGTGTTAACGAAATTATAAAACTGTTTTGGGTCCTGTGAGAACTGGGCCCTACAACGAGTTTAATAGTTTTTATAACACTGCGCGATCAGCACGGTAAAGTTTGATTGAGCTGATAAATAAGATGAAAGGGCAGATTGAGAACCGGTGATTTTAAATTTAGCATACAGTCTAGATTTTTTATTTTTAAGTCGGCTCAACTCTTTAGTAAACCACGGCGGTTTATTCGAGCTTGGCGGATAATATAACGGAACACATTCAGTAAAAAATGAATTCATGCCACTGTAAAAAATACCCACGGCAACAGCCATGTCAGTGCACATGATCACATGATCATGTTATAGCGGTGGACTCCTCACTCACGTCAGAATTATTAACCTTCGAGGTATGCAACGATGTTGAATTCCTCTGTGTGAAGCTATCTATCAAAGGTAGCTCCATTTTTATTACCTGTTCCTACATACCTCCACTGTCGGAAATTCCTATTTATTGGAATCACCTTTTTGCTATTCAGATGGTTTCCGGTAGACTTTTAGATAGAGACCAGTTGGTAGTTCTAGGAGATTTTAATATCCCTGGTGCTATTTGGTGCTCAAATAATTCCACCAATACTCTCCATACACTTACACAACATGACTTTATCGTTGGCTTGCTCGACATTTAGCTGTCTCAAGTCAACCATGTTCGAAATTCCTTACAGCGCTTACTTGATCTTTGTTTCGTCTCTGATCCTGCGAGAGTCAGTATAGCCAGGGTGGCGCCTCTGACGCAGCCCGAAGATCCGTATCATCCAACTTTCGATGTGACTCTTGATATTGGGTCTGACGTACAGACTTTATCTGACCGTCCGGCCAAAAAAGTCCCATGTTTTCGCAAGACGGACTTTGAACGGATGATAATTTTATATACGAGTTCAATTTTTGCGATCTGTCATAGCAGTTGCCGTGAATATTTTTTACAATTCCATGAATTAATTTCTTTTTTGTCCTTAGTCAATTGATGGGAGGACACTAATTCGACTCACAATAAATTTTACAATATACACTTTTATTTTGTCAATACAAATATTTAATAACAATCTTTGCCAAATTTTCAAGATTCGGCTACATCAGGAAAAGTATTATCTTGGACGTTGATGCACTAAGGTCAGTACATTCAAGTGGCCCGTATGACACCAGGCACGTGCCTGTTTGGGTTAGGTGTTAGTCGGCGCGATGGAAAATATAGGACAGAATACGAGGAAAATTGACTACCGGCGTGCTGCCAGATTGTTAGCTTGCATGCTTACTAAGTGTGTTAGTATTAAAGATTTTAATTTGGGAAGGGTATCTACGTTATAGATTAGTGTGTACAAATCATTATAATTTGCACATAATACTCTAAAAGGTTCATGCAGTTCAAAGGAGGTTCTACAGTGGTGCAACACTGAAGGGATATACGATCTGGTAGTTCTATATGGTACGTGGAAATTAAGCTGAGTCAAAAATCAAGACTATCCCTAGCATCGTTTTACGATTGGCTTAGGACGGCAAGTTTATTAATAGGAGTAGGAAGGTAATCTTTGGTTTGCATCCCAATTTAAACCGCTGTTTATGGGGAAGACAACCAATTTGCCACCCTTGAGCAATAATTACGAACGCACGTATTTTATTTTCGTTTGTTCTCTGGTCGGAGCTGCAACTACCGATCGAATGCTTGAGTTTAACATATATCAAAACGCTTACAATGTAGCTTAGCTTAAGATAAGGCGACAGAAGAAGAAGAGAGAGAGAAATAGAGAAGGAAAGAGAAAAGCTAAGAGCGCAGCAGGTGCAGCCATATACCCATGCGCGCACAATTAGGCGCTAGCGGTCTGCTTCGAACATACTCCCCCCGTTGGAAGAGGTACTGTTCCAACTATATCGGCATCGTCGGGCAGAACGGCTTGATACGCATTTGCGGCCTCCAATTGGCCAATAACTTTTCCGCAATGTGGTCAGCAATGCTTGTGATCCTGCATGCGAATATCTCCTGTCGTTAGAGAGGTGTTGCATTGCTCTTGTAGCCAAGAATGCAGCTGGCTTTACTACGGCAGCAAGTGTGTCATCATCAGAATGAGGAGTAGGATCGTTGACGACGGCAGCTAAGACGGACTGAGGAGTAGACGCACTCGGCAGCCATCCAGACACGATCCAACCAAGTTTGGTGTTCTGAAGAGTTGGCAACGCGCTATCCAAATGAATTTGTCCCGTAGCCATTATTTCAAAAAAGAGGGCAGCACCAATTATAAGATCTATTCGATCTGATCGATTGAAGTGATCGATATATTTTCCGGATTTTTCCATGATACTGCGTTTATATCGAAATAATGCTGATACGCAGTGATAATATCAGTCACAACCGCGGAAAATGAGGCACGAAAGCTTGCATCCCGGGGTTGCGCTAGAATGTCGACTGCCTTATCAGAATTCAAAGAGGATTCACCAATCCTAGAGTCTAGCGTATTCGACTTTCGATAATTCAAATTTAGTTGGTTTGCTAGGCGAGAAGTTATAAAGTTTAGCTGAGACGCCGAGTCTAAGATTGCTCGGCAAGGTATAAATTCTGCAGCCTTGTTTTTCAAATATATAATAGCGGTTGGAAGCAACACGTAATCAATGGGCAGAATATTTGTGGGTTTTGGTGGAGGGTTCGATGAACGCGAAAATGATGCTAATGCTGATGAAGATGTTGATGGCTGAGAGTTGAGAAGTGGATCGGATGATAGAGATGAGACGGTAGATGGTACAGATTGAAATGCAACAATGAGTGGTGCTTCAATTGACAATATTTGCAGTGCGTTGACTTGCAATGCTGCAAACTATGCCCCTTGCGCAAGCAATTGAGGCACAGGTGCAACTTCTTTGCTTGTCTAAATCAAATATGAGGACTCAAATCGAGGGCATTTTGGAAAATAATTATCCCTCGCATCACAAAACGTACATTGCAAGATTTGAGCTACCACCTGAAGCAATGAAGCTATACCTATGCAGGGCTTTTCCCACCTGCTGGCCTGGTGTTTGCGTTTCCAAGGCTTGATCCAAATTTTCCATCATCCTACACCTCCACTCCAAGAACGACTCCATAGAATCCCAAGCAGATAAATGGTTGATGGAAAAATCCTCTTCCCATTTTTCGCACGTCCTCTGATCGAGCTTTCGTGCGCCGATGTGAATCAGCAATCCAACCTAGATTGGTTGCGTAGTGGCAAGGGTACGGATTGCTCGCAGATGCGAATTCATGCAATCGCTTAACTCCCGAAGACCCTTGGCTGATCCCTTCTCCCTTCTCTTTAAAACTAAGTATTGCCTGTACGTGTGCCTGAAAATATATAACTTTATTATCGAATATATTTTTGAGTAAGTCCAAAGCGTTCCTATAATTGGCATTCGAGGGCTCAAGCGAACGTATGGTCTCCAGAGCCACGCCGCCTAAACTTTACCTTAGTTATTTACATTTGTTAATAGCGCTTAGCTCCTCATCATTTCCGATGACCGTGGTGAACGTCGCAATAAAATCCGACCAGTCAGAATAGGATCCATGGAACCGAGGCTTCCTAGGAAATAAAGATTCGGATGATTAATAATGTCGATGGATGTTGAATTCCCAGCGGTTACAACCGGCAATTGCGACTTGCGATGAGCCACTAAACCTCGATTTATTTTCACCTTCACATCTATGAACGCTTTGGAGAATTCGATCTGATGGACGCTCGCTATCTTTTCAAAATCCAAATTTTCCAGCGAAGTCTGTGCGGAAGCAAAGGCCAGGTTTAAGGAATTAACCCACTCCATTCGCGCCAGTAAATCAGCTTCTTCAAACTGATCTACCAACTCTTCGTTTATGTAATAATTCATCGAGTTCAATTGCCGCACAGGGATTGGGTTTTGGCTAGGTAGAAGTCCACGTCACTTGGCGGTTCATTTAGAGGCGAACCGAGTTTTCCGTTTTAGACATTTTATTTTCTCACGCGACAAGAAATAATAAAAGGACAATGTCCGACCACCTTAGTAGGTATGAACCTATTTTAGAATTTAATAATTAACGCACGAAAGGTTAGTTTTAATGCCATATTTTATTTCTTATTGTTTTCTGGTCGGAGCTGCAACTGCCGACCCAATATATATTCGCTTACAATGTAGCTTTGCTTTGAGAACAATAGATAACAAAGAGAAGAGCTAAGAGCGCAGCAGGTGCAGCGACACACCTATGCGCGCATAATTAGGCGCGAGCGGTCTACTCCAAACAGACTTCAACTGCCAAATCTTCGAACGTGCCTTTGGTTAAGTCAACCAACTTCAAAGCTATTACAAATTCTTGAAGGTTTATCTTTTGTCCGTTAAATTCCGAGATGGCATTCGAAATATCTTTTATATATTCCCTCTGGGCAATGGTTTTATCGGTCATCGGGGTCGGTTTATCTTCTATAACGCTATCGTTTGAATCTGAGTCAGTTAAGTCCTGATCTGATAATTCAGATTGAACATCGACGGCGGGGATTGGAAGGTTACTATTGTCTTTTTCCTCTATTTCTGGACCTGTAGAAGCAGAGTCGTCAGTCTCTGTTGGTTAGTGTCAATGATTCTGTTTCCTCTCTGGGTTCTACGGTCAATGGAGTGTTTAATATGGGTGGTAAAGAAATAGTAAATTGTTGCTTTGTTTTATTGCTATTAAGTTCGATCGCAATTTGATCAATAACTTAGATACTTGAGACCAATTGGCTTTGTCTAACCGGTCTCTCTGGTCATATATTAGTGTACGCGCTGTGTTTAAGCGGTCTCCTAATATTTCAGTATGTTTGGCTAAAGTGATTTGCTGTACTGGCCTATTTCTCGCTATAAGATTTTTCAAACTCACTTTTTAAGTTATTTAACTCCTTGTATACCTCAGTCCAATCCATTATTTAATGGAATATTATTTATATATTGAAAATTTTCAAACTCACTTTTTAAGTTATTTAACTCCTTGTATAACTCATTCCAATCCATTATTTAATGGAATATGAATTATATATTAAAATTATCACATTAAAAAAAAGTAAACAGAATAGTAAAAATGTGAAAATTTTTATTCTGAATTGTTGTTTTATAATTATAATTTTTGTTTTTATTGTTATTAACAATAATAATTATTACGACAATCGTGTTATTGGCAAACAATAACAATAAAAATAAAAATAATAACAATAAAACAACAATTCAGAATACAAATTTCCACATTTTTACTATTCTGATTTTTTTATACCTTTGCAGGGTATTATAATTTCTGTCAAAAATTTGCAACGCAGTGAAGGAGGCACCTCCAACCAATGCAAATCTGTGAATGTAAAACTGTCAATATAATATGTATAGGCGAATGAAATTAAACCAAGTATTACTTCATTGTTTTTTAACACAAATATATATAATTTATATTGTTTGGATTCCTAGTCATATCTGCAAGGGTATAAAAACTTCGGCGTGCCGAAGTTAACTTCTTTCCTTGTTTTTTAATTTAATTTGCCTAAGTCATTGCCATAACTTTAATATCTCTTTTTAAGACATTTATTGTGCAATTTATATATTTTTATAAATGCATTTGCCAACATTATAATTACGATTATCGACAACAATATTATTATCAAGTCCGTATCAACTCTTTCTGATTCTATTCTATTAACAATGTTTGCCGTTGAATCGACAACTTTGGTATCTACTAAACTCATTTTGGGTGTTTTTTTTTTTTTCAAATTTTTTATATTTCCGATATATGGATTACATTTGAATTTAGTATTTATTTGCCATTTATATTGGCTCATGTAAATGAAGAAAAATGGAAAAAAAAAAATTATGTTAACTAACAAATAACTGATTTACAATAGCTTGCCCTATATAAATCGATATCAGTTATATGGTTTTAGTATAAAGTCTAACAGTAGTTAGTGTTTTTCAAGCAGCGCTTTCGCGCATCGGCTTAGAGGAGTTCTCTAAGTTAGAGGATATTTAATAGCGTTAGGCTATTAAATTGGGTATTCATATGGTGAGTTCTACGAAAACTCAATTATATGTCCCTATATTCAGTCATCTTTCCAAGTGAACGGACGTGTTTTTTTCTTGCGCTCTCGTTTTGTATTAAAGATTGATTCTAACCACCGGGGTTAACTTAAATTTTCTAATTTATGTTTATAACTTCCCGTTCACTTCGCGTGTGCATGCAGCTATTCTAATTTGTGTACATAATTGGCTTTATTTTCCAATTTAGTTGTGCTGCTAGTGTTAGCTTTTGCATATTTTGCATTCCTTTTTGTGCCTTCTTCGTCTAGCTTTTGTTTGCGCCGTCGCAACAGCTAAACGATTTATCTATCCATCTCCCACGCTCTCTCACTCTCTCGCTTTAGCTGTGCCGCTGCACTTCTTATCTAATCTGAACTTATTCGCTCTCCCGCTCTCTCGCTCTCGCTGAGACTCTTCACTTCTTTCTTAATTGCTCTGTTTTTATTTTTTCAAAGTACAAGTACAGTGGTAAGTCTATACAATGTCCGGAAATATTGTCTGTTTCGTCAAAGCCTGCAAAAAGGCAATTGTTGCAGGTGACCTTACAATCGGCTGCTGGCTGTGCGACAACGTCATGCACGCCAAGTGTATTGGAGTTGCAGCTCGGACGGTGGACGATGTAAAAAAAAACATCGGTCTGCGTTTCTGTTGTGAGGCCTGTCGCGATGTAGAAAGGGAGATGATGTCTTTCATGCGGCAAACCAAAAGCGGTTTTAAGGGCATTTTAACGAGTTTTCGTAAAACTCTTGATATGTTCTTGGCGCTGGACACCCAATTTAATAGCCTTACGCTATTAAATGAGTCTCCTAGGCGCAAAAAAACTGCTACTGGTGGGCAGCATGTAGACGGACCCCAACTACCTGCAACGGGCTCTCAGCAGCAGCCTCCCTCGGCACAGGCCTCGACCTCAGCATTAATTCCAAGAGTGCTGAGATCGAGCGCTAGAAAAGATTCGGTATCCGAATGTGCAGCGGGAGTGCCCGTACCGCCGTTGATTTCTGTTCTATCGCCTGGGGGGTCGCAAATATTGACCCCTCAAAGTCCCGTTCACATAAATATATCTTCCCAGGGTGTTAGGCCCGGAATACCGGCCGACAATGGCACGGCGGATAACCAATCTGCCTTGCCAAAAGCCCTTATAGCTGTTCCACCAACGAGACATATTTTTGTCTCGCGGCTCTCCCCTGACCAAACATCGGAAGATGTTCTCGCCTTTATACAAGGCCACACCAGAGACGAAAAAATTAAGATAAAGGTGGAAAAGTTCAAATTTTCTTACGCAAGGGACATTTCATCTTTCAAAATAAATGTCCCTAACGAGCTCTTTAACACTATTTGCTCTCCCAACTTCTGGCCAGAGTACATAGTTGTTAAGGAGTTCGAGGCGAAGAAAAAGAAAAGGCGGCCTGTAGGAATAACTCTTCCCAGGCCTGAAATTAGCACTGCACCTTCTACGTCTTCCAATCCCCACCCAAAAAACTAACCTACTCCTTAGGTATTTCCTATCAGAATGCAAGAGGCTTACGTAGTAAGCTTCCTAACTTGTATTCTGATAGCCTTTCGTTTGCATCTCAGGTTATTGTGCTCACAGAAACCTGGTTAAAGCCGGAGATTCTGAGCTCCGAAGTTTTTCCAGCTGTGTTCACAGTATATCGGCTAGATCGCCCTATCAGACGCGGGGGTGGAGTTCTAATAGCGGTGGACTCCTCACTCACGTCAGAATTATTAACCTTCGAGGAATGTAACGATGTTGAATTCCTCTGTGTGAAGCTATATATCAAAGGTAGCTCCATTTTTATTACCTGTTCCTACATACCTCCACTGTCGGAACTTCCTATTTATTGGAATCACCTTTCCGCTATTCAGATGGTTTCCAGTAGACTTTTGGATAGAGACCAGTTGGTAGTTCTAGGAGATTTTAATATCCCTGGTGCTATTTGGTGCTCAAATAATTCCACCAATACTCTCCATACACCTAAACAACATGACTTTATCGCTGGCTTGTTTGACATTTCGCTGTCTCAAGTCAACCATGTTCGATATTCCTTACAGCGCTTGCTCGATCTTTGCTTCGTCTCTGATCCTGCGAGAGTCAGTTTAGCAAGGGTGGCGCCTCTGACGCAGCCCGAAGATCCTTATCATCCAACTTTCGATGTGACTCTTGATATTGGGTGTGACGTACAGAATATTTCTGATCGTCCAGCCAATAAAGTCCTATGTTTTCGCAAAACGGACTTTGAACGGTTGAATAATTTTATAAACGAGTTCAATTGATCTGATCTATACATGTGCACTGACATGGCAGTCGCCGTTGATATTTTTTACAGTGCCATGAATTCATTTTTTACTGAATGTGTTCCGTTACATTATCCGCCAAGCTCGAATAAACCGCCGTGGTTTACTAAAGAGTTGAGCCGACTTAAAAATAAAAAATCTAGACTGTACGCTAAATTTAAAATCACCGGTTCTCAATCTGCCCTTTCATTTTATTTATCAGCTCGGTCAAACTTTACCGTGCTGAACGCGCAGTGTTATAAAAACTATTTAACTCGTTGTAGGGCCCAGTTCTCACAGGACCCAAAACAGTTTTATAATTTCGTTAACACTAAACGTAAGCCTAAAACAAATCCTTCCTCGCTTTCATTTGAAAATTCTAATGCAAATAATGATCAGGCAATAGCCGATCTATTTTCTCAGTTTTTTCAAACAACCTATTCTAGCTCTTCGTATATATACCAGACTTATTCCTACGACATACCCAAATCGAACTTAATTTTCTGTCCTAGCCTAAACGAAAGCTCTCTCCTTTTAGATCTTCATCGTGTCAAGCCAGTTTATTCGCCAGGTCCCGACGGAATTCCTGACTGTGTGCTCAGGTATTGTGCCGACGCCCTGTGCTATCCTCTTCTGAAATTGTTTACCTTGTCCTTAGAAACCTCCCACTTTCCCATTATTTGGAAGGAATCGTTTATTATTCCTCTCCACAAAAAAGGTAGCAAATTGGATGCCAGCAATTATAGGGGAATCTCTAAGTTGTCGGCCATCCCTAAATTATTTGAAAACATTATCACCCCTCACTTACAGCACCTTTGTAGATCGGTTATTTCTCCATGTCAACATGGTTTTATGAAGCGAAGATCAACAACAACAAATCTTTTGGAGCTCTCTTCCTATATTATAAAGGGCTTCCATAATAATTGTCAGACAGATGTAATCTATACTGATTTCAGTAAAGCATTTGACTCTGTTAACCATTCTCTCCTCGTTAGAAAACTCGATTCAATGGGTTTTCCAAGTCATCTTCTTAATTGGATCTCTAGTTATTTGAATGGCAGGACGCAAAAGGTCCTCTTTAAGAATAATTTATCCAATGTTCTAAGGGTTACATCTGGTGTCCCGCAAGGAAGCCATTTGGGACCCTTATTGTTTACATTGTTCATAAATGACCTGCCCAAAGTCTTGACTAACTCCAGAGTACTTATGTACGCGGATGACGTCAAGCTTTGCGTGCAATACAACGACGTTACCTGCCAGTCGGATTTACAAACAGATCTTAATAATTTTCAAACTTGGTGCCGTGTAAACTTATTAAACTTAAATGGCTCGAAATGCAAGCTAATGACATTCTCACGTGTCGTTCCTAAGCTTGCTACTTACACGCTGAACGGCTGCTCTTTGGAAAGAATTAATACAGTTGACGATTTGGGCGTCCGCTTGGACCCAAAACTTGACTTTATTGATCATATTTCGTCTATGGTGAATAGAGCCAGGGGTGTGCTTGGATTTATTAAACGGTGGTCGAAGGAATTCAATGACCCCTATGTTACTAAATCCTTATATACTTCCTTAGTTCGTCCTATCCTAGAATATGGATGCTGCGTTTGGAGCCCTCAGTACGGCGTCCATAGTAAACGCATTGAGTCGGTTCAAAAGAACTTTTTACTTTTCGCTCTACGCGGTTTAAATTGGGATGCAAACCAAAGATTACCTTCCTACTCTAGTAGACTCCTATTAATAAACTTGCCGTCCTAAGCCAATCGTAGAACGATGCTAGGGATAACCTTTATTTTTAACCTTATCCATGGTGATGTGGAAAGTGCTGACTTGTTGAGTCAGCTTAATTTCCATGTACCATGTAGAGCCACTAGATCCTATATCCCATTAGTGTTGCGCCACTGTAGGACCTCCTTTGAACTGCATGAACCTTTTAGAGTGTTATGTGCAAATTATAATGATTTGTACACACTAATCTATAACGTAGATACCCTTCCCAAATTAAAATCTTTAATACTAACACACTTAGTAAGCATGTAAGCTAACAATCTGGCAGCACGCCGGTAGTTCAATTTTCCTCGTATTCTATCCTATATTTTTCATCGCGCCTACTAACACCTAACCCAAACAGGCACGTGCCTGGTGTCATACGGGCCACTTGAATGTACTGACCTTAGTGCATCAACGTCCAATATAAAGCCGCTTTTGGTTTGCCGCATAATTGGCATCATCGCGGAAGGCCTCGCAGCGGTAACGCAGTCCGATGTTTTTTATCACATCGTCCACCAATGTATAATAATTCAATAATAATTTTAAATATGAATTCAATTGGTCCGATCTTTACACTACCGCTGACGTGGCAGTAGCCGTGGTTGCATTTTATAATGCCATAAACTCATTTTTACCAAATGTGTTCTGTTATACTTTCCGCCAATCTCGAATAAGCCTCCATAATTTAATAAAGAGTTGCGCTTAAAAATAAAAAACCTAGGCTGTATGATAAATTTTAACTTACCAGTTCTCAACCTGCTCTTTTCTCTTATTTATCTGCTCGGTCAAACTTTACCATGCTGAACGCGCAGTGTTATAAAATATATATGACTCGTTGCAGGGTCCAGTTCTCAAAAGTTTTTTTAAACAACTCACTCAAATTCTACTGATTCAAATCAGACTTATTCTTACATCACGCCCAAAACGAACCTAATTTTTACTAATTGTTTAAACTTGTTTATAAATATATATTTTGTATTAATAGTCACTGCAGTTTATGTTTTTGTCCAAGCAACATAAATAAAACTAAAAACATGAATGAAAGCTAACTTCATCACGATGAAGTTTATTTACCCTTACAGATAGAATTTCGATCACTAGGAATCAATACAATCCAATTATATATATTTATGTTAAACAATGATAATGCCTGTTTTCATTTAATTCACCTTTATATATACATTATATTTACAGTTTCTACGATTGAGAGTATGTAGAAGACTACCTACAAAGTTTCATTCTGATAGCTTCAAAACTGAGAGACTAGTTTGCGTAGAAACGGACAGACGGACATGGCTAGATCGACTCGGCTGTTGATTCTGATCAAGAATATATATACTTTAATGGTCGGAGGTGCCTCCTTCAGTGCGTTGCAAACTTCTGACTGAAATTATAATACTCTGCAAGGCCTTGCAAGGGTATAAAAAAAAAGAAAAGTACAACAAAAGGTGGCCGTTTACCCCTCCGAATTGCGAAACAGGATGCGTTGGAGAGGAGTATGTTTGGGATTTAGCGCGATACATCTTCTTGATGTCAGCGTTGAAAACAAACCTAATGGTTAGGGTGGACTGTAAAACATTTCGTTCCGATCGACTCTTGAGGGATAGCCTGATTGTTGAAGAGGATTTTCAACCAATAACCGTCGATACTCGAAAGAGGTCGGTGAGGCTTTGCCCCGCTGAGACGAAATAATGGGGTTCGCATCGTCACTTGTTTTGGAAGGTAGGTGGACGCAGTGAAAAGGTCTGAAGGTGGGCCAACCAAGATAGTTAACGAAAACCTCCGTGTCCACTGGTGGTAAACGATAACCTGCAGACTGGGGTGTGTAAGCACTGTTGGAAGCCGGAGTGGACTGAAAAGTGGCCCTTTTTACTATTTCCTGAATCTGGCTATAACACCTCGAATAATCGGAGTAGCAGTTACTCTACTTTATTCCAGCGCTGTCAAGGTGGCCGTACAGCAGCTTTTATAACTCTTTTGCACCTTATCCACAGGGCCCGATTTGGTTCCTATGAACTTGACACATCTAGGGGGAATATCTTTCAGTTTAGCCTCGGTCCGTTTTGGCAATTAACCTGTTAAGAGGGACATCTATCGCATGTTGACCCATTTTTGCAACTGACCGAGTTAGCCTTGACGAAGAACATGAGATAGTATCGACAGACTCGTCGCTTTTGCCCTTGGAAAGACAGTGGTAGACTTTGCCTTTAACTTTGACACCAACGGAGATGCGGTTTAGGACCTGTCCAAACGAATAGATGGGATCGGACGCAGCTTATTGTTGTCTCTCGTGGTCATTCTCGATCAACACTTGTCGACTGACTAGATCCACGTGAGCCCCGCACGAAATCGGGAAAACGGTCACACTAATACGCGATCGGCCAAATGTTCCAGCGAAAACTGTTATGTCGCGGATAATATGTCGGGGAAAACGGCTAGAAAGAGAAAAAAACAATAAAATAGATAAGAACTCATGCAACACGAGCTCTGGGCACCGTTACACGTATAGGTGAATAGAAAAAAATAATCGTTCGGGTACCACGGCTCTGGACCTGCGGGAATAGTTGGACGAGTTGTGAGGCGCCGCTGTAGAAAATCATGCGGCACGATTCGTGTGGCTGCCCCCCAAGACAAAAAAGGTCGCGAAAGTTTGGAAGCGTCGACGATGAAAATTCGCGAAGGCATCAGTAGGGAACGCACAGATAAAAAGGTACAGGCGGATGGTGCCAGTCGAAGCTCAATTGGGAACACGAAAAAAAGTGTCTGGAAGTCGTCAAATATGAAAGGAGTCGAATATGAGTATTCTATATATATATATTTGTATATTTGTATGGGTTATGCCGAGGTAAAACAGTGCATACAATGTGATTTTGTTTATAATTATATACTATTGCTCTGAATTTAATAATTTTGTTTGTAATAATAAATTATTTTCATCTTTTTAGTTTGGTTATTTATAAAAGTGTGTTATTTTAGTTTTTATTAAACTATTATTTATTCTTTTGTATTCTTTATTAGGGTCACCGGGTTGAGTAGCGCTACTCTCAATGATTTCAATATTCTTTTGTCCATTTTTTTTTAAACTATCAATTGAAACATGTTCAAAGATATTTGCCACCGTGCCACTTTGAGTTGATTAATTTTGTTAATAATAAAAGCCTTTGAAAGAATCGACCTAAATCAATGGTTCCATTAGTATACAAATCGCTAATATCATATCTTGCTGGAATTTTCTTTCCGTTTTTAAATAAACCCAAAATATTACTTAATGCAAGGTCACTACTTTACGTACTTCCGCATTTGTAATGATTTCATATACGTTGAGCTTTGAAGCTTTCTCTATTAATTGCTTAGGCAATTCTATTTGTTCTTTTTCTGCGCAGGATTTTTGTCTAATTTGGATTCTGGTAGGGACTTTCAGAATCCTATTATCTTTTTGGATATTTTGTAAGTCTTGTATTTTTATTCGCGATAATGCATCCTTTCCCTTAAGATATTCCACTGTAAAATCATATTCTTCTTAGTCAAGTCTCATTCTGGTTAATTTTGAACTCGGGTTAGTCAATGAAAATAGATATGTTAGAGATCTGTGGACTGTTTTTACTGTGAAGTGTTTTTCGTAGACATATGGTCTAAAGTGTTTAATTGCCCAATGTATAGCTGCTAGTTCCTATTCTGTCATGTTTTTATTACTTTCTCCTTTTGTGAATAAACGTGATTCGTATGGTACTGGTAAATGCGTTCCATTATGTTTCTGCGTTAGGATGGCTCCGCATGCTGGTTTACTTCCATCCGTTGTTATGAAAAATTCTTTATTAAAATCGGGGTACTGTAGTAATGTTGGTTTTATCAGTTGTGTTTTTAGGTATTCGAAGGCTTTTTGACATCGATCTGTCCATTCGAATTTCACGTTCTTTTCTGATGCTGATCAGGTTGGGATGTTGAATGTGAACATGGTAATAAAGCTGATGTAGATGATGTTGATGGCTGAGAGTTTAGAGGTGGATCGGATGATAGTGATGAGACTGAGGTGGATGGTACGGATGGGTCTTGATTGAAATGCAACAATGAGTGGTGCTTCATGCGACAATATTTGCAGTGCGTTGACTTGCATTGCTGCAAGCTATGTCCTTATGCAAACAGTTGAGGCACAGGTGCAACTTCTTTGCTTCTCTAAATCGAAGAATCGGACTCAAATTTAACACTCGAGGGCATTTTGCCAAATAATGATCCATCGCATCACAAAACGTACATAACGGAAGATTTGAGTTAGTAGCTGAAGCAATGAATGAGTTTGAGGTTTATTCCCACCTGCTGGCCTGGTGTTTGCGTTACCAAGGCTTGATCCAAATTTTCCATCATCCTACACCTCCACTCCAAGAACGACTCCATAGATTTCCAATTAGATAGATCGTTGATTGACAAATCCTCTTCCCATTTTTCGCGCGAGTGTTGTTGCGCAGTGGCCAGGGTACGGATTGCTCGCAGATGCGAATTCATGCAATTGCTTAACTCCTGAAGACCCTTGGCCGACCTCTTCTCGTCACATTTTAACCCAAATATTGGCTATACGTGTCCCTGAAAATGTAGAACTTTATAATCGAGCTCAATTGCCGCAAAAGGGATTGGGCTTTGGCTCGGTAGAAGTCTACGTCACTTGGCGGTTCATTTTGATACTGAACCGAGTTTTCCGTGTTAGACATTTTTATTTTCTTAAGCGAAAAGAATAAATAAAAGAAAAATGTCTGACCGCTTCAGTATGTATGAACCCGTTTAGTTTTCACCGCACAAATTTAGGGGTTAATCAGCGTCACCGAGATGCAACGAAACCTCAACAATGTTGTTGCAAGTTCTCTGCCTCGCAACAGCGGAGTTTTGGCACACGCGCGTCTATGCTATATATGCATATGTATATATATGTTCAATAGGCGATATTTACGACGCGAAGCGCGAGCCACATTTGTATATAATGTTTGGCACAACACAGCTTTGTATTAACAGGGCGATGTAACCGAAAAACAGCGGCCGGCTATATGCACTCAGCTAGTTATGTACAAGGTATGTATGTGAGTTTGCTTGTGTGCTTATGACCGAATGCCAGTAAGCGACAGCGAAGCAAAGCGATTTGTTCAAACAATATTAAACAGGGAACACCGGTTTGCAGGCTCCGAGCCAAAGAATCACGTCGGGGTCACCAAAATGTTTGTGGGGAAGACAACGAATTTGCCACCCTTAAACAATAATAACTAAAGCTCGAATTTTGTTGATTAAATGCTGTGTATATTTTCGTTTCTGTTCTCTGGTCGGAGCTGCAACTACCGATCGAATGCTTTGCTTCAATATATATAATTACAATTTAGCTTAGATTAAAAGATAAGGCGACAGAAAGAAATAGATAAGAAAAGAGAAGAGCTAAGAGCAGAGCAGGTGCAGGCATACACCTTAATTTCCTTAATTTTTTCTCGACAGCCCCGCTTTTACTCATCACGTGCACTCTACTCACTCAGATTTCTTCGTTTTAAGCCGAGTGTCGCATTCCAGTTGAGTTCCTCGTTTCCGCCTTGTAGCGCTTTTCTTGTTTTCTTTTCTTATTTCCTCTATGCGTTCGTTTTGTTCATCCTTAATTCCTTATTGTGCTGTCATGGTCGCCACGTCCCATATGTTGGGCTTTTATGCTTGTTTAACGGCCGGGCCTTTTCTGCTTACGTAAGTACTCTGTAGTATTGTTGACATTGGTAGAGTGGGTACTCGCCACACGATTCTTTTAAACTACAGCAGTACCCCGAGTCAACGGCAGCAATCTAGACGCAACTGTGCTCCCATCACCGTGAAGGGACGACGATTAGTAGCTACCCTGGGTACCGGAGCTACTCACAGCTCCATCAGTGAGAAGTAGACCCGGGAGGTAAGGGTAGTTAATGGAACCTGTCACGAGCTCAGAGAGGCCTACGGCCTAGGGGCCGACATATACCTAAGAAACACGAGGACTCCCATCATCCATCTCGTGATAACAGTCAACTCGATGAGTTACCGTGGATAAAGATACTCCCGACTCCGAAAATCAGAGAATTCCAGTTTCCCAGGCTCTTGGGTGGAAAAATCCTGGAGCAAAAACTGGTCAAGTGTGACCCCCTATGGGTATATCCCAAATGGAGGATAATCATAAGCAGCGACAATCGTTCGGGCTTTAATCAACTCTAGCCACATTTAAGCGCGCTTTGGGATATGGAACCCCTTTTGTTGGCATATCTGGATGACGCGAAGCGCCGTATCGCGTACGTCCGTCACTTGATCAGCGACACCGGAATCTACACGGTTATTCCCAAGGTCGCCGCGACCAAGGAGCCCTGGTCGCCAACAAATCTCAATAGAGTCGAGAGGAACTAGTTCAATTGCTCAATTTGACAGAGAAATTAGGTAAGCTAGAAGAAGCCGTTCTTCTCTTCAAGCAAGAAAGCACGATGATATAGGATTTTCTTTTGGATGCCTGTAAAAAACAAGTGGAAGTGGTTTTTCTACAGCACAACACGATTAGACCAAAGCCAGAGCACGCACCGAGATGCAGAGGGCTATGTATTCGTAGGGGCCTCTAGCTACCAAACGCACCTATCCAGCGCCTCGACCTCTGGTAAGTGATTGGAATAATGGTCCTTCCTATCGCCAAGATATAGTCAATCACACAAAGACTTTTCCATTTCCCGAAATATACTAACACGCACAGCCAGCGTCGCCGTCAAACACACAAACAGCTTGAGGGTATTTACCAATGGCAGAGGGTCAACAAGTCCGAAATTGGCTACCGGTAAACGGACAATGCTGCCCTTAATTGGGAGGCTATCATGGCGGAGCTAGTCATATTGTCTTGCCGGACTCGACTACCGAAAATATGCGCGGCCTCATCCTCATCCCCAGTCCCAGCCCCGTCACTCTTGATCACTTTTGACAGTCGACTAAATCCCGTCCTTGATGCCGGAGTGGACTACAGTTGAGACACATTGTAAACTACGACAACCCATCGTTAAAAGACGACGACGATTTGAAGGTGACCCCAGATAGCCGTTTCGGGCCATGCTTGTCAAACTCACCATACACCCGGAGAAGGCCGCCCATCCACCATTTTGGATATTTCGGAGGACAAGATCAATCCAGAGGTGGTTCCGAAAAGCGTCAGCATCAACTAAAGCGACGCCCGCATCGCAGGGCCAATCCTTACCGGAGTCCAGAGCTGGCGACAGTAAATCGTCGTTATTCGAATTTCTCGGGAACTCATTTGGAAATCCGGTCAGAATCCCTTCAGGAATTTCTAGAGAATTTCAAACGAAGGAAATTGAAGGGTTCCTGAATTTCCTGAGGAAATTATAATCGACAAATTTTAAAAACATTCATTAACAAAATTTAAAGTTAGTAAAATATTTTTTTTTTAAGTGCGCGAGATTAAAATTCCTAATGTATACTGAATTCCACTTGATGTAACCAACTATTTGTATTTAACAACAATATTCACAACTAGAGAACGAGTTAGAACATTTATGACGTGATATTCCATGAGGAAATAAAAAATGAAATAATATCATCAATCATTTAAAATAATAATTTCCGGGATAAAAAATACCAAACCACATTTAGCAAAAAATCAACTGAACCACTTAAGGACTTATAAATCCTCAATATACATATGTATATACCTAAACTTCCAATAGATTGATAAAACCAAACTTTTACAGCAAATACGAAATAATAATAGCCCATAAACAAATAAACACACTACGGGAATTGTTTTAACAAAACAAAGTTTAAACTATTAAAAATGAAAAAACTGTGTCATTTATAAAATTCCATGCAACGGAGTGGACAACAGAGCATCAAAATTTAGAACGAGGATATTTATTTTTCTAAGATCATTTAATTTTGTTAAATTCACAGAAATTCTGACATCATAACACAACGACGGAATTTTTTTATAATATAAGATTATTTTTTTACACCAAATATTAATAATAGGTCTCTTGCTCAACCCAGCCTCCAGGGTTCCTCCTTATAAGAAAGCGGCGAGCCTCATCAAAACAAAAAATTAACAGTCCAAACGGTAAGCCGTAGATCCACCAAAGAAACCTTTAAAGTTTTAAATTATAAAATTGAAGAATATTTAAACTTAGTATAAATCGTTTAAACTTACTTTACGGAATACATTCTTAAAGTTTTTTCAAAAATGGGAACGTAGCATAGGAGACAGGCAATAACAATCTCAACAACCAAAGCAAAATTGAGCACATGATTGCCCATTCCCTGTTGAAAGATTGAGTTTCGACGAGTTTTGCAGATGAATAAGTCAAAAAACTGAGTTACTACAATTGTTACGAAAAACCCTGTGCTTGCAGTATATTCAAGAACCTTACGTTCTCTGTAGGTCTAAAAAAAAATATATATATAAGTAATAATGCAATGGTTAAGATGTAATATTACCCATTCTTGATTATAGCTGTCTTGAAGATTCTCATTATCCTTCGAGTCCCAGTCTTTTCGAATTCCAATAACTCGCTTAGGCATAAATCCATATTCAGCCATTATTGCAAAAAATGTGAAAAAACTTGCCACCGTTTGTATAA
The DNA here is from genome assembly GCF_035046125.1 of Drosophila serrata. Classification (NCBI taxonomy): domain Eukaryota; kingdom Metazoa; phylum Arthropoda; class Insecta; order Diptera; family Drosophilidae; genus Drosophila; species Drosophila serrata. The sequence continues at coordinate 9,070 of NW_028257189.1, read as the reverse complement.
CTCCAATTTGTAAATAGGCCATTAAAATTAATCTAATAATTAGTAGAAATTAAACATATGTTTCCATTAATAAATATTGTTTACACATACAATATTTATTTTATTTTCTATTATAATATATTTAGTTATATTTAAAGTTATATTTTATTTTTATACATCTAGAAAATTAATTTTTGGTGAAATAAGTAAGCTCAAAAAATCTGGGTAAAAAACCTGGATAAAAAAAGCTAGTAAAACTGACATTGCATTGGGACGGTGAAAGTCGACATGCTCGACTTGAAAGTTTCACCAGGTCTAGGCTTAAAACCTCGTCAATGGAGATCAAATCCGGTAAAACAAAACAGTTGCCTTCAAATTTTATAATGATTGTTCAGTAGGTAGGTGTCTTAAAGAAGTTGGGATGTGCAAATAATTGTGAGTTTGTATAAGTGTATTTAAATCGTTCCAAGCTGGAATTTCGGATTTATTCTATATGGACTGCGCCTACAATGCAAACGTGAGCTTAAAAAGATTGAACTTGATTTGAATGGTTGCCCTTAAACTTGTAGACAACTTATGTTTTACCAACAACCGTCTATTTTCGAAGCGTTCCTTAAGGATTTGTCACGTTGGGATATAACCCTCGTAAGTCAGAGGAGGGTTTGAAACAACTACACATCGCCAGTCGTATGTAAAAGAAGTTGAAACAACCTTTCCACAGTTCGGATTTAAATGCTCGCCAAACCCTGAGCTTTCTGAGAAACGCCCTTTTTTATCAATTCTTGGAGATGGGCGACACACTTTACGTAAACCGAGGAACAACAGTCGTATTTCGACTAAAGCGTTGTTGAGGTGATCGCAATCTCAACTGAACCAGAAGGAAGTTCTCCTGATCCCTTCTCCACTTATTCCTACAGGACACGGATTTGATTCAGTGGTGGGCTTTGGATTTACCTAAGAGAGCGGCGGATTGTGATCTTTCCAAACGGATTGATGGAATCGGAGGTGGTTTATTTTCGCCTTCTATAGGCATGCCAGGATTCAAACTTAGCAACTGATTAGATTTCTCTACTCACTTAAAGGTAATTTAAATAGAAAGCGAATACGTACACACTAGGCCCCGTGGGGAAATTTGACCAAGAGATTGGCCATTGCCAATAAAAATAAAAATCCGAATTCAGGAAAATTTTGTGTTCCGAACTAAATTGATTGGAATCGGGGCGCCATAACCTAATTTAAATTGTAGAGCTGATAAACATCGTTCTTAAAAGTGTACGCCACCATACGTATTTAACTTTACCTTTGGCCTCTAGCAATCTGATAGAATGCAAGCTAAAAATCAAGTGGTTCGAAAAAGACAAAAATAACTATTGCCGATTCTCGGAGTTTGCTTTTGCTTCGCATCGACGATTATTATTCCCACAGGGTTAGTCGAAGTGTTGGGCAAGACACGAAGAGATTTGGTGATGGTTAGCACGCTGTCTGATGAGTTGGGTAGCGCCGACGAAACGGTCGTAAACACAAGTGCTACTTGCCTTTTGACAAGTTTTCTTTGTTGTTTTTTGGCAAAGCCGTAACTTGTGTCAAAGCGAAAGTTCAATAAATTTCCATTTATCTAAGGATCAAGAAGCGTTTTCTGCCACTACCCGCAAATAATTTAAAATCTAAATACAAATAAAATTAAACTAAAATTAAATTAAATTACCTTGGTTTCTGTGAGCCCAATAACCTGAGATGCGAACGAAAGGCTATCAGAATACAAGGTAAGAAGCTTACTACGTAAGCCTCTTGCATTCTGATAGGAAATACCTAGGGAGTAGGTTAGTTTTTTAGGTCGGGATTGGAAGAAGTAGAAGGCGCAGTGGTATAATCAGACCTGGGAGTTATTCCTACAGGCTGCTTTTTCTTCGCTTCGAACTCCTTAAAAACGTACTCAGGCCAGAAGTTGGTAGAGCAAATAGTTTTAAAGAGTTCGTTAGGGACATTTATTTAAAAAATGAAATATCCCTAGCGTAAGAAAATTTAAACTTTTCCACCTTCATCTTTATTTTATCGGCTCTGGTATTGCCTTGTATAGGTCAGGTTAGGTTAAACCAGAGGCCCTCCTGAGGGGTCCAATTATAGGCCAGTATGGCCATTGTTTTCACATGGTCCTGGAGAATCTTAAGCGGTGTTAAAATCCTTTAGGATCGCGGTAGTTTTTGCGAAGGCAAGTAGATCACCTGGTGACCTCTTGGAGGCATCTACTAGTGATGCCAGTACTGGGGCACCTATGTTCTGAGATGCTCCAAGGTTACTGTTGCCTCAGATTCATCACATTTCCTGCAGTTGCCGCTGTTGGTGATGCCCAGCTTGACTGCATGCGCAGCAGCCAGGCAGTGACCCGTAAGCATTCCCACTAATAGTCTGCAGTCTTCCTGATGGCGAATATTTCCGCCTGGAATATGCTGCAATGGCTTGGTAGCTTATACGACAGCCACGCTTTAACTCCGTCTTCCACCTTAGAGCCGTCAGTGTAAATATTGAGGTGTCGAGCGTGGTCCTGAACCGTTTTCCAGTCTTCAGGTCCCATAAATATTGATGTTTTTACATCCGGGCAAGTTTTAGGCGTCATGTAGTTAGATACACTGCTCATGGTTCGACCAATTGAACTGTGCCCGTATCCTTTTGTTGCCATACTTCCTATAGCTACTAGGGGCTGTGTGGCCTTTCCCGCGGTCAGTTGCGCGTGGATGTCCAAGGGATCAATTCCAATTCATTTTAATTTTCATCTTTCCAAGTGAACGGACGTGTTTTTTTTCTTGCGCTCTCGTTTTGTATTAAAGATTGATTCTAACCACCGGGGTTAACTTAAATTGTCTAATTTGTGTTTATAACTTCCCGTTCATTTCGCGTGTGCATGCAGCTAATCTAATTTGTGTACATAATTGGCTTTATTTTCCAATTTAGTTGTGCTGCTAGTGCTAGCTTTTGCATATTTTGCATTCCTTTTGGTGCCTTCTTCGTCTAGATTTTGTCTGCGCCGTCGTAACAGCTAAACGTTATTGCTATCTACTTATTTCCCACGCTCTCCCACTCTCTCGCTTTAGCTGTGCCGCTGCTCTTCTTATCTTATTTGATCTCATACGCTTTCCTGCTCTCTCGCTCTTCACTTCCTTCTTCATAGCTCTGTTGTTTTTTTCCAAGTACAAGTACAGTGGTAAGTCCTTATTATGTCCGGAAATATTGTCTGTTTCGTCAAAAACTGCAAAAAGGCAATTGCTGCAGGTGACCTTACAATCGGCTGCTGGCTGTGCGACAACGTCATGCACGCCAAGTGTATTGGAGTTGCAGCTCGGACGGTGGACGATGTAAAAAAAAACATCGGCCTGCGTTTCTGTTGTGAGGCCTGTCGCGATGTAGAAAGGGAGATGTCTTTCATGCGGCAAACCAAAAGCGGTTTTAAGGGCATTTTAACGAGTTTTCGTAAAACTCTTAATATGTTCTTGGCGCTGGACACCCAATTTAATAGCCTTACGCTATTAAATGAGTCTCCTAGGCGCAAAAAAAACTGCTATTGGTGGGCAGCATGTAGACGGACCCCAACTACCTGCAACAGGCTCTCAGCAGCAGCCTCCCACGGCACAGCCCTCGACCTCAGCATTAATTCCAAGAGTGCTGAGATCGAGCGCTAGGAAAGGTTCGGTATCCGAATGTGCAGCGGGAGTGGCCGTACCGCCGGTGATTTCTGTTTTGTCCCCTGTGGGGTCGCAAATATTGACCCCTCAAAGTCCCGTATATAATGATATATCTGCCCAGGGTGTCAGGCCCGGAATACCGGCCGACAAATGCACGGCAGATAACCAATCTGCCTTGCCAAAAGCCCTTATAGCGGTTCCACCAACGCGACATATTTTTGTCTCGCGGCTCTCCCCTGACCAAACATCGGAAGATGTTCTCGCCCTTATACAAGGCCACACCAGAGACGAAAAATTAAGATAAAGGTGGAAAAGTTCAAATTTTCTTACGCAAGGGACATTTCATCTTTCAAAATAAATGTCCCTAACGAGCTCTTTAACACTATTTGCTCTCCCAACTTCTGGCCAGAGTACATAGTTGTTAAGGAGTTCGAGGCGAAGAAAAAGAAAAGGCGGCCTGTAGGAATAACTCTTCCCAGGCCTGATGATACCACTGCGCCTTCTACGTCTTCCAATCCCGACCCAAAACACTAACCTACTCCTTAGGTATTTCCTATCAGAATGCAAGAGGCTTACGTAGTAGGCTTCCTAACTGGTATTCTGATAGCCTTTTGTTTGCATCTCAGGCTCTTGTGCTCACAGAAACCTGGTTAAAGCCGGAGATTCTGAGCTCCGAAGTTTTTCCAGCTGTGTTCACGGTATATCGGCTAGATCGCCCTATCAGACGCGGGGGTGGAGTTCTCATAGCGGTGGACTCCTCACTCACGTCAGAATTATTAACCTTCGAGGAATGCAACGATGTTGAATTCCTCTGTGTGAAGCTATCTATCAAAGGTAGCTCCATTTTTTTTTACCTGTTCCTACATACCTCCACTGTCGGAATTTCCTATTTATTGGAATCACCTTTCCGCTATTCAGATGGTTTCCGGTAGACTTTTGGATAGAGACCAGTTGGTAGTTCTAGGAGATTTTAATATCCCTGGTGCTATTTGGTGCTCAAATAATTCCACCAATACTCTCCATACACCTACACAACATGACTTTATCGCTGGCTTGTTTGACATTTCGCTGTCTCAAGTCAACCATGTTCGATATTCCTTACAGCGCTTGCTCGATCTTTGCTTCGTCTCTGATCCTGCGAGAGTCAGTTTAGCAAGGGTGGCGCCTCTGACGCAGCCCGAAGATCCTTATCATCCAACTTTCGATGTGACTCTTGATATTGGGTGTGACGTACAGAATATTTCTGACCGTCCAGCCAATAAAGTCCTATGTTTTCGCAAAACGGACTTTGAACGGCTGAATAATTTTATAAACGAGTTCAATTGGTCTGATCTATACATGTGCACTGACATGGCTGTTGCCGTGGATATTTTTTACAGTGCCATGAATTCATTTTTTACTGAATGTGTTCCGTTATATTATCCGCCAAGCTCGAATAAACCGCCGTGGTTTACTAAAGAGTTGAGCCGACTTAAAAATAAAAAATCTAGACTGTATGCTAAATTTAAAATCACCGGTTCTCAATCTGCCCTTTCATCTTATTTAATCAGCTCGGTCAAACTTTACCGTGCTGAACGCGCAGTGTTATAAAAAGTATTGAACTCGTTGTAGGGCCCAGTTCTCACAGGACCCAAAACAGTTTTATAATTTCGTTAACACTAAACGTAAGCCTAAAACAAATCCTTCCTCGCTTTCATTTGAAAATTCTAATGCAAATAATGATCAGGCAATAGCCGACCTATTTTCGCAGTTTTTTCAAAAACCTATTCTAGCTCTTCGTATCTACACCAGACCTATTCCTACGACATACCCAAATCAAACTTAATATTATGTCCTAGCCTAAACGAAAGCTCTCTTCTTTTAGATCTTCATCGTGTCAAGCCAGTTTATTCGCCAGGTCCCGACGGAATTCCTGGCTGTGTGCTTAGGTATTGTGCCGACGCCCTGTGCTATCGCCTTCTGAAATTGTTTACCTTGTCCTTAGAAACCTACCACTTTCCCGTTATTTGGAAGGAATCGTTTATTATTCCTCTCCACAAAAAAGGTAGCAAATTGGATGCCAGCAATTATAGAGGAATCTCTAAGTTGTCGGCCATCCCTAATTTATTTGAAAACATTATCACCCCTCACTTACAGCACCTTTGTAGATCGGTTATTTCTCCATGTCAACATGGTTTTATTAGGCGAAGATCAACAACAACAAATCTACAAATCTTGACTTTATTGATCATATTTCGTCTATGGTGAATAGAGCCAGGGGTGTGCTTGGATTTATTAAACGGTGGTCGAAGGAATTCAATGATATGCAGAGCATTGCCTGCCTCTGGGTTCTCTCCATAAGCATTTTGTAGGTCCTCTTTTCCATGGCTTGCCAACACACTAAAACCCCGTATAGCAGAGTCGGACGCACCACCGATATGTAGACCCCATGTATCAGAGCGGGTGAGAGGCCCCATGTGCTGCTGAGCAATTTCTTGGATGCATATAGCGCAATGGTGGCCTTTTTCACTCTCTCTAGTACATTGGGTTTCCATGCCAGCTTGCTGTCCAGTACAGTGCCCAGTTATTTGACTTGTGTTTTCGGGGTCAGCCTGGTTGAGTTTATTTTAGGGGGGATCCATGGCGGTACCTTATATATCTTTGTGAAGAGAATGAGGTCCGTCTTATTCGCATTGATATTGAGTCCTACGTTGTCCGTATCTCCCTGAGTGTTGATTCCATGATCGAGCTAAGGGTCGATGGACATACTCCCGTGATAATTATGCTTATTGACGTGCCCCACGATTTTATTTTAGTCAAGTCTATGCATATGTTTATAATTCCCACAACTCTAACTCTAACTATTATTATTATTATTATTATTTTTTGTTTTTTAGTACATTTATCTTAAATATCGCAATGTATGTTTAACATAAAACCTTTTAACTTAAAAAGTTTTTTTTTCCTATTTTTATTTTCTAGTTTTTAGTTTTTATTTCGCACTCTGTTTAATTCATTTAGTGCTTCATTATTGCAAGGTTTCTTGCCCGTTAGTTTTTTGCAGTTCAACTCCTCTATACGTAGTCCCTGCAAAGATCTTACTCTACTAAGAGTGGGTGGATTCATGATGGATGAATCAGATACCTAAATTACAGATTCAATTTCTAAATTTAAATCTTATTATTATACGCCATTTAGTGGCTGCGCCCATCTTAAATATTGAGGTTGTATAGTGCACTATATTCTTCTTGTCAAGCCCTTATATTTGATACCCATATTGGTGGGATTGATAAACAATTGATATTAGCCATTTGGTAGCGGCGGCCATCTTAGATTTCAAATTTGCATAGTAAATTGTATTCTACTTGTTGAGACCTTTCATTTGATACCCATGTTGATGAGATTGATAAATCCTAAGTTATCCGCCATTTTGTAGCTGCGGCCATCTTGAATTTATAATGATAATGAATAAACATAATTGTATTGTCACCAAAATCCAAAGTGTATACAAAATTTCAGATTAATCGGTTGACAGGAAGAGGGTGAAATTTGAATTACTAAATTTGACCCAAGAATAAATAAAACAAACCGGGTGAGCTAAATAAAACTGTTTACTTACTTACTTCTTATTCACCAATCGGTCTTTGAAAGGATCTCTCGGCATGCGGGCCATTATATCGGACTCAGCTTTTTCATAAGCCAGCGATATAGCAGGCAACATATCAGTACCAATATCAATACATAGGATTGCTATAGTACCTAAAGCCAATGGAATATCAAATACAACAAAACATAGAAAGGGCATTATTTCTGGTAGGTTTGACGTCAATGTGTATGCGATAGATTTTTTGAGATAATCAAAAATAGTTCGGCCTTCTTCAATCCCTACAACTATAGAGGCGAAATTGTCATCAAGTAAAATCATATCAGCAGCCTGCTTGGACACATCAGAACCAGAAATGCCCATTGCCACACCAATGTCAGCTCGTTTTAGGGCTGGTGAATCATTCACACCATCTCCCGTGACAGCAACAATTTCACCCCGGCTTTGACAAGCTTCTACAGTTATCAACTTTTGTTGTGGGGACGTACGTGCGAAAACAATGACTGCATCCAAATCCTCAGCGTTCATTTCCCGTAGTTCCCCTCCATGAACTACAATAGCAGTCGCTTGACAGGGGTCAACTTCTTGAATACTTACACCATGTTCTTTGGCAATGTCCTCAGCAGTGGGTTTTGTAATGAGTGAGTTTGTATAAGTGTATTTAAATCGTTCCAAGTTGGAATTTCGGATTTATTCTATATGGACTGCGCCTACATTGCAAACGTGAGCTTAAAAAGCTTAGACTTGATTTGAATGGTTGCCCTTAAACTTGTAGACAACTCTGTATACTGCTTTGCAGCTCCTTTAAGGCGACCCCGGGCAGTTGGGGGACCGTCTGTATGTTTTACCAACAACATATTTTCTATTTTCTGTCTATTTTCGAAGCGTTCCTTAAGGATTTGTCAAGTTGGGATAAAACCCTCGTAAGTCAGAGGAGGGTTTGAAAGAACTACGCATCGCCAGTCGTATGTAAAAGAAGTTGAAACAACCTTTCCACAGTTCGGATTTAAATGCTCGCCAAACCCTGAGCTTTCTGAGAAATGCCCTTTTTTATCAATTCTTGGAGATGGGCGACACACTTTACGTAAACCGAGGAACAACAGTCGTATTTCGACTAAAGCGTTGTTGAGGTGATCGCAATCTCAACTGAACCAGAAGGAAGTTCTCCTGATCCCTTCTCCACTTATTCCTACAGGACACGGATTTGATTCAGTGGTGGGCTTTGGATTTACCTAAGAGAGCGGCGGATTGTGATCTTTCCAAACGGATTGATGGAATCGGAGGTGGTTTATTTTCGCCTTCTATAGGCATGCCAGGATTCAAACTTAGCAACTGATTAGATTTCTCTACTCACTTAAAGGTAAATTTAATAGAAAGCGAATACATACACACTAGGCCCCATGGGGAAATTTGACCAAGAGATTGGCCATTGCCAATAAAAATAAAAATCCGAATTCAGGAAAATTTTGTGTTCCGAACTAAATTGATTGGAATTGGGGCGCCATAACCTATTTTAAATTGTAGAGCTGATAAACATCGTTCTTAAAAGTGTACGCCACCATACGTATTTAACTTTACGTTTGGCCTCTAGCATTCTGATAGAATGTGTAGCGCTTGCTCGGTATAAGACACTATTTATTAGCGCCATCTGTTAGTCGATCATATGTCGAAAGGCGGCTTTGCCAGTGTAGCAAGCGTAGGTCGGCTAGGGCCCGAAAGATCGGGTGAGAGAGCAAAAGAGGCATTTGTCAACGGTCTCCCCGTTTCCCCCACTTTCACATTGGGTTACCGCCACTTTTCCGGCGTCATCTTCCAGCATTCCATTTTTGGC